>NC_065444.1:143002250-143367250 GCF_917563875.1 Diabrotica virgifera virgifera | reverse complement strand
TGTTTAATTTTTGGTAGTGAAGTGAATGGGTTGCTAACATCAAAAGAAAGCATAGTAATGTTAGGATTCAGATTGATAAGTTGAAGTTTTTCAACCAATTGGTAAGAGTTAGATACTGCAAATTGAGGAGTGAAGTTGATTAAGTTTTTCATTGTATTTAATAGGAATTTAGATAAGATAGAAACTGAAGTATTAATGAAGCTTACAACGGGGCGTATAGGAATGTGAACTTTGTGTATTTTTGGCAAACCATACAACCTTGGAACTAATGGGTTGTTAGGAATTTTGCTGTATGGAGCATCAAATTCAGTGAAAAAATCATAAAATTGTTTGATGTTGTCTTTACGTTTGTTGATGAATCTTTTGGTAGGATGTATCGATATGGAAGTAAAATGATTACTTTCTAAGAAGGATGTAACTTTGTTGTTATATAAGTCACGTTCAAGGATGACAAGACGGTTACCTTTGTCTGCTTTACTGAAAATTAATTGATGATTTAAAATTTTTTGTTTGATTGATTTTAACCTTCAACTACACGCGCTGGCGTATTTTGTTTATCTATCTAACCTATAACTGGAATGTGTTTTACAATTGGTTTTACGATTTATTATTTGTTGTTTCCGGTGGTGGACAATATACGCCACGATTATAGTAATATAAATAGTAATATAAGTACATCTTTCAATTGTTTTTAGTCATTATGGCACAAATTTTTTTTCTTTGTGAACAATAATTTTTCTCATGTAAAAAATCACTTTTCAAAAACATTTTTTATTAGTAAATAATTTTATTTATCATGGAATCAGATTCCAGTTATAAATCCCAATTGGCTTACTGAGAAGGAACTTCAAGTATTCGCTGATGCCGAATAAGGCTTATAACAATCAACTAAGTGTTTAAAAAAAAAACAAATCCGCTGTTTTTAAGTGTATTTTCTTGTGCCGTATAAAGTACGCCACGCGTGTAGTTATAACTTAATGTGCGGGTAGTTAAAGGTTAAAGACTTAAGAAAAGAGTTGGCTTTTTTAAAAGAAAGATTATGTGAAAAAGAAGAGTTATTAGAAGAATTAATCTTAGTTTTAATAGTAATAATAATAATAATAATAATAATTCCTGTGGGAGTTTTTTGTCAGTTCTTCTATCAGGCGCGGCCCCCTGCGAATGGGGGATGCTTTCTGGGTATTCGTAGCGCCAGTACCCAGAGAGTAGCAGGGATACTTGCCGTGGAACAAAAACTGACACCTGGCAGTAGGTATAAAATGCACACCCATGAGAATGGAGAATAATAATTTATGTTTAGGATCGCTGCCTGGGGATCGCCAGGGCACGTCTGGAGCCGGCGCTGGACGTGACAGCATGCGGGACGTCGGTGGCAGGGTGTTGAGGAGGCGGGCCCCTGTCATACAATCAGCTACAGCCCAACAACAACAACAACCACAAGCGAGCCAAACAACAGCAAGAGCTCCACCCGCTGAAGGTGCTGCGCTGGAACATCAGCCGGCGCTCACTCAAGCGGGACGACCGAGGCAGCGCATGAAATGGACTGTGTCCATTAACGAAAGCATTTTGCGCTCCTATTATAAGGTGACAAACTTCGGTCAAGAAACGATCGGCTACAGACAACAGCTGTATGCCGAATTTTGCAGGGAGTACCCAGATATTCAAGTATCGGAGCAAAGAGTATCAGATCAATACCGGGTAATCATAAGAAACAACCTTATCCCAGAGACTAGACGCAATACGATCAAAAGCGAAGTCGAACGGGAGATTAACAACCAAGGGCTAGTTTTAGATCAAGTCCCTAATGAAATCCTTGATGAGCAGATCCCTGAGATTCCCATACCAGAAACTCAACCTGACAATACACAGCAGGAAAACAACGAGTTGCGCGATAGTCTAGCAAACGAAATGGCGCGTGCCGTACAAGAGTTTAATGGAACAAATCCACTTAGCAGACCACCGCTACCACGAATAAACTCTTGTAAGAAACTAGGTGCGCTGTTACAAATTGTGAACACTGAAGTCCTACCCAATTATGTCGTAGAAGCCCACACATTGGAATATCTGCATATGCTAATCTACTGTGCAGCAACAGCAATTGCTAATGTAATGGGCGTTAAGATCAGAACACGACGGGGTACTAATAACGGAAGGACTGGTAACAGAACTGCACCCTGGGAAAAAAGACTTCTCGGAAAAATTGAATTACTGCGTAGGGATATTGGTCAAGTTACAGAATATGTAAGAGGTGTAACAAGTAGAAAGGTCATTAAGAGAGCTGAAGAAATAATGCGGAGCACTGCAGGACACTCGAGATACGATCCAGAAAATAACACAGCCCAACAGTGTCTGGATACATTAAAACAAAAACTCTCCGTCTATTCAGGACGATTAAGAAGGTATAAAGTTAGTAACAACCGAAAATGTGACAATGCACTTTTTGAGAACTCTGAGAAGGCGTTCTACCGAAAACTCAATTCCACCGTAGAAAGTGTCGACAAGTCTTACCCAAGCCAAGAAGAAATTCATGAGTTTTGGGGAAATCAACTTTCCACACCAGCTGTTTTTAACAACAATGCTGGCTGGATAGAAGATACGACGCACAACTGTCACCACTACGTCACTGCTAACTACGAACCATTCACGACTGAAGAAGTCTCAAATGTCATCAAAGAGCTTCATAACTGGAAATCTCCTGGACCAGACGGAGTCCAGAACTTCTGGCTTAAAAAGTTTTGGAGTGTTCATGAGTGCTTATCAACATTAATTAATCATGTTATTTCTAATCCGCAGGAATTACCATCATTTCTAACTCAGGGAACTACTTATTTAATACCCAAGGATCAAAATAACACCCAAGATCCATCCAAGTACCGCCCAATTACTTGTCTTCCAACTTTGTATAAATTGGTCACATCCTGTGTAACCCGGCGTATCTACCAACATTGTGCTCTAAACAATATCATAGAGCCTCAACAGAAAGGATGCGCTAAGGGTTCCATGGGTTGCAAAGAACAGCTTATCATCGACTCAGTCATTTCTAACCAGGCATTCACTAAAAAAAGGAACCTTTTTACTGCTTTTATTGACTATAAAAAGGCCTTTGATTCAGTACCGCATGAATGGCTAATAGATATATTGAAAATATACAAAGTCGATGATAACATAGTGACCTTTTTAAGGCATATAATGAGAGATTGGAAGACTAAAATTCACCTCCAAATACCTGGTGAAAACAATATCGAAACCGAAAATATCGCAATCAACCGGGGCCTATTTCAAGGAGACTCGTTGAGTCCATTGTGGTTCTGTTTAGCTTTGAACCCCCTTTCCCAGCTATTAAACTCCACTGACGCAGGCTTTAGCATTAAAAGCAATAATACTGTGGTAGCGAAGCTCAATCATCTGTTGTATATGGATGATTTGAAATTAATGGCTTCCACTCGAGAACACCTAGAAGAGATGCTAAAAACTGTAGAAACATTCTCTAATGATATTAGTATGCAGTTCGGTCTAGACAAGTGCCGTGTTTTGAATATAGTCAGAGGAAAGGTACAGCCCGGTGGATTCGATATGCAAAATGGCCAGAACATCGAGGCCATGGGCGACAACGATATGTACAAATATCTTGGAGTAAAGCAGGCGCGGAAAATTGACCATAAGCAAATGAAAACTGAGATAACTACTGAGTTTATAAGAAGGGTAAAACAGCTGCTTCGTTCACAGCTTAACAGTAAAAATTTGTTTAAGGCACTAAACACCTACGCTTGTTCCGCGCTTAGCTATTCATTTGGTATTGTTAAGTGGACAAAAACGGATATAGAAAATCTTCAGCGAAAAGTACGAACACACCTCACAAAGGCACAAAAACACCACCCTAAAAGTGCAGTAGAACGAACGACATTACCCCGGTATTTAGGAGGAAGAGGGCTTATGGATATAGGTGAGCAATTAGATAAACAAATTGCTAATTTAAGAACTTATTTTCAGATGCAGGCTGAGACATCTACTCTACACCGCGCCATTTGCGCAGTAGATGACACAACACCGATCAAACTGAGGGAACCAGAAATGCGCTTAAACCACCTTACTAAGGACGAAAAACTGCGCGCCTGGATGGGTAAACCTCTGCACGGGCGACATCCCAATGAGGTCAGCCAAGACTATGTCGACAATACAGCGTCGAACTATTGGTTGACATCAGGAAAGATGTTCCCTGAAACGGAGGGTTCATTACTGGCCATTCAGGATCAGGTTATACCAACCAGAAATTACCTGAAATATATCGTCAAAGACCCTCAGGTTCAAAACGACAGATGCCGATATGGATGTCAAGCCCAAGAAACCATCCAACATATTACAGGGGGCTGCCAGGCATTTGCTGCAACTGAATACAAGGAACGGCATGACGCAGTGGGAAAAATTCTTCATCAGGAGATAGCTATCAAGCTGGGACTTCTCCAAACGGACCATCTCCCATATTATCAATACGTTCCTGAGAGTGTGCTTGAGGATGGCAACTACAAGCTATACTGGGACCGCAGTGTGCTCACAGACCAAACAGTGGCACATAATAGACCAGATCTCGTACTAGTTAATAAATTAACAAGACAAACAACACTAATTGATGTGGCGATACCTAACAACAATAATCTACGTAGTAAATTTACTGAAAAGATCGCCAAGTATAGAGATCTGGAAATTCAAATACGGAGACAATGGAGAATGCAAAGTACCCAGACGATACCTATTGTTATATCTACTACTGGAGTCATTCCGAAGACCCTCCTCGAAAGCATAAAAAAGCTGGGTCTCAATGAACATCTTTATAAGACCATGCAGAAAGCTGTACTACTTGCGACGGCCAGAAGTGTACGAAAATTTTTGGGAGATACACCTGCATTCCAAGTCACCTAGGGCTCGATAACACGGAAAGAGTCCCACCAGAGCTCAATCCTTTTGATACCGTAGGTATCTGGGATGAGTCAATTTTCCCCTTAGAGGGAGTGTGAGCCGTATGGCTAAATCTGGATAATAATAATAATAATATAATCTATCTAGCTCTGTCTAGCTATGAACCCACTATCTCAGCTATTGAACTCCACAGATGCAGGTTTTAGCATCAAAAATAATAACAATGTGGTGGCGAAGCTTAATCATTTATTGTACATGGATGATTTGAAATTAATGGCTTCCACTCGAAACCAACTCGACGAGATGCTAAAAACTGTAGAAACTTTTTCTAATGATATTAGTATGCACTTCGGACTAGATAAGTGCCGTATTTTAAATATAGTCAGAGGAAAAGTACAGCCCGGAGGATTCGATATGCAAAATGGCCAGAACATCGACGCCATGGGTGAAAACGATATGTATAAATATCTTGGAGTAAAGCAAGCGCGGAAAATTGACCATAAACAAATGAAAACAGAGATAACTACTGAGTTTATACGAAGGGTAAAACAGCTGCTTCGCTCAAACCTTAACAGTAGAAATTTGTTTAAGGCACTAAACACCTACGCATGTTCCGCGCTTAGCTACTCATTTGGTATTGTTAAGTGGACAAAAACAGATATAGAAGCTCTTCAGCGAAAAGTACGAACACACCTCACAAAGGCACAAAAACACCATCCGAAAAGTGCAGTAGAAAGAACAACATTACCACGGAATCTAGGAGGAAGAGGACTTATGGATATAGGTGAGCAATTAGATAAACAAATTGCTAATTTAAGAACTTATTTTCAGATGCAGGCTGAGACATCTACTCTACATCGCGCTATCTGCGCAGTAGATGACACAACACCGATCAAACTGAGGGAACCAGAAATACGCATAAACCACCTTACTAAGGACGAAAAAGTGCGCGCCTGGATGGGTAAACCTCTGCACGGGCGACATCCCAATGAGGTCAGCCAAGATTATGTCGACAATATAGCGTCGAACTACTGGTTGACATCAGGAAAGATGTTCCCTGAGACGGAGGGTTCATTACTGGCCATTCAGGATCAGGTTATACCAACAAGAAATTACCTGAAATATATCATCAAAGACCCTCAGGTTCAAAACGACAGATGCCGATATGGATGTCAAGCCCAAGAAACCATCCAACATCTTACAGGGGGCTGCCAGGCATTTGCTGCAACTGAATACAAGGAACGGCATGACGCAGTGGGAAAAATCCTTCATCAAGAGATAGCTATCAAGCTGGGACTTCTCCAAACAGACCATCTCCCGTATTATCAATACGTCCCTGAGAGTATGCTTGAGGATGGCAACTACAAGCTATACTGGGACCGCACTGTGCTCACAGACCAAACAGTGGCACATAATAGACCAGATCTCGTACTAGTTAATAAATTAACAAGACAAACAACACTAATTGATGTGGCGATACCTAACAACAATAATCTACGTAGTAAATTTACTGAAAAGATCGCCAAGTACAGAGATCTAGAAATTCAAATACGAAGGCAATGGAGAATGGAAAGTACCCAGACGATACCGATTATTATGTCTACTACTGGAGTCATTCCGAAGACCCTCCTCGAAAGCATAAAAAAGCTGGGTCTGAATGAACATCTTTATAAGACCATGCAGAAAGCTGTACTACTCGCGACGGCCAGATGCGTACGAAAATTTCTGGGAGATACACCTGCATTCCAAGTCACCTAGGGCTCGATAACACGGAAAGAGTCCCACCAGAGCTCAATCCTTTTGATACCGTAGGTATCTGGGATGAGTCAATTTTCCCCTTAGAGGGAGTGTGAGCCGTATGGCTAAATCTGGGATAATATAATAATATAATAATAATAATAACAGGTTCAAAACGACAGATGCCGATATGGATGTCAAGCCCAAGAAACCATCCAACATATTACAGGGGGCTGCCAGGCATTTGCTGCAACTGAATACAAGGAACGGCATGACGCAGTGGGAAAAATCCTTCATCAAGAGATAGCTAACAAGCTGGGACTTCTCCAAACGGACTATCTCCCATATTATCAATACGTTCCTGAGAGTATGCTTGAGGATGGCAACTACAAGCTATACTGGGACCGCAGTGTGCTCACAGACCAAACAGAGGCACATAATAGACCAGATCTCGTACTAGTTAATAAATTAACAAGACAAACAACACTAATTGATGTGGCGATACCTAACAACAATAATCTACGTAGTAAATTTACTGAAAAGATCGCCAAGTATAGAGATCTGGAAATTCAAATACGGAGACAATGGAGAATGCAAAGTACCCAGACGATACCTATTGTTATGTCTACTACTGGAGTCATTCCGAAGACCCTCCTCGAAAGCATAAAAAAGTTGGGTCTCAATGAACATATTTATAAGACCATGCAGAAAGCTGTACTACTTGCGACGGCCAGAAGTGTAAGAAAATTTTTGGGAGATACACCTGCATTCCGAGTCACCTAGGGCTCGATAACGCGGAAAGAGTCCCACCAGAGCTCAATCCTTTTGATACCGTAGGTATCTGGGATGAGTCAATTTTCCCCTCAGAGGGAGTGTGAGCCGTATGGCTAAATCTGGATAATAATATTAATATGCACTTCTATATGCACCTAAAATGATATTAATATGCACTTCGGACTAGATAAGTGTCGTATTTTAAATATAGTCAGAGGAAAAGTACAGCCCGGAGGATTCGATATGCAAAATGGCCAGAACATCGAGGCCATGGGTGAAAACGATATGTATAAATATCTTGGAGTAAAGCAAGCGAGGAAAATTGACCATAAACAAATGAAAACAGAGATAACTACTGAGTTTATAAGAAGGGTAAAACAGCTGCTTCGTTCACAGCTTAACAGTAAAAATTTGTTTAAGGCACTAAACACCTACGCTTGTTCCGCGCTTAGCTATTCATTTGGTATTGTTAAGTGGACAAAAACAGATATAGAAGCTCTTCAGCGAAAAGTACGAACACACCTCACAAAGGCACAAAAACACCATCCGAAAAGTGCAGTAGAAAGAACAACATTACCACGGAATCTAGGAGGAAGAGGACTTATGGATATAGGTGAGCAATTAGATAAACAAATTGCTAATTTAAGAACTTATTTTCAGATGCAGGCTGAGACATCTACTCTACATCGCGCTATCTGCGCAGTAGATGACACAACACCGATCAAACTGAGGGAACCAGAAATACGCATAAACCACCTTACTAAGGACGAAAAAGTGCGCGCCTGGATGGGTAAACCTCTGCACGGGCGACATCCCAATGAGGTCAGCCAAGATTATGTCGACAATATAGCGTCGAACTACTGGTTGACATCAGGAAAGATGTTCCCTGAGACGGAGGGTTCATTACTGGCCATTCAGGATCAGGTTATACCAACAAGAAATTACCTGAAATATATCATCAAAGACCCTCAGGTTCAAAACGACAGATGCCGATATGGATGTCAAGCCCAAGAAACCATCCAACATCTTACAGGGGGCTGCCAGGCATTTGCTGCAACTGAATACAAGGAACGGCATGACGCAGTGGGAAAAATCCTTCATCAAGAGATAGCTATCAAGCTGGGACTTCTCCAAACAGACCATCTCCCGTATTATCAATACGTCCCTGAGAGTATGCTTGAGGATGGCAACTACAAGCTATACTGGGACCGCACTGTGCTCACAGACCAAACAGTGGCACATAATAGACCAGATCTCGTACTAGTTAATAAATTAACAAGACAAACAACACTAATTGATGTGGCGATACCTAACAACAATAATCTACGTAGTAAATTTACTGAAAAGATCGCCAAGTACAGAGATCTAGAAATTCAAATACGAAGGCAATGGAGAATGGAAAGTACCCAGACGATACCGATTATTATGTCTACTACTGGAGTCATTCCGAAGACCCTCCTCGAAAGCATAAAAAAGCTGGGTCTGAATGAACATCTTTATAAGACCATGCAGAAAGCTGTACTACTCGCGACGGCCAGATGCGTACGAAAATTTCTGGGAGATACACCTGCATTCCAAGTCACCTAGGGCTCGATAACACGGAAAGAGTCCCACCAGAGCTCAATCCTTTTGATACCGTAGGTATCTGGGATGAGTCAATTTTCCCCTTAGAGGGAGTGTGAGCCGTATGGCTAAATCTGGGATAATATAATAATATAATAATAATAATAACAGGTTCAAAACGACAGATGCCGATATGGATGTCAAGCCCAAGAAACCATCCAACATATTACAGGGGGCTGCCAGGCATTTGCTGCAACTGAATACAAGGAACGGCATGACGCAGTGGGAAAAATCCTTCATCAAGAGATAGCTAACAAGCTGGGACTTCTCCAAACGGACTATCTCCCATATTATCAATACGTTCCTGAGAGTATGCTTGAGGATGGCAACTACAAGCTATACTGGGACCGCAGTGTGCTCACAGACCAAACAGAGGCACATAATAGACCAGATCTCGTACTAGTTAATAAATTAACAAGACAAACAACACTAATTGATGTGGCGATACCTAACAACAATAATCTACGTAGTAAATTTACTGAAAAGATCGCCAAGTATAGAGATCTGGAAATTCAAATACGGAGACAATGGAGAATGCAAAGTACCCAGACGATACCTATTGTTATGTCTACTACTGGAGTCATTCCGAAGACCCTCCTCGAAAGCATAAAAAAGCTGGGTCTCAATGAACATATTTATAAGACCATGCAGAAAGCTGTACTACTTGCGACGGCCAGAAGTGTAAGAAAATTTTTGGGAGATACACCTGCATTCCGAGTCACCTAGGGCTCGATAACGCGGAAAGAGTCCCACCAGAGCTCAATCCTTTTGATACCGTAGGTATCTGGGATGAGTCAATTTTCCCCTCAGAGGGAGTGTGAGCCGTATGGCTAAATCTGGATAATAATATTAATATGCACTTCTATATGCACCTAAAATGATATTAATATGCACTTCGGACTAGATAAGTGTCGTATTTTAAATATAGTCAGAGGAAAAGTACAGCCCGGAGGATTCGATATGCAAAATGGCCAGAACATCGAGGCCATGGGTGAAAACGATATGTATAAATATCTTGGAGTAAAGCAAGCGAGGAAAATTGACCATAAACAAATGAAAACAGAGATAACTACTGAGTTTATACGAAGGGTAAAACAGCTGCTTCGCTCACACCTTAACAGTAGAAATTTGTTTAAGGCACTAAACACCTACGCATGTTCCGCGCTTAGCTACTCATTTGGTATTATTAAGTGGACAAAAACAGATATAGAGGCTCTTCAGCGAAAAGTACGCACACACCTCACAAAGGCACAAAAACACCATCCTAAAAGTGCAGTAGAAAGAACAACATTACCACGGAATCTAGGAGGAAGAGGACTTATGGATATAGGTGAGCAATTAGATAAACAAATTGCTAATTTAAGAACTTATTTTCAGATGCAGGCTGAGACATCTACTCTACATCGCGCTATCTGCGCAGTAGATGACACAACACCGATCAAACTGAGGGAACCAGAAATGCGCATAAACCACCTTACTAAGGACGAAAAAGTGCGCGCCTGGATGGGTAAACCTCTGCACGGGCGACATCCCAATGAGGTCAGCCAAGATTATGTCGACAATATAGCGTCGAACTACTGGTTGACATCAGGAAAGATGTTCCCTGAGACGGGGGGTTCATTACTGGCCATTCAGGATCAGGTTATACCAACCAGAAATTACCTGAAATATATCATCAAAGACCCTCAGATTCAAAACGACAGATGCCGATATGGATGTCAAGCCCAAGAAACCATCCAACATCTTACAGGGGGCTGCCAGGCATTTGCTGCAACTGAATACAAGGAACGGCATGACGCAGTGGGAAAAATCCTTCATCAAGAGATAGCTATCAAGCTGGGACTTCTCCAAACAGACCATCTCCCGTATTATCAATACGTCCCTGAGAGTATGCTTGAGGATGGCAACTACAAGCTATACTGGGACCGCACTGTGCTCACAGACCAAACAGTGGCACATAATAGACCAGATCTCGTAATAGTTAATAAATTAACAAGACAAACAACACTAATTGATGTGGCGATACCTAACAACAATAATCTACGTAGTAAATTTACTGAAAAGATCGCCAAGTACAGAGATCTAGAAATTTAAATACGAAGGCAATGGAGAATGCAAAGTACCCAGACGTTACCGATTATTATGTCTACTACTGGAGTCATTCCGAAGACCCTCCTCGAAAGCATAAAAAAGCTGGGTCTGAATGAACATCTTTATAAGACCATGCAGAAAGCTGTACTACTCGCGACGGCCAGATGCGTACGAAAATTTCTGGGAGATACACCTGCATTCCAAGTCACCTAGGGCTCGATAACACGGAAAGAGTCCCACCAGAGCTCAATCCTTTTGATACCCTAGGTATCTGGGATGAGTCAATTTTCCCCTCAGAGGGAGTGTGAGCCGTATGGCTAAATCTGGATAATAATAATAATAATAACTCACTCGAGCGCTCACTCAAGCGGGACGGCCGAGGCAGCGCATGAAATGGACTGTGTCCATTAATGAAAACATTTTGCGCTTCTACTACAAGGTGACAAACCTCGGCCAAGAAACAATCGGCTACCGACAACAGCTGTATGCCGAATTTTGCAGGACGTACCCAGATATTCAAGTATCGGAGCAACGAGTATCAGACCAATACCGGGTAATTATAAGAAACAACCTTATCCCAGAGACTAGACGCAATATCATCAGAAGCGAAGTCGAACGGGAGATTCATAACGATGTTGTAATTGAAGATCAAGTCCCCAATGAAGTTCATGAGCAGATTCCTGAGCTTGCCATACAAGAAACTCAACCTGACAATACAGATCAGGAAAACAACGAGCTACATGATAACCTAGTAAGCGAAATGGCACGTGCTGTACAGGAGTTTAATGGAACTAACCCACTTAGCAGACCACCGCTACCACGGATAAACTCTTGTAAGAAACTAGGGGCGCTGTTACAAATTGTGAACACTGAAGTCCTACCCAATTATGTCGTAGAAGCCCACACATTAGAATATTTGCACATGCTAATCTACTGTGCAGCAACAGCAATTGCTAATGTAATGGGCGTTAAGATCAGAACACGACGGGGTACTAACAACGGAAGGACTGGTAACAGAATTGCACCCTGGGAAAAAAGACTGCTCGGAAAGATTGAATTGCTGCGTAGGGATATTGGTCAAGTCACAGAATATATACGAGGTGTAAGAAGTACAAGAGTCATCAGGAGAGCTGAAGAAATAATACGGAATACTGCAAGACACTCAAGATACGATCCAGAAAACAACACAGCCCAACAGTGCCTGGATACATTAAAACAAAGACTCTCAGTTTATTCAGGACGACTAAGAAGGTACAAAGTGAGTAACAACCGAAAATCCGACAATGCCCTTTTTGAGACTGCTGAGAAGGCGTTCTATCGGAAACTCAATTCCACCGTAGAAAATCTCGATAAGTCTTACCCAAGCCAAGAAGAAATTCATGAGTTTTGGGGAAATCAACTTTCCACACCAGCTGCTCTTAACAACAATGCTGGATGGATAGAAGATACGGCACAGAACTGCCAACACTACACTACTACTCTCTACGAACCCTTCACCACTGAAGAAGTCTCAAATATCATCAAAGAGCTTCATAACTGGAAATCTCCTGGACCAGACGGAGTTCAAAACTTTTGGCTCAAAAAGTTCTCGAGTGCTCATGAATGCTTATCAACACTAATTAATCATGTTATTTCTAATCCGCAGGATATACCATCATTCCTAACTCAGGGAACCACTTATTTAATACCAAAGGATCAAAATAACACCCAAGATCCAGCAAAATACCGCCCAATTACTTGCCTTCCAACTTTGTATAAATTGGTCACATCCTGTGTAGCCCGGCGTATCTACCAACACTGTGCTCTGAACAATATCATAGAGCCTCAACAGAAAGGATGCGCTAAGGGTTCCATGGGTTGCAAAGAACAACTTATCATCGACTCAGTCATTTCTAATCAAGCATATTCCAAAAAGATGAATCTATTTACTGCTTTTATTGATTACAAGAAGGCCTTTGATTCAGTGCCGCATGAATGGCTTATAGATATATTGAGAATATATAAAGTCGATGATAATATAGTGACCTTTTTACAACATATAATGACAGAGTGGAAAACTAGAATTCACCTTCAAATACCCGGTGAAAGTAAAATCGAAACTGAAAATATCGTAATCAGCCGGGGCCTGTTTCAAGGAGATTCGTTGAGTCCTCTGTGGTTCTGTCTAGCTATGAACCCACTATCTCAGCTATTGAACTCCTCAGATGCAGGTTTTAGCATAAAAAATAACAACAATGTGGTGGCGAAGCTTAATCATTTATTGTACATGGATGATTTGAAATTAATGGCTTCCACTCGAAACCAACTCGACGAGATGCTAAAAACTGTAGAAACTTTTTCTAATGATATTAATATGCACTTCGGACTAGATAAGTGTCGTATTTTAAATATAGTCAGAGGAAAAGTACAGCCCGGAGGATTCGATATGCAAAATGGCCAGAACATCGAGGCCATGGGTGAAAACGATATGTATAAATATCTTGGAGTAAAGCAAGCGCGGAAAATTGACCATAAACAAATGAAAACAGAGATAACTACTGAGTTTATACGAAGGGTAAAACAGCTGCTTCGCTCACACCTTAACAGTAGAAATTTGTTAAAGGCACTAAACACCTACGCATGTTCCGCGCTTAGCTACTCATTTGGTATTGTTAAGTGGACAAAAACAGATATAGAAGCTCTTCAGCGAAAAGTACGAACACACCTCACAAAGGCACAAAAACACCATCCTAAAAGTGCAGTAGAAAGAGCAACATTACCACGGAATCTAGGACGAAGAGGACTTATGGATATAGGTGAGCAATTAGATAAACAAATTGCTAATTTAAGAACTTATTTTCAGATGCAGGCTGAAACATCTACTCTACATCGCGCTATCTGCGCAGTAGATGACACAACACCGATCAAACTGAGGGAACCAGAAATGCGCATAAACCACCTTACTAAGGACGAAAAAGTGCGCGCCTGGATGGGTAAACCTCTGCACGGGCGACATCCCAATGAGGTCAGCCAAGATTATGTCGACAATATAGCGTCGAACTACTGGTTGGCATCAGGAAAGATGTTCCCTGAGACGGAGGGTTCATTACTGGCCATTCAGGATCAGGTTATACCAATCAGAAATTACCTGAAATATATCATCAAAGACCCTCAGGTTCAAAACGACAGATGCCGATATGGATGTCAAGCCCAAGAAACCATCCAACATCTTACAGGGGGCTGCCAGGCATTTGCTGCAACTGAATACAAGGAACGGCATGACGCAGTGGGAAAAATCCTTCATCAAGAGATAGCTATCAAGCTGGGACTTCTCCAAACAGAGCATCTCCCGTATTATCAATACGTCCCTGAGAGTATGCTTGAGGATGGCAACTACAAGCTATACTGGGACCGCACTGTGCTCACAGACCAAACAGTGGCACATAACAGACCAGATCTCGTACTAGTTAATAAATTAACAAGACAAACAACACTAATTGATGTGGCGATACCTAACAACAATAATCTACGTAGTAAATTTACTGAAAAGATCGCCAAGTACAGAGATCTAGAAATTCAAATACGGAGGCAATGGAGAATGCAAAGTACCCAGACGATACCGATTATTATGTCTACTACTGGAGTCATTCCGAAGACCCTCCTCGAAAGCATAAAAAAGCTGGGTCTGAATGAACATCTTTATAAGACAATGCAGAAAGCTGTACTACTCGCGACGGCCAGATGCGTACGAAAATTTCTGGGAGATACACCTGCATTCCAAGTCACCTAGGGCTCGATAACACGGAAAGAGTCCCACCAGAGCTCAATCCTTTTGATACCGTAGGTATCTGGGATGAGTCAATTTTCCCCTTAGAGGGAGTGTGAGCCGTATGGCTAAATCTGATAATAATAATAATAACGGCATGATGCAGTGGGATAAATCCTTCATCAAGAGATAGCTATCAAGCTGGGACTTCTCCAAACAGACCATCTCCCGTATTATCAATACGTCCCTGAGAGTATGCTTGAGGATGGCAACTACAAGCTATACTGGGACCGCACTGTGCTCACAGACCAAACAGTGGCACATAATAGACCAGATCTCGTACTAGTTAATAAATTAACAAGACAAACAACACTAATTGATGTGGCGATACCTAACAACAATAATCTACGTAGTAAATTTACTGAAAAGATCGACAAATACAGAGATCTAGAAATTCAAATAAGAAGGCAATGGAGAATGCAAAGTACCCAAACGATACCGATTATTATTTCTACTACTGGAGTCATTCCGAAGACCCTCCTCGAAAGCATAAAAAAGCTGGGTCTGAATGAACATCTTTATAAGACCATGCAGAAAGCTATACTACTCGCGACGGCCAGATGCGTACGAAAATTTCTGGGAGATGCACCTGCATTCCAAGTCACCTAGGGCTCGATAACACGGAAAGAGTCCCACCAGAGCTCAATCCTTTTGATACCGTAGGTATCTGGGATGAGTCAATTTTCCCCTTTAGAGGGAGTGTGAGCCGTATGGCTAAATCTGGATAATAATAATAAGGCACTAAACACCTACGCATGTTCCGCGCTTAGCTACTCATTTGGTATTGTTAAGTGGACAAAAACAGATATAAAAGCTCTTCAGCGAAAAGTACGAACACACCTCACAAAAGCACAAAAACACCATCCTAAAAGTGCAGTAGAAAGAACAACATTACCACGGAATCTAGGAGGAAGAGGACTTATGGATATAGGTGAGCAATTAGATAAACAAATTGCTAATTTAAGAACTTATTTTCAGATGCAGGCTGAGACATCTACTCTACATCGCGCTATCTGCGCAGTAGATGACACAACACCGATCAAACTGAGGGAACCAGAAATGCGCATAAACCACCTTACTAAGGACGAAAAAGTGCGCGCCTGGATGGGTAAACCTCTGCACGGGCGACATCCCAATGAGGTCAGCCAAGATTATGTCGACAATATAGCGTCGAACTACTGGTTGACATCAGGAAAGATGTTCCCTGAGACGGAGGGTTCATTACTGGCCATTCAGGATCAGGTTATACCAACCAGAAATTACCTGAAATATATCATCAAAGACCCTCAGGTTCAAAACGACAGATGCCGATATGGATGTCAAGCCCAAGAAACCATCCAACATCTTACAGGGGGCTGCCAGGCATTTGCTGCAACTGAATACAAGGAACGGCATGACGCAGTGGGAAAAATCCTTCATCAAGAGATAGCTATCAAGCTGGGACTTCTCCAAACAGAGCATCTCCCGTATTATCAATACGTCCCTGAGAGTATGCTTGAGGATGGCAACTACAAGATATACTGGGACCGCACTGTGCTCACAGACCAAGCAGTGGCACATAATAGACCAGATCTCGTACTAGTTAATAAATTAACAAGACAAACAACACTAATTGATGTGGCGATACCTAACAACAATAATCTACGTACAGTGGAACCCCGATAAGTCGGCCCCCGATAACCCGGAAGTCCGGCTAACCCGGACCGATTTTCATCAGACAAAAATTTAACAAATAAACAATTTAACAATTTTATCAAATAAAAATGTATGTAGGCCAAATAATATTTCAGAGATAATGTGTATTTGTGTAATTTGAACACATAAGTACAATAGTAAAAATGATTCATGCACACGGCGGCAGCCAGAGCGACCGTCTCAGCTTATCGGAAAGAACAGACACCTGTCTGTATTCCTTTTTCTTTATTTATGTCAAACTGTCTTAGCATTGTTTAAAAAAGACGTGACTATTTAAAAATTCTTGTATTGTGTGTAGTACAGCCTATTAATCACTTCCGTTCTGTAATGTAATCGTGCTTCGGATTGTGTTTGCTTTGTCTACGTAATGGTAAAAATGTTGCAGTGACAATGGAAAAGAAACTTGAAACATTAGGTAGGATTGATAAAGACGAATCTTTAAAATAAATTTATTGCAGCATCATAATATGATATTATGCTACCATAGGTCTGGATCCCGCGTATGAAAAAAAAGTTGATTAATAGCAAGCTAAAAATTTATTAATAGCTTAAGGGTGTCTAGTCGGATAAACTTTGATATATGAGAACACTGGAACAGGGGCAGTTTTAATTGTGGAACAGGTCAAAAATTTGGAACGGTCAGAACACGAAAATGGCACATTTGTTTTGTCCGACAGAACAGACATAAACTCTCCGAACAGAGATTAAACTCTCATGCAAAAATCAGACTGCTATTTATCACCTGTCATAATTCCTGTCATTTGACATATTCTACATGTTCCACTCATTAAAACGCCAATTTGGTGATAAATAGCAGTCTGATTTTTGCATGAGAGTTTAATCTCTGTTCGGAGAGTTTAAGTCTGTTCTGTCGGAAAAAATACATGTGCCGTTTTCGTGGTCTCACCGTTCCAAATTTTTAACCTGTTCCACAGTTAAAACTTCCCCTGTTCCAGTGTTCCCATATATTAATGTTTGTCCGACTAGACACCCTTAAGCTAATAACAAATTTTCAGCTTGCTATTTATCAATTTTTTTTTGTACGCAGGATCCAGACCTACCATATTATGGTGTCGGTACATCTCTACAGTATGACTGAGTTTTTTATCAAGAAATGAACAAAACTCTACACTCTATACAACTATACGTAATTTAGATGTGTACTGTGCATATGTGTTTCATGTTTTTGTAATTGTAATGGAGGTTATTTATTAATTTTTACTATATTCTCCGGCTAACCCGGATTTTCGATAACCCGGATCGGCCGCGGTCCCGATTAATCCGAGTTATCGAGGTTCCACTGTAGTAAATTTACTGAAAAGATCGCCAAGTACAGAGATCTAGAAATTCAAATACGAAGGCAATGGAGAATGCAAAGTACCCAGACGATACCGATTATTATGTCTACTACTGGAGTCATTCCGAAGACCCTCCTCGAAAGCATAAAAAAGCTGGGTCTGAATGAACATCTTTATAAGACCATGCAGAAAGCTGTACTACTCGCGACGGCCAGATGCGTACGAAAATTTCTGGGAGATACACCTGCATTCCAAGTCACCTAGGGCTCGATAACACGGAAAGAGTCCCACCAGAGCTCAATCCTTTTGATACCGTAGGTATCTGGGATGAGTCAATTTTCCCCTTAGAGGGAGTGTGAGCCGTATGGCTAAATCTGATAATAATAATAATAACGGCATGATGCAGTGGGAAAAATCCTTCATCAAGAGATAGCTATCAAGCTGGGACTTCTCCAAACAGACCATCTCCCGTATTATCAATACGTCCCTGAGAGTATGCTTGAGGATGGCAACTACAAGCTATACTGGGACCGCACTGTGCTCACAGACCAAACAGTGGCACATAATAGACCAGATCTCGTACT
Organism: Diabrotica virgifera virgifera; assembly: GCF_917563875.1. Classification (NCBI taxonomy): domain Eukaryota; kingdom Metazoa; phylum Arthropoda; class Insecta; order Coleoptera; family Chrysomelidae; genus Diabrotica; species Diabrotica virgifera. Next base: position 143,348,729 of record NC_065444.1, on the reverse strand, counting down.
AGTTAATAAATTAACAAGACAAACAACACTAATTGATGTTGCGATACCTAACAACAATAATCTACGTAGTAAATTTACTGAAAAGATCGACAAATACAGAGATCTAGAAATTCAAATAAGAAGGCAATGGAGAATGCAAAGTACCCAAACGATACCGATTATTATTTCTACTACTGGAGTCATTCCGAAGACCCTCCTCGAAAGCATAAAAAAGCTGGGTCTGAATGAACATCTTTATAAGACCATGCAGAAAGCTGTACTACTCGCGACGGCCAGATGCGTACGAAAATTTCTGGGAGATGCACCTGCATTCCAAGTCACCTAGGGCTCGATAACACGGAAAGAGTCCCACCAGAGCTCAATCCTTTTGATACCGTAGGTATCTGGGATGAGTCAATTTTCCCCTTTAGAGGGAGTGTGAGCCGTATGGCTAAATCTGGATAATAATAATAAGGCACTAAACACCTACGCATGTTCCGCGCTTAGCTACTCATTTGGTATTGTTAAGTGGACAAAAACAGATATAGAAGCTCTTCAGCGAAAAGTACGAACACACCTCACAAAGGCACAAAAACACCATCCTAAAAGTGCAGTAGAAAGAACAACATTACCACGGAATCTAGGAGGAAGAGGACTTATGGATATAGGTGAGCAATTAGATAAACAAATTGCTAATTTAAGAACTTATTTTCAGATGCAGGCTGAGACATCTACTCTACATCGCGCTATCTGCGCAGTAGATGACACAACACCGATCAAACTGAGGGAACCAGAAATGCGCATAAACCACCTTACTAAGGACGAAAAAGTGCGCGCCTGGTTGGGTAAACCTCTGCACGGGCGACATCCCAATGAGGTCAGCCAAGATTATGTCGACAATATAGCGTCGAACTACTGGTTGACATCAGGAAAGATGTTCCCTGAGACGGAGGGTTCATTACTGGCCATTCAGGATCAGGTTATACCAACCAGAAATTACCTGAAATATATCATCAAAGACCCTCAGGTTCAAAACGACAGATGCCGATATGGATGTCAAACCCAAGAAACCATCCAACATCTTACAGGGGGCTGCCAGGCATTTGCTGCAACTGAATACAAGGAACGGCATGACGCAGTGGGAAAAATCCTTCATCAAGAGATAGCTATCAAGCTGGGACTTCTCCAAACAGAGCATCTCCCGTATTATCAATACGTCCCTGAGGGTATGCTTGAGGATGGCAACTACAAGATATACTGGGACCGCACTGTGCTCACAGACCAAACAGTGGCACATAATAGACCAGATCTCGTACTAGTTAATAAATTAACAAGACAAACAACACTAATTGATGTGGCGATACCTAACAACAATAATCTACGTAGTAAATTTACTGAAAGATCGCCAAGTACAGAGATCTAGAAATTCAAATACGAAGGCAATGGAGAATGCAAAGTACCCAGACGATACCGATTATTATGTCTACTACTGGAGTCATTCCGAAGACCCTCCTCGAAAGCATAAAAAAGCTGGGTCTGAATGAACATCTTTATAAGACCATGCAGAAAGCTGTACTACTCGCGACGGCCAGATGCGTACGAAAATTTCTGGGAGATACACCTGCATTCCAAGTCACCTAGGGCTCGATAACACGGAAAGAGTCCCACCAGAGCTCAATCCTTTTGATACCGTAGGTATCTGGGATGAGTCAATTTTCCCCTTAGAGGGAGTGTGAGCCGTATGGCTAAATCTGGATAATAATAATAAGAACAAGTTTTAGATCAAGTCCCTAATGAAATTCTCGATGAACAGACTCCTGAGATTCCCATGCCAGAAACTCAACCTGATAATACACAGCAGGAAAACAGCGAGTTACGCGATAGTCTAGCAAACGAAATGGCTCGTGCCGTACAAGAGTTTAATGGAACAAACCCACTTAGCAGACCACCGCTACCACGAATAAACTCTTGTAAGAAACTAGGTGCGCTGTTACAAATTGTAAACACTGAAGTCCTACCCAACTATGTCGTAGAAGCTCACACGTTGGAATATTTGCATATGCTAATCTACTGTGCAGCAACAGCAATTGCTAATGTAATGGGCGTTAAGATCAGAACACGACGGGTTACTAATAACGAAAGAACTGGTAACAGAATTGCACCCTGGGAAAAAAGACTGCTCGGAAAGATCGAATTATTACGTAGGGATATTGGTATAGTCACAGAATACATACGAGGTATAACAAGTAGAAAAGTCACCAGAAGAGCTGAAGAAATAATGCTGAATACCGCAAGACACTCAAGATATGATCCAGAAAACAACACAGCCCATCAGTGTCTGGATACATTAAAACAAAAGCTCTCCGTTTATTCAGGACGACAAAGGAGGTACAAAGTTAGTAACAACCGCAAAAGCGACAATGCTCTTTTTGAAAGTTCTGAAAAGGCGTTCTATCTAAAACTCAATTCCACTGTAGAACGTGTCGATAAGACTTACCCAAGCCAAGAAGAAATTCATGAGTTTTGGGGAAATCAACTTTCCACGCCAGCTGCTCTTAACAACAATGCTGAATGGATAGAAGATACGACACAGAACTGCCAACACTACATTACCACCCTTTACGAACCCTTCACTACTGAAGAAGTCTCAAATACCATCAAAAAGCTTCATAACTGGAAATCTCCTGGTCCAGACTGAGTTCAAAACTTTTGGCTCAAGAAGTTTTGGAGTGTTCATGAATGCTTATCAACACTAATTAATCATGTTATTTCTAAGCCGCAGGATATACCATCATTCCTAACTCAGGGAACCACTTATTTAATTCCGAAGGATCAAAATAACACCCAAGATCCAGCCAAATACCGCCCAATTACTTGTCTTCCAACTTTGTATAAATTGGTCACATCCTGTGTAGCCCGGCGTATCTACCAACACTGTGCTCTGAACAATATCATAGAGCCTCAACAGAAAGGATGCGCTAAGGGTTCCATGGGTTGCAAAGAACAACTCATCATCGACTCAGTCATTTCTAACCTGGCATATTCCAAAAAGAGGAATCTTTTTACTGCCTTCACTGATTACAAGTAGGCCTTTGATTCAGTGCCGCATGAATGGCTTATAGATATATTGAGAATATATAAAGTCGATGATAATATAGTGACCTTTTTAGAGCATATAATGACGAAGTGGAAGACTAGAATTCACCTTCAAATACCTGGTGAAAATAACATCGAAACTGAAAATATCGCAATCAGCCGGGGCCTGTTTCAAGGAGATTCTTTGAGTCCACTGTGGTTCTGTCTAGCTATGAACCCACTATCTCAGCTATTGAACTCCACAGACGCAGGTTTTAGCATCAAAAATAACAACAATGTGGTGGCGAAGCTTAATCATTTATTGTATATGGATGATTTGAAATTAATGGCTTCCACTCGAAACCAACTCGATGAGATGCTAAAAATTGTAGAAACTTTTTCTAATGATATTAGCATGCACTTCGGACTAGACAACTGCCGTATTTTAAATATAGTCAGAGGAAAAGTACAGCCCGGAGGATTCGATATGCAAAATGGCCAGAACATCGTGGCTATGGGTGAAAACGATATGTATAAATATCTTGGAGTAAAGCAGGCGCGGAAAATTGACCATAAGCAAATGAAAACTGAACTAACTACTGAGTTTATACGAAGGATAAAACAGCTGCTTCGTTCACAGCTTAACAGTAAAAATTTGTTTAAGGCACTAAACACCTACGCTTGTTCCGCGCGTAGCTATTCATTTGGTATTGTTAAGTGGACAAAAACAGATATAGAAAATCTTCAGCGAAAAGTAAGAACGCACCTCACAAAGGCACAAAAACACCATCCAAAAAGTGCAGTAGAAAGAACGACATTACCACGGAATTTAGGAGGAAGACGACTTATGGATATAAGTGAGCAATTAGATAAACAAATTGCTAATTTAAGATCTTATTTTCAGATGCAGGCTGAAACATCTACTCTACATCGCGCTATCTGCGCAGTAGATGACACAACACCGATAAAACTGAGTGAAGCAGAACTGCGCATAAACCACCTTACTAAGGACGAAAAAGTGCGCGCCTGGATGGGTAAACCTCTGCACGGGCGACATCCCAATGAGGTCAGCCAAGATTATGTCGACAATATAGCGTCGAACTTCTGGTTGACATCAGGAAAGATGTTCCCTGAAACGGAGGGTTCATTACTGGCCATTCAGGATCAGGTTATACCAACCAGAAATTACCTGAAATATATCATCAAAGACCCTCATGTTCAAAACGACAGATGCCGATATGGATGTCAAGCCCAAGAAACCATCCAACATCTTACAGGGGGCTGCCAGGCATTTGCTGCAACTGAGTACAAGGAACGGCATGACGCAGTGGGAAAAATCCTTCATCAGGAGATAGCTATCAAGCTGGGACTTCTCCAAACCGACCATCTCCCATATCATCAATACGTCCCTGAGAGTATGCTTGAGGATGGCAACTACAAGCTATACTGGGACCGCACTGTGCTCACAGACCAAACAGTGGCGCATAATAGACCAGATCTCGTACTAGTTAATAAATTAACGAGACAAACAACCCTCATTGATGTGGCGATTCCTAACAACAATAATCTACGTACTAAATTTACTGAAAAGATCGCCAAGTACAGAGATCTGGAAATTCAAATACGAAGGCAATGGAGAATGCAAAGTACCCAGACGATACCGATTATCATGTCTACTACTGGAGTCATTCCGAAGACCCTCCTCGAAAGCATAAAAAAGCTGGGTCTTAATGATCATCTTTATAAGACCATGCAGAAAGCAGTACTACTCGCAACGGCCAGATGTGTACGAAAATTTTTGGGAGATACACCTGCATACCAAGTCACCTAGGGCTCGATAGCACGGAAAGAGTCCCACCAGAGCTCAATCCTTTTGATACGGTAGGTATCTGGGATGAGTCAATTTCCCCCTTAGAGGGAGTGTGAGCCGTATGGCTAAATCCAATAATAATAATATATATAACCCAACCACAACCACAACCACAAGCGAGCCAAACAACAACAATTGCTCCACCCGCCGAAGGTGCAGCGCTGGATCATCGGCCGGCGCTCACTCAAGCGGGACGACCGAGGCAGCGCATGAAATGGACTGTGTCCATTAATGAAAACATTTTGCGCTTCTACTACAAGGTGACAAACCTCGGTCAAGAAACAATCGGCTACCGACAACAGCTGTATGCCGAATTTTGCAGGACGTACCCAGATATTCAAGTATCGGAGCAAAGAGTATCAGATCAATACCGGGTAATCATAAGGAACAACCTTATCCCAGAGACTAGACGCAATTCTATCAAAAGCGAAGTCGAACGGGAGATTAATAACCAAGAACAAGTTTTAGATCAAGTCCCTAATGAAATCCTTGATGAGCAGACTCCTGAGATTCCCATGCCAGAAACTCAACCTGATAATACACAGCAGGAAAACAACGAGTTGTGCGATAGTCTAGCAAACGAAATGGCTTGTGCCGTACAAGAGTTTAATGGAACAAACCCACTTAGCAGACCACCGCTACCACGAATAAACTCTTGTAAGAAACTAGGTGCGCTGTTACAAATTGTGAACACTGAAGTCCTACCCAACTATGTCGTAGAAGCTCACACGTTGGAATATTTGCATATGCTAATCTACTGTGCAGCAACAGCAATTGCTAATGTAATGGGCGTTAAGATCAGAACACGACGGGTTACTAATAACGAAAGAACTGGTAACAGAATTGCATCTTGGGAAAAAAGACTGCTCGGAAAGATCGAATTATTACGTAGGGATATTGGTATAGTCACAGAATACATACGAGATGTAACAAGTAGAAAAGTCATCAGAAGAGCTGAAGAAATAATCCTGACTACCGCAAGACACTCAAGATATGATCCAGAAAACAACACAGCCCATCAGTGTCTGGATACATTAAAACAAAAGCTCTCTGTTTATTCAGGACGACTAAGGAGGTACAAAGTTAGTAACAACCGCAAAAGCGACAATGTTCTTTTTGGAAGTTCTGAAAAGGCGTTCTATCGAAAACTCAATTCCACTGTAGAACGTGTCGATAAGACTTACCCAAGCCAAGAAGAAATTCATGAGTTTTGGGGAAATCAACTTTCCACGCCAGCTGCTCTTAACAACAATGCTGGATGGATAGAAGATATGACACAGAACTGCCAACGCTACATTACCACCCTTTACGAACCCTTCACTACTGAAGAAGTCTCAAATACCATCAAAGAGCTTCATAACTGGAAATCTCCTGGACCAGACGGAGTTCAAAACTTTTGGCTTAAGAAGTTTTGGAGTGTTCATGAATGCTTATCAACACTAATTAATCATGTAATTTCTAATCCGCAGGATATACCATCATTCCTAACTCAGGGAACCACTTACTTAATTCCGAAGGATCAAAATAACACCCAAGATCCAGCCAAATACCGCCCAATTACTTGTCTTCCAACTTTGTATAAATTGGTCACATCCTGTGTAGCCCGGCGTATCTACCAACACTGTGCTCTGAACAATATCATAGAGCCTCAACAGAAAGGATGCGCTAAGGGTTCCATGGGTTGCAAAGAACAACTCTTCATGGACTCAGTGATTTCTAACCAGGCATATTCCAAAAGGAGGAATCTTTATACTGCCTTCATTGATTACAAGAAGGCCTTTGATTCAGTGCCGCATGAATGGCTTATAGATATATTGAGAATATATAAAGTCGATGATAATATAGTGACCTTTTTAGAGCATATAATGACGGAGTGGAAGACTAGAATTCACCTTCAAATACCTGGTGAAAATAACATCGAAACTGAAAATATCGCAATCAGCCGGGGCCTGTTTCAAGGAGATTCGTTGAGTCCACTGTGGTTCTGTCTAGCTATGAACCCACTATCTCAGCTATTGAACTCCACAGACGCAGGTTTTAGCATCAAAAATAACAACAATGTGGTGGCGAAGCTTAATCATTTATTGTATATGGATGATTTGAAATTAATGGCTTCCACTCGAAACCAACTCGATGAGATGCTAAAAACTGTAGAAACTTTTTCTAATGATATTAGCATGCACTTCGGATTAGACAAGTGCCGTATTTTAAATATAGTCAAAGGAAAAGTACAGCCCGGAGGATTCGATATGCAAAATGGCCAGAACATCGAGGCCATGGGTGAAAACGATATGTATAAATATCTTGGAGTAAAGCAAGCGCGGAGAATTGACCATAAACAAATGAAAACAGAGATAACTACTGAGTTTATACGAAGAGTAAAACAGCTGCTTCGCTCACACCTTAATAGTAGAAATTTGTTTAAGGCACTAAACACCTACGTATGTTCCGCGCTTAGCTATTCATTTGGCATTGTTAAGTGGACAAAAACGGACATAGAAAATCTTCAGCGAAAAGTAAGAACGCACCTCACAAAGGCACAAAACCACCATCCAAAAAGTGCAGTAGAAAGAACGACATTACCGCGGAATTTAGGAGGAAGAGGACTTATGGATATAGGTGAGCAATTAGACAAACAAATTGCTAATTTAAGATCTTATTTTCAGATGCAGGCTGAAACATCTACTCTACATCGCGCTATCTGCGCAGTAGATGACACAACACCGATAAAACTGAGGGAAGCAGAACTGCGCATAAACCACCTTACTAAGGACGAAAAAGTGCGCGCCTGGATGGGTAAACCTCTGCACGGGCGACATCCCAATGAGGTCAGCCAAGATTATGTCGACAATATAGCGTCGAACTACTGGTTGATATCAGGAAAGATGTTCCCTGAAACAGAGGGTTCATTAATGGCCATTCAGGATCAGGTTATACCAACCAGAAATTACCTGAAATATATTATCAAAGACCCTCATGTTCAAAACGACAGATGCCGATATGGATGTCAAGCCCAAGAAACCATCCAACATCTTACAGGGGGCTGCCAGGCATTTGCTGCAACTGAGTACAAGGAACGGCATGACGCAGTGGGAAACATCCTTCATCAGGAGATAGCTATCAAGCTGGGACTTCTACAAACCGACCATCTCCCATATTATCAATACGTCCCTGAGAGTATGCTTGAGGATGGCAACTACAAGCTATACTGGGACCGCACTGTTCTCACAGACCAAACAGTGGCGCATAATAGACCAGATCTCGTATTAGTCAATAAATTAACGAGACAAACAACCCTCATTGATGTGGCGATTCCTAACAACAATAATCTACGTACTAAATTTACTGAAAAGATCGCCAAGTACAGAGATCTGGAAATTCAAATACGGAGACAATGGAGAATGCAAAGTACCCAGACGATACCGATTATTATGTCTACTACTGGAGTCATTCCGAAGACCCTCCTCGAAAGCATACAAAAGCTGGGTCTTAATGAACATCTTTATAAGACCATGCAGAAAGCAGTACTACTCGCAACGGCCAGATGTGTACGAAAATTTTTGGGAGATACACCTGCATACCAAGTCACCTAGGGCTCGATAACACGGAAAGAGTCCCACCAGAGCTCAATCCTTTTGATACCGTAGGTATCTGGGATGAGTCAATCTTCCCCTTAGAGGGAGTGTGAGCCGTATGGCTAAATCTGGATATATATAATAAATATAATATCTTGGAGTAAAGCAGGCGCGGAAAATTGACCATAAGCAAATGAAAACTGAGATAACAACTGAGTTTATAAGAAGGGTAAAACAACTGCTTCGTTCACAGCTTAACAGTAAAAATTTGTTTAAGGCACTGAACACCTACGCTTGTTCCGCGCTTAGCTATTCATTTGGTATTGTTAAGTGGACAAAAACGGATATAGAAAATCTTCAGCGAAAAGTACGGACACACCTCACAAAGGCACAAAAACACCACCCTAAAAGTGCAGTAGAACGAACGACATTACCCCGGTATTTAGGAGGAAGAGGACTTATGGATATAGGTGAGCAATTAGATAAACAGATTGCTAATTTAAGAACTTATTTTCAGATGCAGGCTGAGACATCTACTCTACACCGCGCAATTTGCGCAGTAGATGACACAACACCGATCAAACTGAGGGAACCAGAAATGCGCATAAACCACCTTACTAAGGACGAAAAACTGCGCACCTGGATGGGTAAACCTCTGCACGGGCGACATCCCAATGAGGTTAGCCAAGACTATGTCGACAATACAGCGTCGAACTATTGGTTGACATCAGGAAAGATGTTCCCTGAAACGGAGGGTTCATTACTGGCCATTCAGGATCAGGTTATACCAACCAGAAATTACCTGAAATATATCGTCAAAGACCCTCAGGTTCAAAACGACAGATGCCGATATGGGTGTCAAGCCCAAGAAACCATCCAACATATTACAGGGGGCTGCCAGGCATTTGCTGCAACTGAATACAAGGAACGGCATGACGCAGTGGGAAAAATCCTTCATCAAGAGATAGCTAACAAGCTGGGACTTCTCCAAACGGACCATCTCCCATATTATCAATACGTTCCTGAGATTATGCTTGAGGATGGCAACTACAAGCTATACTGGGACCGCAGTGTGCTCACAGACCAAACAGTGGCACATAATAGACCAGATCTCGTACTAGTTAATAAATTAACAAGACAAACAACACTAATTGATGTGGCGATACCTAACAACAATAATCTACGTAGTAAATTTACTGAAAAGATCGCCAAGTATAGAGATCTGGAAATTCAAATACGGAGACAATGGAGAATGCAAAGTACCCAGACGATACCTATTGTTATGTCTACTACTGGAGTCATTCCGAAGACCCTCCTCGAAAGCATAAAAAAGCTGGGTCTCAATGAAAATATTTATAAGACCATGCAGAAAGCTGTACTACTTGCGACGGCCAGAAGTGTAAGAAAATTTTTGGGAGATACACCTGCATTCCAAGTCACCTAGGGCTCGATAACACGGAAAGAGTCCCACCAGAGCTCAATCCTTTTGATACCGTAGGTATCTGGGATGAGTCAATTTTCCCCTCAGAGGGAGTGTGAGCCGTATGGCTAAATCTGGATAATAATAATAATACCACCCTGTGGGAGTTTTTTGTCAGTTCTTCTATCAGGCGCGGCCCCCTGCGAATGGGGGATGCTTTCTGGGTATTCGTAGCGCCAGTACCCAGAGAGTAGCAGGGATACTTGCCGTGGAACAAAAACTGACACCTGGCAGTAGGTATAAAATGCACACCATTGAGAATGGAGAATCATAATTTATGTTTAGGATCGCTGCCTGGGGATCGCCAGGGCACGTCTGGAGCCGGCGCTGGACGTGACAGCATGCGGGACGTCGGTGGCAGGGTGTTGAGGAGGCGGGTCCCTGTCATACAATCAGCTACAGCCCAACCACAACCACAACCATAAGCGAGCCAAACAACAACAAGAGCTCCACCCGCCGAAGGTGCTGCGCTGGATCATCAGCCGGCGCTCACTCAAGCGGGACGACCGAGGCAGCGCATGAAATGGACTGTGTCCATCAATGAGAACATTTTGCGCTTCTACTACAAGGTGACAAACCTCGGTCAAGAAACAATCGGCTACCGACAACAGCTGTATGCCGAATTTTGCAGGACGTACCCAGATATTCAAGTATCGGAGCAACGAGTATCAGACCAATACCGGGTAATTATAAGAAACAACCTTATCCCAGAGACTAGACGCAATATCATCAGAAGCGAAGTCGAACGGGAGATTCATAACGATGTTGTAATTGAAGATCAAGTCCCCAATGAAGTGCATGAGCAGATTCCTGAGCTTGCCATACAAGAAACTCATCCTGACAATACAGAGCAGGAAAACAACGAGCTACATGATAAACTAGTAAGCGAAATGGCACGTTCTGTACAAGAATTTAATGGAACAAACCCACTTAGCAGACCACCGCTACCACGAATAAACTCTTGTAAGAGACTAGGTGTGCTGTTACAAATTGTGAACACTGAAGTCCTACCCAATTATGTCGTGGAAGCCCACACATTAGAGTATCTACACATGCTAATCTACTGTGCAGCAACAGCAATTGCTAATGTAATGGGCTTTAAGATCAGAACACGACGGGGTTCTAATAACGGAAGGACTGGTAGCAGAATTGCACCCTGGGAAAAAAGACTGCTCGGAAAGATTGAATTGCTGCGTAGGGATATTGGTCGAGTCACAGAATATATACGAGGTGTAAGAAGTACAAGAGTCATCAGGAGAGCTGAAGAAATAATACGGAATACTGCAAGACACTCAAGATACGATCCAGAAAACAACACAGCCCAACAGTGCCTGGATACGTTAAAACAAAGACTCTCAGTTTATTCAGGACGACTAAGAAGGTACAAAGTGAGTAACAACCGAAAATCCGACAATGCCCTTTTTGAGACTGCTGAGAAGGCGTTCTATCGAAAACTCAATTCCACCGTAGAAAATCTCGATAAGTCTTATCCAAGCCAAGAAGAAATTCATGAGTTTTGGGGAAATCAACTTTCCACACCAGCTGCTCTTAACAACAATGCTGGATGGAGAGAAGATACGGCACAGAACTGCCAACACTACACTACTACTCTCTACGAACCCTTCACCACTGAAGAAGTCTCAAATATCATCAAAGAGCTTCATACCTGGAAATCTCCTGGACCAGACGGAGTTCAAAACTTTTGGCTCAAGAAGTTTTGGAGTGCTCATGAATGCTTATCAACACTAATTAATTATGTTATTTCTAATCCGCAGGATATACCATCATTCCTAACTCAGGGAACCACTTATTTAATACCGAAGGATCAAAATAACACCCAAGATCCAGCAAAATACCGCCCAATTACTTGTCTTCCAACTTTGTATAAATTGGTCACATCCTGTGTAGCCCGGCGTTTCTACCAACACTGTGCGCTGAACAACATCATAGAGCCTCAACAGAAAGGATGCGCTAAGGGTTCCATGGGCTGCAAAGAACAACTTATCATCGACTCAGTCATTTCTAATCAAGCATATTCCAAAAAGAGGAACCTATTTACTGCTTTTATTGATTACAAGAAGGCCTTTGATTCAATGGCGCATGAATGGCTTATAGATATATTGAGAATATATAAAGTCGATGATAATATAGTGACCTTTTTACAACATATAATGACAGAGTGGAAAACTAGAATTCACCTTCAAATACCTGGTGAAAGTAACATCGAAACTGAAAATATCGCAATCAGCCGGGGCCTGTTTCAAGGAGATTCGTTGAGTCCTCTGTGGTTCTGTCTAGCTATGAACCCACTATCTCAGCTATTGAACTCCACAGATGCAGGTTTTAGCATCAAAAATAACAACAATGTGGTGGCGAAGCTTAATCATTTATTGTACATGGATGATTTGAAATTAATGGCTTCCACTCGAAACCAACTCGACGAGATGCTAAAAACTGTAGAAACTTTTTCTAATGATATTAGTATGCACTTTGGACTAGACAAGTGCCGTATTTTAAATATAGTCAGAGGAACAGTACAGCCCGGAGGATTCGATATGCAAAATGACCAGAACATCGAGGCCATGGGTGAAAACGATATGTACAAATATCTTGGAGTAAAGCAAGCGCGGAAAATTGACCATAAACAAATGAAAACAGAGATAACTACTGAGTTTATACGAAGGGTAAAACAGCTGCTTCGCTCACACCTTAACAGTAGAAATTTGTTTAAGGCACTAAACACCTACGCATGTTCCGCGCTTAGCTACTCATTTGGTATTGCTAAGTGGACAAAAACAGATATAGAAGCTCTTCAGCGAAAAGTGCGAACACACCTCACAAAGGCACAAAAACACCATCCTAAAAGTGCAGTAGAAAGAACAACATTACCACGGAATCTAGGAGGAAGAGGACTTATGGATATAGGTGAGCAATTAGATAAACAAATTGCTAATTTAAGAACTTATTTTCAGATGCAGGCTGAGACATCTACTCTACATCGCGCTATCTGCGCAGTAGATGACACAACACCGATCAAACTGAGGGAACCAGAAATGCGCATAAACCACCTTACTAAGAACGAAAAAGTGCGCGCCTGGATGGGTAAACCTCTGCACGGGCGACATCCCAATGAGGTCAGCCAAGACTATGTCGACAATATAGCGTCGAACTACTGGTTGACATCAGGAAAGATGTTCCCTGAAACGGAGGGTTCATTACTGGCCATTCAGGATCAGGTTATACCAACCAGAAATTACCTGAAATATATCATCAAAGACCCTCAGGTTCAAAACGACAGATGCCGATATGGATGTCAAGCCCAAGAAACCATCCAACATCTTACAGGGGGCTGCCAGGCATTTGCTGCAACTGAATACAAGGAACGGCATGATGCAGTAGCAAAAATCCTTCATCGAGAAATAGCTATCAAGCTGGGACTTCTCCAAACAGACCATCTCCCATATTATTAATACGTCCCTGAGAGTATGCTTGAGGATGGCAACTACAAGCTATACTGGGACCGCACTGTGCTCACAGACCAAACAGTGGCACATAATAGACCAGATCTCGTACTAGTTAATAAATTAACAAGACAAACAACACTAATTGATGTGGCGATACCTAACAACAATAATCTACGTAGTAAATCTACTGAAAAGATCGCCTAATACAGAGATCTAGAAATTCAAATACGAAGGCAATGGAGAATGCAAAGTACCCAGACGATACCGATTATTATTTCTACTACTGGAGTCATTCCGAAGACCCTCCTCGAAAGCATAAAAAAGCTGGGTCTGAATGAACATCTTTATAAGACCATGCAGAAAGCTGTATTACTCGCGACGGCCAGATGCGTACGAAAATTTCTGGGAGATACACCTGCATTCCAAGTCACCTAGGGCTCGATAACACGGAACGAGTCCCACCAGAGCTCAATCCTTTTGATACCGTAGGTATCTGGGATGAGTCAATTTTCCCCTTAGAGGGAGTGTGAGCCGTATGGCTAAATCTGATAATAATAATAATAATAAGAGATAGCTATCAAGCTGGGACTTCTCCAAACCGACCATCTTCCATATTATCAATACGTCCCTGAGAGTATGCTTGAGGATGGCAAATACAAGCTATACTGGGACCGCACTGTGGTCACAGACCAAACAGTGGCGCATAATAGACCAGATCTCGTATTAGTCAATAAATTAACGAGACAAACAACCCTCATTGATGTGGCGATTCCTAACAACAATAATCTACGTACTAAATTTACTGAAATGATCGCCAAGTACAGAGATCTGGAAATTCAAATACGGAGACAATGGAGAATGCAAACTACCCAGACGATACCGATTATTATGTCTACTACTGGAGTCATTCCGAAGACCCTCCTCGAAAGCATAAAAAAGCTGGGTCTTAATGAACATCTTTATAAGACCATGCAGAAAGCAGTACTACTCGCAACGGCCAGATGTGTACGAAAATTTTTGGGAGATACACCTGCATACCAAGTCACCTAGGGCTCGATAACACGGAAAAAGTCCCACCAGAGCTCAATCCTTTTGATACCGTAGGTATCTGGGATGAGTCAATTTTCCCCTTAGAGGGAGTGTGAGCCGTATGGCTAAATCTGGAATAATAATAATAATAACCTGTGGGAGTTTTTTGTCAGTTCTTCTATCAGGCGCGGCCCCCTGCGAATGGGGATACTTTCTGGGTATTCGTAGCGCCAATACCCAGAGAGTAGCAGGGATACTTGCCGTGGATCAAAAACTGACACCTGGCAGTAGGTATAAAATGCACACCCATGAGAATGGAGATAAATAATTTATGTTTAGGATCGCTGCCTGGGGATCGCCAGGGCACGTCTGGAGCCGGCGCTGGACGTGACAGCATGCGGGACGTCGGTGGCAGGGTGTTGAGGAGGCGGGCCCCTGTCATACAATCAGCTACAGCCCAACCACAACCACAACCACAAGCGAGCCAAACAACAACAAGAGATCCACCCGCCGAAGGTGCTGCGCTGGATCATCAGCCGGCGCTCACTCAAGCGGGACGACCGAGGCAGCGCATGAAATGGACTGTGTCCATTAATGAAAACATTTTGCGCTTCTATTACAAGGTGACAAACCTCGGTCAGGAAACAATCGGCTACCGACAACAGCTGTATGCCGAATTTTGCAGGACGTACCCAGATATTCAAGTATCGGAGCAAAGAGTATCAGATCAATACCGGGTAATCATAAGGAACAACCTTATCCCAGAGACTAGACGCAATTCTATCAAAAGCGAAGTCGAACGGGAGATTAATAACCAAGAACAAGTTTTAGATCAAGTCCCTAATGAAATCCTCGATGAGCAGAGTCCTGAGATTCCCATGCCAGAAACTCAACCTGATAATACACAGCAGGAAAACAACGAGTTGCGCGATAGTCTAGCAAACGAAATGGCTCGTGCCGTACAAGAGTTTAATGGAACAAACCCACTTAGCAGACCACCGCTACCACGAATAAACTCTTGTAAGGAACTAGGTGCGCTGTTACAAATTGTGAACACTGAAGTCCTACCCAACTATGTCGTAGAAGCTCACACGTTGGAATATTTGCATATGCTAATCTACTGTGCAGCAATAGCAATTGCTAATGTAATGGGCGTTAAGATCAGAACACGACGGGTTACTAATAACGAAAGAACTGGTAACAGAATTGCACCTTGGGAAAAAAGACTGCTCGGAAAGATCGAATTATTACGTAGGGAGATTGTTATAGTCACAGAATACATACGAGGTGTAACAAGTAGAAAAGTCATCAGAAGAGCTGAAGAAATAATGCTGACTACCGCAAGACACTCAAGATATGATCCAGAAAACAACACAGCCCATCAGTGTCTGGATACATTAAAACAAAAGCTCTCCGTTTATTCAGGACGACTAAGGAGGTACAAAGTTAGTAACAACCGCAAAAGCGACAATGTTTTTTTTGAAAGTTCTGAAAAGACGTTCTATCGAAAACTCAATTCCACTGTTGAACGTGTCGATAAGACTTACCCAAGCCAAGAAGAAATTCATGAGTTTTGGGGAAATCAACTTTTCACGCCAGCTGCTCTTAACAGCAATGCTGGATGGATAGAAGATACGACACAGAACTGCCAACACTACATTACCACCCTTTACGAACCCTTCACTATTGAAGAAGTCTCAAATACCATCAAAGAGCTTCATAACTGGAAATCACCTGGACCAGACGGAGTCCAAAACTTTTGGCTCAAGAAGTTTTGGAGTGTTCATGAATGCTTATCAACACTAATTAATCATGTAATTTCTAATCTGCAGGATATACCATCATTCCTAACTCAGGGAACCACTTATTTAATTCCGAAGGATCAAAATAACACCCAAGATCCAGCCAAATACCGCCTAATTACTTGTCTTCCAACTTTGTATAAATTGGTCACATCCTGTGTAGCCCGGCGTATCTACCAACATTGTGCTCTGAACAATATCATAGAGCCTCAACAGAAAGGATGCGCTAAGGGTTCCATGGGTTGCAAAGAACAACTCATCATCGACTCAGTGATTTCTAACCAGGCATATTCCAAAAAGAGGAATCTTTTTACTGCCTTCATTGATTACAAGAAAGCCTTTGATTTAGTGCCGCATGAATGGCTTATAGATATATTGAGAATATATAAAGTCGATGATAATATAGTGACATTTTTAGAGCATATAATGACGGAGTGGAAGACTAGAATTCACCTTCAAATACCTGGTGAAAATAACATCGAAACTGAAAATATCGCAATCAGCCGGGGCCTGTTTTAAGGAGATTCGTTGAGTCCACTGTGGTTCTGTCTAGCTATGAACTTACTATCTCAGCTATTGAACTCCACAGACGCAGGTTTTAGCATCAAAAATAACAACAATGTGCGGGCGCAGCTTAATCATTTATTGTATATGGATGATTTGAAATTAATGGCTTCCACTCGAAACCAACTCGATGAGATGCTAAAAACTGTAGAAACCTTTTCTAATGATATTAGCCATGCACTTCGGACTAGACAAGTGCCGTATTTTAAATATAGTCAAAGGAAAAGTACAGCCCGGAGGATTCGATATGCAAAATGGCCAGAACATCGAGGCCATGGGTGAAAAGGATATGTATAAATATCTTGGAGTAAAGCAAGCGCGGAGAATTGGCCATAAACAAATGAAAACAGAGATAACTACTGAGTTTATACGAAGGGTAAAACAGCTGCTTCGCTCACACCTTAATAGTAGAAATTTGTTTAAGGCACTAAACACCTACGCATGTTCCGCGCTTAGCTATTCATTTGGCATTGTTAAGTGGACAAAAACGGACATAGAAAATCTTCAGCGAAAAGTAAGAACGCACCTCACAAAGGCACAAAAACACCATCCAAAAAGTGCAGTAGAAAGAACGACATTACCGCGGAATTTAGGAGGAAGAGGACTTATGGGTATAGGTGAGCAATTAGAGAAACAAATTGCTAATTTAAGATCTTATTTTCAGATGCAGGCTGAAACATCTACTCTAGATCGCGCTATCTGCGTAGTAGATGACACAACACCGATAAAACTGAGGGAAGCAGAACTGCGCATAAACCACCTTACTAAGGACGAAAAAGTGCGCGCCTGGATGGGTAAACCTCTGCACGGGCGACATCCCAATGAGGTCAGCCAAGACTATGTCGACAATATAGCGTCGAACTACTGGTTGACATCAGGAAAGATGTTCCCTGAAACGGAGGGTTCATTACTGGCCATTTAGGATCAGGTTATACCAACCAGAAATTACCTGAAATATATCATCAAAGACCCTCATGTTCAAAACGACAGATGCCGATATGGATGTCAAGCCCAAGAAACCATCCAACATCTTACAGGGGGCTGCCAGGCATTTGCTGCAACTGAGTACAAGGAACGGCATGACGCAGTGGGAAAAATCCTTCATCAGGAGATAGCTATCAAGCTGGGACTTCTTCAAACCGACCATCTCCCATATTATCAATACGTCCCTGAGAGTATGCTTGAGGATGGCAACTACAAGCTATACTGGGACCGCACTGTTCTCACAGACCAAACAGTGGCGCATAATAGACCAGATCTCGTATTAGTCAATAAATTAACGAGACAAACAACCCTCATTGATGTGGCGATTCCTAACAACAATAATCTACGAACTAAATTTACTGAAAAGATCGCCAAGTACAGAGATCTGGAAATTCAAATACGGAGACAATGGAGAATGCAAAGTACCCAGACGATACCGATTATTATGTCTACTACTGGAGTCATTCCGAAGACCCTCCTCGAAAGCATAAAAAAGCTGGGTCTTAATGAACATCTTTATAAGACCATGCAGAAAGCTGTACTACTCGCGACGGCCAGATGCGTACGAAAATTTCTGGGAGATACACC
Organism: Diabrotica virgifera virgifera; assembly: GCF_917563875.1. Lineage (NCBI taxonomy): Eukaryota > Metazoa > Arthropoda > Insecta > Coleoptera > Chrysomelidae > Diabrotica > Diabrotica virgifera. The sequence goes on along the minus strand of NC_065444.1, from coordinate 143,330,319 downwards.
TGCATTCCAAGTCACCTAGGGCTCGATAACACGGAAAGAGTCCCACCAGAGCTCAATCCTTTTGATACCGTAGGTATCTGGGATTAGTCAATTTTCCCCTTAGAGGGAGTGTGAGCCGTATGGCTAAATCTGGATAATAATAATAATTTATTCAACAATAACAGGTACAATCTTTTTAAAAATTTATATATAAAGTGAATAAATCACGAAGGTCTCCGAGAGGTGTGGATACACCTGTTTCGGTAAATAGGATATAAAATAATAAATAATAACATACTAACGTAAATAACATAAATAGCAACATAATACAATATATTATAATACAATAAATAAATAGGTACGTTTTTTTGTAATATACACAGTTATGTTTTAGTAAATATGATACGTAGTGTAAGTATTATAATGAAAACAATAAATAATGGTTGGAATAATAAATAATAATAATAAATAAATAATCGATGGAAAGGTTCTCTATGTCTTCGATTGATAAATCTTTAGAGACGAAGTGTTCAAGACCATAGTTGAGCAATTGTATTTCATCTTTAGAAAAATTAATGTTGGTGAGATTTTTTATTCGGGGATGAAATTTGAAATCTAGAAACTTTCAGACATTTCTGATATCTGAAGCTTGATCGAACAAAGTTTTGGCTTGAATAAGTTTGATTAGTTTGTTATTAAGTTTATTGAATTAGAAATTTCCATCTTCAATCTCTAAATCTTCATATGCAACATATGCAACCAACCATACCCCATCAAAAAACTATTTGTTTGAAATACTTTTAGACAATTTCAATATTATTCATTCATTACAATAACACAACTTTACTGTAACTAAATTTAATTATTTTCCACTCAGTTAATTTTTGAAAAACAGTTTATGACGTCACACAGTGTAATAGCGGACTTTTCTATTAATTTCAGTTTTAACCAATGAATATATTACAGCTCATTAACTTTTATTGACAAATTGGAACTCATAATAAATATTTTTAATACTTACATATTTTCAATATACCAATTAAATAAAATAGTAATTCTCTTTATTAAATTTTCGGATGACAGACAAAAAATCCACCTACCTACCTGTGACATCTTGTCATACATTTCTGGTACCAATCTATCTAGCAATTTTGTTGGTCGTTAACCTCTCACTTGAACACAAGTACCTTGTGCAATTTTCGAGCAAGGATAAAGTACATCCAATTACCATCCAAAAGTACATTAAATAAATATAATATGAAATTAAAGTGCGCATGCGTTGTCGTGGACTAACTGTCCCCGACATGGTCCTACCATGAACATAATGACACTGGCATTACAAAAATTCGCCAAAATTGTCATATTTCGCCGCTACAGACCCTGGCATGATTTCGTGTATCCCCACCATGGCCACGCACGGAGCGAATATTGTAATATAAATATTTTAAATAATTTATGGTATGCGAATTATTATATGTATCTGTGTTTTTTTTTAGAAAAGAAAATATTCAGTGATTTCAACGATAATTATAGCTTATCCCCTGGTTTAACTTCCAAACCACCGCTTCCGAAACGACCAGATAGTGGACAAAAAAGTTTTTCTGATTGGAGAACGAGAAACGATAGTGAAAGAGATATGGATGCCATCAGCGCATATCTAACTCTCAAGTACGAAACAGAAATGTCCAAAACCTCAAAAGACAATATTCAGTCTTCCCCTACCAACGACTTAAAGATAGAAAATGACTATTTTGAAAAATTGTCTTTGAAGAAAAAGTGGCAGAAATTGACAAATGCAGAAGAAGTTCTAATTCTAAAAGAAGATATACTGGCAAGTAATAATAAACGATATAATAATGAAATTAATGCTTCTAATGAAGGAGAACTTGTTCCAAATCTTCCAATTATTATAATTTCGAAAGAGGTAATTGTTTCAATTTTTTATATTTTCCATGCTTTAATTCTAAGATCCAAATTAAAATGTTCCTGAAAGTATTTTCTTGTGACTTTTTATATTACCTAAATTTTATTTAAAGGTTATTATGTATTTGCAGCTTCTATTTACACCTCATTTTAATCTTGGGACCATTTGCCAAGGTAAAAATATAAACATTTTAAATAAAATTGTAGATTGTTCCCATAAGTCTAGCCATAAATTCATTATCAGTTTGCTTTTTAAGTATCCTAAAATTATTTAGTTATTCAATTTTCAATCGTATGGGTAAATATTAGAATAGAATGGAATAGAAATATGCTTTATTTTCACTGAAAATTTTACAATTTTATGGGCAAAGCTAACATACAGTCAAAATATATAACAATAACAAATACAATTTACTAAAATTAGACAAATCGTCAATATACAGTATATAGGATAACCAAAGTAAAGCAAAAATAAAAATAATATATTGCAAAACTTATATGAAATGCGAATTTAAAATATTTAAAAATATTGCTGCCGTTTTCAAAGCTTATTGCCATCTGCCATTATAACTCAACTTACTTATTTTGCCAAGGTTCGTGTCACTGTCCAAATATTATTGTTTCTCATCAAGTTAGCAAAATATTCTATAGGTCCAAATTTCAAATGATTGGATCGAATGGAACAGAACAACTTAGAACGGGATCCTATAACATTCACAATACCATATATAAAAGGACTATCCGAGAAACTTAAAACAATACGAAATAAATTCAACATTTCAACAACATTCAAATTAACAAACACATTGAGATCTAAAACTAAACCTAACATTGAACAAGAAAGAACAAAGAATTGTATTTATAAAATACCTTGTGAATGCGAACAATTTTATTTAGGTTAAATATCAAGACCATTAAACGTTAGAATAAGTGAACATTAGGCTTATATTAAAAATATAGAATTTGATAGTCTCAAATAAATATGTCAACACGCATGGGATAATGAATATACAGTTCACTGGAGAGATTCAAGTATATTCCTGAAAGAAACAGATAGTAAAAAGAGAAAAATCAAAGAAGCGGCTCTAATTATGCTAAATGAAACCAATTGTGTCGCAAATTCCTCGGTAGAATGCAGTAGCATGTGGTTACCCATACTAAAAGAGGAAGTCAATAGAAAGAAAATACCACGATTAGTAAGTCAGTAACATATCGAGTTAGTACATATTTTATATTTTAGTATTATTTATATATCTATGTATTATTAATATTATTTAAAATTTAAATAGCATATATTATATATTAAAGTCAGAATTTGGTATTAATTTTAAGAGTAAACTAAATGTAAGAATACTTACGATGTCGGGATAGTATCACGAGGTTTTTTCCTGGTTTTCCCTCGTGATTTACTATGGAATCTGTAACACGAGAATTTTACTGTCACCGTTGAATTTGGTTGTCTTTTTAAAGACAGATCACATGCTATGATTTTTTTGTGGCGGATATTCTTATGTTGGGTTGATTTCATGTAATCGAATTAACTATCTTTGAGTAAAGTCGTCCCAGGAACGCAACTCATAAATATTGGCAATATCATTTTAAACTCTTCTACTTTAAAATGTATAATATATGCCTGAGTTGCCGATATAAATAAGTCAGATTAAATAAACTATTAGAAGAATGTTTTACTAAGCAACAACAATTTTGTTTAACTTAGTAATATTTTTTATTTTGACAACGACACCCGATTTGGTTGTGGAAACGTTAATAAAATTATTTTTTTTTCAATTTAATTGTGGCTTATTTTCAATTCAAAATAGTTAATTGTAAAAATGCCACAAGGAAATAACTTCAGAACAACATCAAGTTTCAAAAGCTTTAAAAATCTTACTCGTATCTTCAGTTAGGGTCCATCCTACATACCGAATAAGAGAGTAGTAAGGACAAAACACCTAAATTATTGCACGAGATATTGTTTAAACCTGTCTGCCTGCTCATTTATGTATGTGTCGCTTAAATAGTGTCTTAATGAATTTTTTACCTTATATTAATTATTAGTTGTGGTAGAAATTAATCAGCAAATTTAACTAAAAACAAGAGTTTCGTTCGAACCATCGTAGAGTGCAGACGTAAGTGAGTGTGTCTCGTAATCAATCTAGTTTATTTATTTTTAATTAGGTTTACGCTAATTTTTGAGTTATCAGGTTAGAATTTACTTGGCGGCAAGGATTCACCGCTAAAAACTTCAGTGGATATCGACTTTTTAAATAATATATACATACGTTAAACGTATTGTATTTTCACACGTTAATGACTTTTTTGCACGATTGATCATTTTTGACTGTTTACCGTGACAGATTTTACGTCAGTAGGTGATATTTACTAGCAACTCGACGGTAAGTAATCCAACTCGACGGTAAGTACTCCAACTCGACGGTAAGTAATTCACTTACCGTCGAGTTAAAAAATCTCTTAATTTTAATTTATTTTTTGAAAGAATAAAGAAAACTAACGAATTATTTATTAATATTGAAACTTCTTGGGCCTATAGCCAACATTTTTTCTCTTCAAATACGCGATCAAAGTTGAAAACTTGGAAATATCAATGCCATCATAAAGAAAAACGGTGGATTTAATCATTGAATATTCTGCCCAGAGGCTTCCAGGAGCTTTCAACTGCATATGTTTTTGAACGAAATATGCCAATAGAGTCTTTTCTTCGATTCTTAAATTCTTGCCTTCGCACCATTTTTTAAAACTTTGGTAGGTATTTTGATAACGGATTTTGGATTTTTCGGGAATAATTGCGGAACACCCTTCTTCCCAAGCCCGTTCAATTTCTTCAAATTCACTTTCGCTCATATTTTAATTTATAATAATCAAAATTTTAACGAAAATGTTTAATTTTATAATTTATAATTGTATCAATCGTGCAAAAAACGTTATAAGCATGTCGAACGTTAAGGGTAACCGATCTCAGACAATAATTTCAATAATAAACAATTGTCTTCGATCGGTATAAAACCCTTACCGTTCTCCATACTTAATATACTATAACCCTTTCATTGCTGACGAAATATACCTAAGGCCGCGTTCAGAGTGGACGAGCAAAGAGCAAAGAGCAAGGAGCAAAGAGCAAAGCGGAGAAATCAAACTCATACTGGGAAATGGAGGTACACAGAGTGCTAGCAAAGAGCAAAGCGGCGAAACCAAACAAGTTTGATTTCTCCGCCCGCACTCTTTGGTCCATGTGGTGAGACCGCTCCCGAGACACACTTTCATATAATCAAATATCCTTAACTTTGGCGTTGTCATGGTGATGACATAATGAGCAATAAATTACAACAAAAGTTTTTACAGTTTTGTGGTTTGAAAGAAGTTACAATTTTTAAATGTCAAAGTTCTAAAAATTGTAGAATAGAAATGAATTCCAGTGACGAAGAGTTACAGATTTTTTATTTGTTTATGGTAGAGTAGATAAAATATTGTGTGAAACTGTGCGTGAAGTACTTTTTGCGAACTTATACGATGTATAGCACTCGCTCCGCTGTCGCTCGTGCTCTAAATATCGCGTGCGTTCGCAAAAAGCATACTTCACGAACTGTTTCATAAATAACTATTTTTAAACAAATACAAAAGATCACGTTTTTTTGCTCCGGAACATACATTTTTGGGTATTTTGGGTTATTCTAAACAAAAAAGGTATCTTGTAATTTTGCCCAAAAATTAATAGTGTTCGAGTTATAGACGATTTAAAATCTGAGAAATGCGAAAATACGCATTTTCGAGGCTTAAAAATTCATATTTCAATTAGTATTTTTGAGGTTGCCAGATACTTAAATTTATGATTAAACATTCAGCTTCGATTCTGAAGAGTGATCGCGTCTAACCTTAATTTATACCGTTGTTTTTTAATTGTTAAATATGCGTGTTTAGCCGATTTTTTGCCGGTGCGGCGCGCTCTATTTCAAAAATCTCCTATTTCCTCCAAAAATTATTTTTTCTAGATTTTTTGGAACATTCTAAAGAAAATAAGTTTCTTGACATTTTTCTCAAAAGTTAATAGTTTTAAAGTTATAAGTTAATAAACAACTCATTTTTGGATTTTAAATCGCTTATAACTTTAAAACTGTTAACTTTTGAGAAAAATGTCAAGAAATTTATTTTATTTAGAAAATCCCAAAAAATCTAGAAAAAATAATTTTCGTAGGAAAATAGGAGATTTTGGAAATAGAGCGCGCCGCACCGGCAAAAAAATCGGATAAACACGCATATTTAACAATTAAAAAACAACGGTATGAATTAAGGTTAGACGCGATCACTCTTCAGAGTCTTGAAGCTCAATGTTTAAATTTCAATTTAAGTATCTGGCAACCTCAAAAATACTAATTTAAATATGAGTTTTTGGGCCTCGAAAATGCGTATTTTCGCATTTTGCAGATTTTAAATTGCCTATAACTCGAAAACTATCAATTTTTGAGAAAATTTATAAGATACCTTTGTTGTTTAGAATGACCCACAAAACTTAAAAATATATGTTCCAGAGCAAAAAACGTGATCTTTTGTATTTGTTTAAAAAAAATTGTTTAAACAATTTCTGCCCAAAAATTCCGCCCGGCACCCTTCAGATTTGTTTAAAGGAAATTTTAAAATATTTTTAAATAGGAATCCACAAAGAGACCGAATCGGAAATTTTTTCAGACGGGAGCGGTCTCACTACATGGACTACTGTGAGAGTAAAGAGCAAATATCCTACCGCTCCTATCCATACTGCCGAGTGGAAAAGAACTAAACTCTCGTCTAGCGTAACTACCCGCTATTAGCACTTCTTTGCTCTTTGCTCTTTGCTCTTTGCTCGTCCACTCTGAACGTGCACTTTTTGCTCTTTGCTCTTTGCTCTTTGCTCGTCCACTCTGAACGCGGCCTAACGCGACCTGGTTGCTAAATTGATTTTTTGCTGCATTTACATTTTAGTGTTTTGGTCGATATGACTCTGGAATTGCTTCATCCATATTATGAATCTAACAACTGACGTTATAAATATAATTTTATCTACGTACTCAATACAGGGTGATTGATTAGTGGGGTAAAGCTCAATAAATCCGCTATAGTAATAGATAGCAATAAAAGTTAATGATAAAAATTGTAGGCAACTTTGAGCTTCACATTTTAAAATTAATTAGAATATTACAGGGTGTTCGATCAGGGCCGGACTGGCGCCTAAAAAAGGCGCCAACCCAAATCCTAAAAAAGGCGCCAACCTAATCTCCAAACAAAGGCGCTAAACCTCCCTTCTTTACATCAAACTTTTTTCAAATCCTAGCGCATGTAAAGTAAATAAGTAAATATTACTTGTGATTTTTTTAAATTTAATTTTAATTAAAATCCATAAAGTAATTTCCTATTTTTGTTGGGAATAGTAAATTATATTAAGATACTCTAAAAATATAGCTTCAGTTTCCCAGTATCCCTTTAACTCCGTTGAATTTTTTGGTGCTCTGTGGAGACTCCAAACAAATTTTTGAAAAATTTGAGTAATTTTTCAACCGCTTCTACAGAGGAATTTACTGGTTCAAAAACATTTAACAAAAATCATGATTGGTGTTCAATAGAAGTCACTTTTTGAAATTTTTCAAATTTTTAGAGCGCTATGAAACTCTATATAATAGAAGAGCAAACCTCGATAAAAAATCCGCAACCACACGGTGTCAGACGATCCGTGCCTGAGTGGTGAATGACCTAGGTCAGACGACAGCAAACGGAGCCCTCGAAGAACTGACGAAACCCTTTGAAATTCAAGCCTTAGCGTGGGCAAGGGCGCACTGCCTCGCCGGACAGTATAATTCGCCCCTACTCGTGGGAACTATATGGATAAGTATTTAATCACGTAGGAAAAAATAAAACAAAATGAAGGGACAATTGAGCGAGTCACCAGTGGTGATGCAGCTGGAACAAGCTATGAAGGAGATGATAATATGGTGTTCATAAGTAGTGAAGAGAACAAAGGGTAAGTACTCAGCGAAGAAGAAAAGAGGAAGGAGCAGACTTCAGAAAAAGGGGATCTGTTGAAAGAATTCCGGTCAGGGACCTGAAAAAGACGGATCATTCAGCGGAGGCAACCTTGCAAAGGAGCTGAAAGGATAATTAGTGAAACTAATGTTCGACCATACAAATGCGAAAATCAAAATCAAGAATGTGGTAAAAACCTTAAAAGAGTCACCGAATACATGGAGGGCACTTTCAGAGAAGTCGCCCCACACAGAAGAGAAGTCGCCTGTGTGTCCACACAGAAGAAGAGGTCTTCCCCCAATAATTTGTGAAAGAAAGAGACAAATGATCGCAACGGTCCTGAACTCAGGGGAAAGAGGCTTTGAAAAAATTAACGACACTATAAAGTCGAGTTGGAAGATGATCACTTTACTCTACGGCCGCTAAACCGAGAAGAGGAAATAAACTTGCAGGCGACTTAGTAGTGGTCTTGGAACCTGGGCTGTTAGGTGAGGGGGAAAGGTCCCACGACCTGATCAGGAAAAACCGAAATTGGTTGTATGTACAGGAGATACATACAGATCAGGAGAGATACCTCCAACTTAATTATATGATTACAATTACAAGGTAGAGTCAGAAAAAAGAGAACCGGGGAAACGTCAGAATATTTTTATGGTCCCTGTAGAGAAAGGTGTGACGGAAATGGAAAGGGACAAGACGCTACTGGCAATTATTTCTAAATTGTGGGAAGACATGGAGACACTGGAGACTAGAGAGGCGTCCCTAAGAGTATAGAGGAGGCTACAGAGGTAGGAACCTCAAGAAGCTCCTGGAAGTCGTCTTTATGGGTATGGACCTTCACCTCGCGCTGGAGGAGTATGAACGTAGTGACGCAGAAGGTGATCGTGAAGGGAAGTCGAAAATCCTACACAGAGTAATCCTCAAGCTAAACTAAAGTAGTGCAGACACGAGGAAGAGTCCAATTGGCGTCAAAAGCGCAAAGAAGACTAGGAACGGGACCTAAACCTCGAAGTGGCACGGAAAGAACAGGCTGAGCCTCTAAAGAAGACAATCGTGGCCCGCACGGAGGGAAACGTAATAGAGAACGTCCGGGACTGTCAGGACCAGTGAGACATATTTGATAGAGACAGGGATATCACAAAGGAAGAAATCCTGAGACAGGTTCGAAGGTATACCGGCAGCAGAAAATCTCACATATCAAACCTACGTTCGGAGAGAAGTAATAGTGAATCCTTTCTGGACATCTCGCTGGTTTCAACGTCACTTCTAAATACGGTCATAATTTGGACTGTTTTTTAAGAAGAATCGCTCAGTTTACATAAGTATATGAGTTTTGAACTAACGAGCAAACGGAAGAAATGGGAAGATGGGGATATCGATCTAAAAAGGTTTTTTAATGAGGAGGTTTTTTAGAAGGATGCTTTCGGCACAGTATATAGAGGTTCCACAGTAAAACCACTCCTCTGTCGGCGCTTTGATCTCAAGAAGTAATACCGGCAGTACGCCATTGGTAATTCACCAGTGGTGGATGCGGGTTTTCCCTGTTAAAATCCGTACGTCTCCATGCGACTAGCAATGCGAGAGTGGGGCAAAAGCGACTAAGAACATTGCGCGGTCGCCATGCGCGACTACAGATTTTACTTCCAATTTTTCGGAGAGTGGTTCTACTGTCCCTCTTTATACTGTGCTTTCGGCTTGATTGGTCAGAGATGCGAGGATATGAGTAACATAAACCGTGCTATTTTCGAGCTATGTGTGTTAAATTTTGTTGTATAGTCGGCTCTGAAATTCGCTAGAAAATTTAAACCGAATATAACAAAATTCAGTTTTGCAACATTTTGTGAATCCAAGTCCTCTGATATCAACAAAACCGTAATTTAGTCCAGACAAATTAATATATTTTTTTACCAACAAATATGAGATATTTTAACCAAATAGCGTTTCAAAAATGATGTGTATAATAATTTTAATTCGGTTTCTCTAATGAAATTGGGAAATGAAATTTTTGTCCTTAAAAGTAGAAAAAAAGTTAAATTTGTCTTGCTTAATAATTTACTCTTTAATAATTTTAACTGTACTAATATGCAAGTTGACTACTAATGATTAATTGGATGTTACAATATCGGCAAGCTCTTATTTTTAAAGGCGGCGTATCGAATTTCTTAACATTTATACCAAACATTGAAATGGCCACTTTTTGCACATTCTGACAAAGTTGCGTTTCTACTATGCCCACTGGCTTCATTGTGTAAGATTGTAGGGCGCACCAATCCTATATGTATAATGTAGTTTATTGAGCGTAGAAGACTGCACTCAGATTTTAGGCCAATTGTAAGATGTAACACTCTTATATTGTAATAGAAAGAGCGGATATTGATACCTACGAAAGGCGCCTGAATCGTAAAATTGGTCTTCGACGGCGCCGCGCGTCGCATCTAAGCTATTTGATTATGTATTATCTAATACCTGATACAAGGTTACAAGTTGTATTTTGTTGTACCCACTGGCTTCGTTACTTAGGATTCTGGGCACAACAATCCTATATGTATAATGTAGTTATGGAGCGCAGAAAACTACACATATCTATTATAGGTTAATTGTGGGATGTAGCACTGTTTGTATCAAGTATCAGATAATCAAATGGCTTAGATTCAACGCGCAGCTCCCTCGAAGATCATTTTTATAAGTAGGTAATATAAACAGCGGAAATTGATACCTACGAAAGGCGCCCATCACGTAAAAATTATCTTCGAGGGCGCTGCGCGTCGTATCTAAGCTATTTATTACAATAGAACAGCAGATTTTGATACTTACAAAAGGCGGCAGAATCTAAAAATGATCTTCAAGGGCGCTGCGCGTCGTATCTAAGTTATTTATTATAACAGAAACAGCGGAAATTGATACCTACGAAAGGCGCCCAAATCGTAGGAATGGCTTTCGAGGTCGCCGCGCGTCGTATCTGTGCTATTTGATTCTGATACCTGATACAAGTTATATTTTGTTGTACCCACTGGCTTTATTATATAGGTTTCTGTAGCAGTTTATGTTTCTTCATTAAGTAAAAACAGTTTTTAGGGTAATTTTGCCGCCTAATTTTTGTGTAAAGATTAAAAAAAAAATTTCAGCGTTTAATTTTTTTAATGGATAGATACTAACGGAGGTAAAAGGCGCACCGGCCCGCGGGCCGGTGGGCCGGCGGCCCAGTCCGGGCCTGTGTTCGATAACATCGTGGCAGACCAAACTTATGTTTTTTTAAATGGAACACACTATATTTTATCTTATATTCGAAATCTTCTTAACTTCCACATTACAAAAATATAAAAAGACTAAGTTTTCAATCGAATAGAACATAAAACAACACCAAAAAATGTTGTTCCACATCCTACCAGACTGAAAACAATGAAAACCTTCTCTGGTAACACCTCCGAGGCTTCTACAATTTGCAAGCCATAACGGATGCTGAGACTAAGGAAGGTGAGGGAATTTTACAATTTATAATTTACGTCCCATCTGCTCAGCGCGGTAAAGTTCCAACGAGAATGGTTCCCTTCGTTCTCCAATCAGAGTAAACATGTAAATCAAAAATAAATAACCATTTTCAATTTCGTTGCAACACGAAACTACAGCCACATCATCATTCCAGTTCAATCAGAGAGTGCAGCAAGCTTCTACCGGTTTCGAAACTTATTAGTCTCTCATCAGAAGGCACATATGCTGCTCTCTCTGACCCAACTAGGATAAACTCCGGCATGCAGTCACGGATTGCAACGAACCAAATGGAAGGGATGCCCTAGCGGCAACTTCTAGCAAAAGACTAAGTTTTCAATCGAATAACACATAAAACAACACCAAAAAATGTTGTTCCATATCCTACCAGACTAAAAACAATGAAAACCTTCTCTAGTAACACCTCCGAGGCTTCTACAATTTGCAAGCCATAACGGATGCTGAGACTAAGGAAGAAATTTCTTGCAAATTGTAGAAGCCTCGGAGGTGTTACCAGAGAAGGTTTTCATTATTTTCAGTCTAGTAGGATGTGGAACAACATTTCTTGGTGTTGTTTTATGTGACATTCGATTGAAAACTTAGTCTTTTGCTAGCAGTTGCCGCTAGGGCATCCCTGCCATTTGGTTCGTTACAATCCGTGACTGCACGCCGGGGTTTATCCTAGTTGGGTCAGAGAGAGGAGTATATGTGCCTCCTGATGAGAGACTAATAAGTTTCGAAACCGGTAGAGGTGCTTAATGCACTCTCTGATTGAACTGGAATGATGATGCGGCTGTAGTTTCGTGTTGCAACGAAATTAAAAATGGATATTCATTTTTGAAAAATATAAAAGTCTGTTATGTTATACAGGGTATTTACAAAGTTATAACCAATTTTCTATAAAAATCGTAACAAGTTCAGCTCCCCGTATAAATAAAAATAAGCACAACAGCAATGGTTTATTGATGCCATTATTTTTGTTTATTGTGAACATTTTTAAGAATGGTTGATATTGCTAATTTTCATTATATTGAATACAGGGTGAGTCAAAACGCAAGTACATTATATTCTCAGTAATTTTAAATAGAACACCCTATATTTTATGTCACTATCGAAAAATACCGTTAGCGTACTTTAATTTTTGTATAATATTCCCTATGTTTAAATTTATTAGTTTTCGAGAGCAAATTTATTTATTTATTAGTTTTCATTTTTCAGAGCAAATTATTAATTAGGGGTTTAAATCTTTACAAATTATAAGTAAGCCATACCTGAATTTTTTAAAACCAATAATTTAAGATTACTTATTAATCTGATTATCAATCCGGTAATCAATGTCACAATGTAGCAAATAAAGAAAGAAAAATAATTTTTTAGTAATAAATTTTACAAAAAAGACACAACCACAACATACAACATTTTTGAAACAATTAAAAACTACTTTTGTATGTAAATATAACAAATAAATAAAGAAAAATAATTTATTAATTATAAATTTTACAAAAAAAAAACACAAACACAAAATACAACATTATGTGAAAACAATTAAAAACTAATTTTGTATGTAAATGTAACAATGTAACAAATAAAAAACGAAAAATAATTTATCAGTAAAAAATTTACAAAAAAACATGAACACAAAATACAACATTTTTGAAACAATTAAGAGCTACTTTTAGTAAAATATTTTATATATTTAATTACATAAGTTGTTCCAATCAGTTGCGTGAGTGAGTTATTTACACTACGAAGCATTTGTAAATTAACACTTCGAAATACACTTTGTACTCTATTTCTTATCTCATACCTTGTTGTTGGAGGCATTTTATAACATTCATTCTTAACGTAACCCCAAAAAAATCAGTCCAGTTTATTAAATTTTGGTGATCTGGGTGGCCACGTTAATGGTTCATTGAAAAATGAAAATATCTAGAAAACTAACAAATTTAGACATAGGGAATGTTGTATACAAATTAAAGTACGACAATCGTACTTTTTAAGAGTGATATAAAATATAGGGTGTTCCATTTAAAATTACTGAGAAAATAATATACTTGCGTTTGGACTCACCCTGTATTCAATATAAAGAAAATTAGCAATCTCAATCATTTTTAAAAAATTTGACAATAACTAAAAAATATGGCATCAATAAACCAGTGCCGTTGTGCTTATTTTTATTTATACAGGGAGCTGAACGTGTTACGATTTTCATAGAAAATTGGCTATAACTTTGTAAGTACCCTGTATAACATAACAGAAACAGACCTATATATTTTTGTTATGGGGAAGTTAAGAAGATTTTGAATATAGGATAAAATATAGGGTGTTCTATTTAAAAAAATATAATATTGGTCTGCCATGATGTTATCGAACACCCTGTAACATTCTAATTAATTTTAAAATGAAGTTCAAAGTTGGCTGCAATTTTTGTTATTAACTTTTATTGCTATCTATTACTGTAGCGGATATATTGAGCTTTACCAAACTAATCAATCACCCTGTAGAAATACAACTTTTTTAGTCAAAATCAAACAAATACTAACATCTAACCGAATGTTGTGCTTATCTGCATATGACGCCTAAAGACTTCAGGCGCACTCGGCAGTAGTAAGGGTATGACGTTGTTAGACTTCATCAGCTTTCAAGGGGCTAGTAAACTTCCAAAGGTTTTGAATTATAATGATTCTATTATTGATAATTCCAACAAATGTAGTGGTAATAAAGCCAATCAAAACTTACCGTCTAATTCTCAACAACTTTGGTCAGAAACGGCTCAGGTTTTAAATATTTCCAATGGATTTAGCGTTACTGATATTGGACCGTATTTCACTTTTGTTCAACAAATTAACTTAATATAGGTCGCCTGCATCTTATGAAAATAGGAGAAAAATAACTTTCTCTCCAGAATTAATAAAAAAATATAATTGAAATTGTTAATGTTGGTAGGAATTGAATTAAAATCGAAATCGATTTGGGACTTGTTGCAAATAGGCTTATAGAATATATTTTTTTTGAAAAAAATGTATTTTTATATAAATATTATACATAATTATTTGGCAGAAAAAAGAGGTTTAGTTCACCATTCATACTATCTTAAGTGAAAACACCCTGTTAAATATTGTTAAATGAAATGGTTAAAGATTCCAAAGAATTGCTAGATTAATACAAACAGACGGTGTATCATATTTTCAAGACAAATGATTATTGTTACTTGTGCGGACAAATTATAGTACGGAATCCAAATCTAGGTCGACCTTCACCCATCTGTTTACTGAACGGAACATTTTTTTTATCAAATTTCATACATAGGTAAATATGTCTTGCATGTATTGCCAATCAAAATATATTCATGTCATAGCTATCCTTAATAGTGCAACGTAGAAACGTAAAAACAAACTATCTCCGATTTCGATAAACCTTCATCATTTCCATGAAAATTGGTAAAAGTTTAGAGGAAACCTCAAGAAACAAAAGTGATATGGTGCCAACTTCCGCTTTTAACCAGCTGGTGGATGCCACCCCTTCTCTGGAGTTAAAATTATGTTATTAAAAATAACCCCATCAATCGATAGAAGACAAATTCTATTCGCTGTGTGCAAGTACTTGGAGGGGATACGAGAAACGATCGTGCGCGAGTTGCGGAGAAACCTTGCAACTTTCTAACATATTTCTTAAATATTCCATATTGTCAAATTGACGTATATTTCTGTCATTGAAGAGAATGGGATTTCGCAAATGCTGGGTTATAAATTATAAAAAGTATATGTTGCTACACAATATTGATTTGATATGCAATTATATAAGTGAATTTAATTAATAATTGTATTTTGCTTGTAGTACTGCATTTTAATAATTAATATTATTTAGTACATAACTACAATGTTTACGTTTTAATAACATAACCTTAATCTTATTTTTTCTTCTTATTATTTTTTTGGGCTATGGCCACACTATGGCCTTGACAATTATCCTGTATCCAGGACTAATATAATTGGCCAATATAACTAAAAGTGCTAACAATGTTGCTGAGCTATGAAACCAGGTGTCGCTCTTCCGAACTAGCACGGTCCCTAAAGTACAGTAAGGGGCAAATCCCTTTAAAATTACAATATACAAATATATTTGAATTCCAAATGCTAATGAAAAGGAAATGGAAGATAATGTAAAACATTTTTTAGAAAACCAGTTAAGGGCATTGGCGCAAATATTTTACGGCTATCCCTATTTTTCTGTCTTTACACGGCAAATTACGTGTAGTAAAATTCTCACTGATATGGATATGTAAACATTACTTGACAAATGTCATCATTAACTTTAAAGATATGGCTTTTGAATGTTCTTGGATAACTGTTACTTATACTTAAATTATTAATTCAGGTAATTAATATGATAATTTTTTCACTAACTATGTATGCAGTGATTGTAATAATTTAAATACTGTACCGGATGTCCCAATAAGAATGGCTCATATCGGCCACATCTCAGGGGACACGCGCCAACTCGTAACTTTTAATGACAAAAATTTTCAAATCAAAATGTACACCGGCCAATTCGTAACTTTTCTATTACCTGACCTGCCAATTTGAAACTTTCTTCAAATGAATTCGAAACCATTGATTAAATCTAATACCTTAAATATAAACCGAATGTTTCTTGGTTTGCTTAAAAACATTATATTTGTATTATTATGCACCTATAAAAAATAGCAAAAAATGAAATATCTTAATAAAATAATTGAAACAATATTATAGTGTTTCATTAACACGTGTTATAAATATTATTTTCATCAAGTATAGCTTTACACGAGCTTGGTTTTTATCAAGTAATTGTAAATTCAATATTTAGATGTTTAGCAATGATACATTATTTAAATCCATCTGATAATTTAAAGGCAAAGAGATTTTCCATATGTTTATTTCAAGTCTAAAAGATTATACCTTTATTTAGTTACGAATTCACCGGTAGTTGATTGGTTACCGAAAAATTAACTGAGGGCCAGAGTTACCAATCGCCTGTAATTAGGATGGGGGATTAAAATAGTTACGAATTCACCGGGACCCATCTCAGGAACCGTTTATAGTACAACTTTGGGAAAACAAAATTTATAACAAAAGTTGCCTCGGAAAAAACCTGGAAATTATTTTCATAATTGTAAGTCCACCACTAGAGGTCGTAACTAAATATCAAAAATTTAAAATTTTTACAAAATTTGACTAATAAAAGGGCACTGGAAATCCGGTCATCGTATTCTTCATAAAAATCTGCGCATATTTGATTTCACAAGTTTCAGTCTGCCTTCGCAAATAAGAGATGGGGGTGAGTGGGAACCTTGTTAGGAAAAAATGGCTGTAAGTCCGGTTCTGCTAAATCGATTTTTGCAGACTTGGCCTCGCTGAAAACAGCTCTTCCTTATCAATGTAAGAGTTATAATTTCGAAACAGCCTAGTAAGTAATATGTCAAAGAAATCTAGGTTTCTTTTGAAAATATTAAATACAGGTATGCATTTTTAATCCAGTATTACAAAATTAGACCAAATTAGCAACAGAATAGTGAAAACCACATGTCGAAACCTTTTTTCTATCTCGAGATATCTTAAAAAACGTATAAATTAGAAACATAACGTGATACTGTCACCGGTAAACGAAGTTCAGGAAATCAAAGTGGAAGCAAGTAGTGTGCTATGGAGCGTAGCACTTGCGGAGTGCCGACAGAAGTGAATATTTCCTATAGATTTCATTATATTCGGTTCGATTCAATTTGATTCCATTCGATTACACCATGAGGCGTTATGGCTATTGTGAGATTTTTATACCCTTAGCTACGTTTAACAAAGTGTACTAGTGATTTTACCAGTTAATTTTAGGATTAACAAACTTTCAAAAAAAATTTTATTTCAAATTTGAAAGTTAATTTAATTATTATTATATAAAATAAATAAGATTTTTAAAAACGCAATTTGAGGATATAGGTTAAAAGGAATAATGTATTAACAACTTATTAAGATAGGAGTACCTATCTAATAATAAATGAACTTTTCCATGCATTATTTACGATTCAAATTTACACAAAGTATTTATTATATTTCATCAGTAATTAAATTTTTCGCCAAATTGAAAAAAAATATTGGTTACTTTATTAAGACAGATAATTTAAAGCTTTATGTAACTTTATATTTATTAACCCTAAAATTAGCGGGTAAAATCACTAGTATATATTATGTAATAAATTGGGTATATACTATATATATATTTAAATTTTAGGCATAGGTAATAAAATAAAATATAATAAACAGATACGAATGTCTTTCTGACATACTAAATTTCAAATTCAATTGTCAAATAATTTTTCTCTTTTTAAATTAACTAAAATTAAGGCATTGTAGAAGATTAGGAATTAGATTAAGAATTTTATATATTTTTTTGTTATGTATGCCAAAAATTTAATGGATTACCCTCACGTTGTAAGTTTTTTATGCTTTTTATGTACAATATTTTTTATCATCTTAATTTCATTGTATTTACTAAAACTTTTTTAGCATATCTTGAAGAAGCAAATAAATTTTGCGCAAGCTTGATAATAACTAAAAGTTTTCCTTATACTTACAATATTACCTAACTGCTTTATATATATATATATATATATATATATATATATATATATATATATATATATATATATATATATATATATATATATATATATATACATATATATACATCCTACTATCAATTTGGCATCGATACATTATGCATTTACCATCGATTTGGCATCGTCTTGCAAAGTGGCATCTGTATATCGATGCCACTTTACACTACCTTAATAACTTTTTTCCTGCACTTGTTACCAGAAGTCTAATCAACTCGGTAGTTAGAGATTTGATTTCTTGATGTTACTTTCATATATCAGCTTTCTTTGTTTATCCCTTACTAAGTTATATAAGTTTATTCCATAAAATGTTTGAGTCCAAAATGATGGTACATTGAAAATATTATATACATTTAGTTCAGTGTTTTACCGTTTTGTCGCTGCCGCTATATACATGAAAACGTATATCCCACTTTCATTATCAATCATTTTGGCATCAGAAATTTGGCATCACTGTTGAATACAATATTATCCACACCGAAAAATAGGCAATTTGAGAATGTATATATTATTTTCATCAACAAATCATTCTGGCATCATGTTGTTTTCACCCAATTTTGAAAAAATGTGAAAACTTTGTATTATCCACGTCCGTCTGTCTGTAATCACAACTCCTCCGTCAATATACCAGCTAGAATGACAAATGAGGTGTCAACTGAAAGCTGATAATCCAAGGATGGTACTAAAGGTGAGATATTTGACCTTGGCGGTCTGTCCGTCGGTCTGTCCGACCGCGAATATAACTCCTCCATCATTATACCAGGTAGAATGACAAATGAGGTGTCAAATGAAAGCTTATAATCCAAGGATGGTACTAAAGGTGAGATATTTGACCTAGGCTGTCTTTCCGTCGGTCCGTACGACCGCGAATATAAGTCCTCCGTCACTATACCAGGAGAATGACAAATGAGGTGTCAAATGAAAGCTTATAATCCAAGGATGGTACTACAGGTGACATATTTGACTTAGGCGGTCTGTGCGTCGGTCCCTCCGACCGCGAATATAACTCCTCCATTTTTATACCAGCTTGAATGATAAATGAGATGTCAAATAAAAGTTTATAATCCAAGGATGGTACTAAAGGTGAGATATTTGACCTAGGCTGTCTTTCCGTCGGTCCGTACGACCGCAAATATAACTTCTCCGTCATTATACCAGGTAGAATGACAAATGAGGTGTCAAATGAAAGCTGATAATCCAAGGATGGTACTAAAGGTGAGATATTTGACCCAGGCTGTCTTTCCGTCGGTCCGTACGACCGGGAATATAACTCCTCCGTCATTATACCAGGTAGAATGACAAATGAGGTGTCAAATGAAAGCTGATAATCCAAGGATGGTACTAAAGGTAAGATATTTGACCTTGGCGGTCTGTCCGTCCGCGAATATAACTCCTCCATCATTATACCAGGTAGAATGACAAATGAGGTGTCAAATGAAAGCTTATAATCCAAGGATGGTACTAAAGATGAGATATTTGACCTAGGCTGTCTTTCCGTCGGTCCGTACGACCGGTAATATAACTCCTCCATCATTATACCAGCTTGAATGATAAATGAGCTGTCAAATGAAAGCTTATGATCCAAAGATGGTACTATAGGTGAGATATTTGACCTAGGCTGTCTTTCCGTCGGTCCGTACGACCGCGAATATAATTTCTCCGTCATTATACCAGGTAGAATGACAAATGAGGTGTCAAATGAAAGCTGATAATCCAAGGATGGTACTAAAGGTGAGATATTTGACCTAGGCGGTCTGTCCGTCGGTCCGTCCGACCGCGAATATAACTCCTCCATCATTATACCAGCTAGAATGATAAATGAGGTGTCAAATGAAAGCTTATAATCCAAGGATGGTACTAAAGGTGAGATATTTGACCTAGGCAATCTTTCTGTCGGTCCGTACGACCGCCAATATAACTCCTCCGTCATTATACCGGGTAGAATTACAAATGAGGTGGCAAATGTCAAAGTTTAGTAAAAATGACTCAAAATTAGTAAATTCGTATATCAATCCACGCAAAGTTACACGTAAAATTCAAATATCGTCTTCCAGTTCTACTTTCGATTACTTTGGGTGAAAAGCTAGGACTTACGAAGTCCAATTACTTGTTTTGTTTAAAAATAATGCATATCATAGACATGCCTTAGGCATCATAGAAGACAATGACACAGAAAAATCAAACACAGCAGCATGTCAAAAGGGCCTTAGTTATGTATCTTCGGTCCTGTTAGTCCAATCGTGCTGTATAGCACCTCAAATGATAGGATTTGACAAAGAGAATACAATGACATAGAAAAATAAAATACAACAGCATGTCAAAAGGGCCTTAGTAGCGTATCTTCGGTCCTATTAGTCCAATCGTGACGTACGGCATCTTAAATAATAGGACTTGACCAATAGAATCAAATTTGACACAAACAACTCAAATACAGCAACAATCAAAAGGGCCATTGTTATGTATCTTCGGTCCTATTGGTCCAATCGTGACATACAGCACCTCAAATGATAGGGTTTAACGAACAGAATACAATGACACAGAATAATCAAATACAGCAACATGCCAAAAGGGCCTTATTTACTTATCTTCGCTCCTATTAGTCCAATCGTGGAGTACAGCACCTCAAATAAATGGATTTGTCAAATAGAATACAATGACATAGAAAAATCAAATACAGCAGCATGTCAAAAGGGCCTTAGTCTTGTATCTACGGTCCTATTGGTCCAATCGTGATGTACAGCACCTCGAATAATAGTATTTGACAAATAATATAAAATGGCACAGAAAAATCAAATACAGCAACATGTTAAAAGGGCCTTAGTCATGCAGCTTCGCTACAATTGATCCAATCGTGACGTACAGCGCCTCAAACGATGGGATTTAACGGGCAGAATGCGACTGTAGACATATCAAAATGGCGGCATGTAATAGCACCTTAAAATTGTAGAAATAAAATGGATTAACGCACAGAGGTGTATGACATATTATGTGACAGTATTTAACAAATTGAATACGATTACATACGTCCAGTTTTTGACAGGTGACTTTTCTACATGATAAACGCGAAAAGGCCCCTTCGTTCACTGTTCGACATAGGCCTCCCGTTCACTGCATATATCCACTGCTTCCTGAAGCCGTGACATAAGAGGATAGAATTTAACGAATTAAACGATAAAGAAGACTAAACAAGGCAGCGTGCGGGAAAAACAGGACCATCCTTTGTATACTCCACAGGAAAGCATTATATATTCAACGTTAGAATTATGTTATAGTATAAGGGTATATATTTTTAAATGATAAATATATTTTTTTATTTAGTACATTCCGTACGTTTTTTAAACATGATCAGGAGAATTTGTTGCCTGAAGTCTATAAAAGAATTTCCTAACAATCCTTGTGTTATGGATTATTTTTGAGAATGTGTTTAAAAGGTAGCTTACAGGCTTATTGTTCAATGGTCTTATCACTTTTAAGCGCTTGTCTTTTTGTAGGGCTATTAATTGTGATTTCAACCAATCTTGCGGGACAATGCCTTTTCAGTAAATGAAGTGAATATTGTTATACATTTAATTTTTTTCCTCAATTAATTGGATGCCCCCTACTGGTGTTTGGTCTAAGCTTACAGCTTTTCCCCATTTAAGCTATTTTATAACTATTTATAATTAGGGGTACGGAATTTTCGCAAAAAAAACATGAATTTCGCATTTACTTTTTTATAACTACAAAATTTCGCATTTATTTTTAACTACGAGTAAAACAACAGAAAACATTAATTAAAAGCTAACATCGTTGTAATTTCGACATTCGACTCTTTAAAAGCTGTTCTTCGATCTGTCACTACAGTATTATATGTGCTGAAGAATCGTTCTGCGTCTACGCTGTTCGTTGGACTCCAAATGCTCTGTAATGCTGCTTTAGCAAATGACGGAAAACTGCACTGTGTAGCAATTGTGTCTTGTGTCACACATATATAGGTCATCTGTTGCAAATTCTTTGACTCGATCACTCAAAATTGTTTTAGGGCGTCCCATTTTAGGAGATACTGGGGTGTATTCTGTAACACTTCCGTTAACTTTTAGAGGCCTCGAAAATTTTAGCGCCCGCTAAAAATATTTTGGTGTTCTGTAAATCTTACATCCGTTAAAATCATAACCTGAACCGTTAAAACTCCCTCTAAATAAAACTATTTTAGAGGATGTCAAAATGCACCCGCTAAATTTTTAGCAGTCCGTTAAATGTGGTTTGATTATTTTTTTTTTGGTTATGATTGTATGAATAGTAGTTTGTTATTCTTGTATTATACTGGAGATAAATATTTAAAAATGGAAAATGGCTTTTTATAATGTATTTGGTGAAGAAGTACTTAATAAATAATAATGAAAGGTAAGTCTCATTTTTACTTTACAATTGACACACTATACCTATAAGTAACAAAATTCAAATGTTTGTTTCTTTTTGTAGAGCTGATTTCAGATTACAACATAAACACAAAGTAAATAATTGACCTGAAAGTAAATAACTACAATTACCATTTCAAAGGAAGTAGGTACCTACCTAAGTACCTAGAAATGTTATTGAAAAAGTGTTGGAAGTCAAAGATGTTTGTCAAAGCAATTAAATCGTATTAATGCAGGTAAAATTATTTAAAGTTATTGTGGAACATTACAAAATGTACCAAATGATTACAAAGGTAAAGTTTCAGAAGGTTTATAACCAGATGCAGATTAATAAGATGACCTTAATGTTATTGAAAATAGACCATTTGACCAAAATTAGTGTCGAAGGGGAGAAGAAATTAGATATGCAATTTTTCAGCAATATTTTAATGTATAACTTTATAAATAAAAATGTTTAATTGGAAAATATGAGTTTTACTAAAAAATAATTAAATATAATAAATATTATTTTTCAGGAAACTGTCAATTTCTTCTTCTTCTTAAGGTTTTTGGCCTCTAACAGTCATTTTTGGGTCAATTTCTAGGTTAAAAGTAGTTCAAAACGATCAACGTGCGACGTTGCCGTATTTGTTCCAAAACCTTTTAGAGGATTCCTCTAAAATAATATTATTTTAGCGGTCCTCTATAATATGTGTTTACAGAATGACAATCTAACCGAAAAGTTTTAGAGGACCGTTAAAAGTTAAATTTTAGAGGCCTCTTAAATTTAACGGAAATGTTACAGAATACACCCCACTTTAAGTAACTTTATGTTATTATGAAAACTTTTTTGATAGACCATGTTCTTACTAAAAATTGACGGAATGAGCACTGATTGTCCTGTTTGACTAATTTATATATTTAGAAAATAAGAATTAGCCGACTTTTATTCCTACTTAGATTTTTGCCAATACAAAAGACCGAAATGCATATAACAACAGTCGGATTATTTATATTTCTCAAAGAATCAACATTGAAAAATATCAATTCCTTATCTTATCTTTATCTATTTAATGATGAACAATGAAAGTTCCTTCTGTTTCAACACGTGTTAGAAAAATAAACAACCTTTCAAAAATTATGTACAATAGAAAACTTTCCGTAAAATCTTTCCATACCTTATTTACTACGTAACTACCTACTTATTTACTGCAGGTATTTCGCGGAAACAAACAAAAACTCCATATTTCACATTTATCGCATTTATGTTCAAAATTTCGCCGAAATTCGCATCTATTTCGGAAAAACGAAAATTCCGTACCCCTAATTATAATAAAACAGTTGGTCCAGAATCATTATCTCGTTGACTTTTTCTTGTTTATCGTTGATAATTCCGGCGGGTGTAATTTCCTCACCAAAATAATCTTTTACCTGCGTTTATAAGGGTATGTCATAATCCCACAGGTATTTTCCTCACCAAGACCAAAATGGTTATTTCAGGTAGATTTTACTAAAAGCTAAAAGGCATTAAATTGAATTATTTATCTACTATTAAATTACAGTAGGTACCTATAATTATAATAATTAATTAATTAATTATAGTATTTTATTTTTAGTCACAATATTGGAATTTTGACAAAAATGGCCTGTTTAATAGAAAGTGGTCGCGGTAAACCTTACGCGGTATTGGTATTTGAAAATTTTATTTTTTATAAAGTGAAAGTTTTAAAAAGTGAAGAAGTGTTCTGGAGGATAAAACAACTTGTAGTGCGAATTTTTTTACTATTGGTGCAACTTTTACAATATCTAGAAGTAGCCGACAACATAATCATGAACCAGATTGTCAGAAGTTAGATGGAAAAATTGTTTCTAACTATTGTAAACGTAAAGCCGAAGAGAATTGAAAAACCAGCAAAAATTATACGGCAAGCACTTGCAGCTAATTTGTCTGAAACAAGTACTACGATTGTTGTCAGTTACATAAGAAAAAATATATAATTATTATCGACGAAAAATGATGACTGGTCGACTTCTTTCCAATATTGATGAGGTTCAAGAATTTGTGAAGAGGTGTGCTCAAAAAACAACCAAGAGGGAAAATTTTCTTTTTATAAACTGTGTCAAAAGTAGGATAATTGTATTTAGTGGTGAAACAAATGTAAGACTTTTAGCCACATTGAATTTTATTATATGGATGGTACATTTTTTTTCGTACCACATATTACTTGCAATTATTCATTATTCATGGGCTAATTAATGGGCATTATATTTCTTTATTATACTGTTTACTGCCAAACAAAAAAACAACATATTTACAACAGAAATTTACAGCGATATATTTTATTTGTTAAAATCAGAAATTTTTAAAGCCCTCAAAATTGAGTTTAATGCTAGTAAAATTTTTGAAGATTTTGAAAAGGAATGCAATCATTGAAATGTGTCCGAACACTGAAATACATGGTTGTAAATTTCACCTACACCAAGCTTGGTATAGAAATGTCTTGGTCTCTTGATTTAATATCAGAATATAAAAATGATTCTGAAAGAGGCAAGTGGCTCAAACATACTTTTGGCCTTACATATAAAAATAGAAGACGTATCATATTGTTTTGTGTTTGATTTAATGTCATGCACACCAGGAAATTAAATTTAAGATAGATATGTTGATCATTTAGTTGAAACTTATATAGACGAAAATGCCATATTTGTGGACAGAGGCAAATTCTTGTGTTATTCGTATTACGAATGCTTGCGAATCTTTTCATTCGCATTTTAATTTATCGTTTTGTAATACGCACCCATCCATATATATTTTCTTTGAAAAAATTAAAGAATTTCAGGTAGATACGTATGTTAAAATTTAAAGTTTGCATATTGCAAAACCTATCAAAAATAAACAAGTTAAACTGAAATTGAAAAATGTATTTAGTAAATTTATTAATAAGATATCAGTCTAATCAAATGACTAGAATGGATTTTATAAAGTGTCTGTCTTATTATAGTAAATATTAAATAATAATTTATACGTCTTGCATATTATCTATATTATAAACTATTATTATAATGTAAGGAAATTAATGTCTTGTATTTGGATTTCTGATGCTTTCATAATAGAAATTCTTAAATTAAATCTATATTTTTACTGCCTTTATCTTTTTAAATCTATATTTTTATTTTATTACCTGAGTGAGTTGGTGAGGAAAATACCTACCGGATTAATAGGAACCTTTAAATTTGGTGAGGAAAATACCTGTCGGATTATATGTTTTTACTGGTTGGTGAGGAATTTACCTTCGCCCGATAATTCTGCCGTTTGAACCTTCTGATAATCCATATATTTTCTCTATCTGCTCTTAAAGTGTGTTTATTATATTATTTTCTTTCTCATTTAATTTACACCGATCCAGACTAGTATAGCGTATAGCTCCATATAACAGGTCTAGTTCTGCAGTAACGAATCAATACTATTATTTAGCACATTAATTTTTGTTTTGTCTTCGGGTCTATTAAATAATTTTCTTGCAGTGTTTCTCGCAATTTTTAATTATCCATTTATTACTCTACTTGTCTTATTTTTTGAATATATATATATATATATATATATATATATATATATATATATATATATATATATATATATATAAAAACGTCCAAGGAGTAATTGGGTTACTAGTAAATAAAAAAGTACTGAGATAACAGCTGGGAAAACCCTGGTACTGAGGAAGCAATGAAAGACTGGTGCTTCAAAGTGAGTGCCTTTTATTTTGGTCAAGCTTTCGCCTATTGTTTTTAGGCTTCTTCAGGACTTGCTACAAAGAAAAACATTCTTTACAAATATGCTTAAAGATAGAACAAGCAATTCTTACCGAAATAGGTGCACTAGTGTGAAATAATTTATTAGCTAAATAATAACAACAAAAATATCTGTATTACTTATGTATACACAAAAAAGGCAAGGTAAAAGATGTATTCTTATTTTCACTGAGCACTAGTGCACCTATTTCGGTAAGAATTGCTTGTTCTATCTTTAAGCATATTTGTAAAGAATGTTTTTCTTTGTAGCAAGTCCTGAAGAAGCCTAAAAACAATAGGCGAAAGCTTGACCAAAATAAAAGGCACTCACTTTGAAGCACCAGTCTTTCATTGCTTCCTCAGTACCAGGGTTTTCCCAGCTGTTATCTCAGTACTTTTATATATATATATATATATATATATATATATATATATATATATATATATATATATATATATATATTTAAAAACATAAGATGTAGATCTTTGAAACACACTCAGTGAACCAAAGATCCAAGGTTATTGGTTTAACGACCACTCGTACGAAATCAAATAGATGAAATAGAGAATGTGGAAAAATCCCCTTACGAAAGAAACACATTGAAGAGGGCGAAACACATTTCTAAGAACTGGTGTTTGGATCTTTGATTCTATTCGAAAAATTTTTCCCAGCCCGAAATGGTGGATGTGTGAATTGTTCGTAAGGGGATTTTTCCACATTCTCTATTTCATCTATTTTATTTTATATATATATATATATATATATATATATATATATATATATATATATATATATGTATATAAGTAGTGGGGTTCCTACGGTCTCCTACGCATCCCACATTTCGCCCGCCATCGTTTTCTATCCACCCATTCGTTTTCCCATTTTTTGAATATACGACTTGAATAAAGACTTTAATGTTTTGCCAGTCGTTATTGTTTAGTAGACCGGAATATTGAGATATTAATTCTTTACATTACATATTTGTCTTTCGGTGATTTTCTATTATTAATATTAAGCTGGAAGTGTTAGGTTACACTGGTTTTTGATATTTGGTCCAGAGTTCCCTCTCAATTCTTTTGTCGGATTTCTCTTTAATATTATCGCAGCTGCAGGTACTGGTACTAGGTTCTGAGTGCTCAGGTGACCTTTGAAGGACTCCCAATTACTCTATTTCGTCCACTTCTTCTGAGGTGGGTTCAGAAGTGGATATCAACTTCTACTCCATTATTCCATATCTATTTATATGCCATCTAATGATTTTACTTTAAATTTAGCTGCTTGATCTTCTTCATGAGTAATAAAATTTTTGTTATTTTTGCTATTTAGCAAACAGCATTAGAAAGTCTGTAAGCTTTTTTTATGAACTGCTGAAGTGCGTCCTATAAAAGTAGACATATTTTCATGAAAAACATGTTTTCATGAAAATTCTTTAATTTTATTCAATATGTTCAATACAGCGATTTTAACGGTTTTACAAATTTTTTATGTCGATGCCGTGCGCATAATACGATTCTGAAAGCTCTGAAAAATAGTTATATTTTCTTCAATTATCTCAGCTGATTTTTTTATTTACGAGTCATTTCTTCAGATTTGGGAACACTTAATAATCGGAGGGGGCCAAGTCAGGAGAGTAAGCCGCATGAGAAAGTAATTCGAACCCTAACTCGAATTTTTGCTACTGTCACAACGCTCTTGTGAGTCGATGTATGGTCTTAGGTCTTGAGAACACTTTAAAGAACACTTTTTTCTTCTGCTTATGGAGTCGTTTTTCATTCATCACATACCGGAACTCACCACATAAATTTTGAAGACCCTGACATCAAAACTGTATTAAATTATATGTGATCTAAGTAAGTTATAGAAAAAGTCAGAATAGATAGAGTAGAACACTTATAAAAAAATTGTAACAAGCAATTGGACATCGTAAGTTCTAATTTTTCACCCAAAGTGACCGGAAGTTGAACCGGCAGTCGATATTTGAACTCTTCGTGTAACTTTTTGTCAGTTGATATGACGGATGAATTTTGTTCACCGCCAGACATGGACGAACAGACAGGCATGAAACCGGAAGTATGTATTTGTTCTGGTCTTTCTTAGTCGCGTTGAATAATAGTTTGTACTATTTCGACGAATTTAAAACAGTACTTTCGGTTGCAACTCTGGAACAGGCAGTCCGAGGTCAAACTTCTCACATGTAATATCATATTTTGGTTATAGGCTTTCATTTGACACCTTATTTGTCATTCTTTCTGTCCTACTAACAGAGGAGTTGTGTTTATTGACGGACAGACATGGATAATTCTTGGTTTTCACATTTAATGATAAAAACAATAATTATATAATTCAGTTAACCTGACTATGTCATTGTGATAATGACTTCTTATCTAAAAGTGACAACGGAAATTATTCCATTCACTCACGGTAAAATATCGCAAAACCTCCAGATTTTAAAGAACCGCTTGGATTGACATGAAATTTGGCACACACGTAGCTAAAATGCCAAAGAAAAAAGTGAGATTATGCCGATATGTTCTCTTGCCCTGGATGTGACTTTCACCGCTTCTTGGGGGTGAAAAAACATACGTTCAAAATAAGTCCGGGAGTGGATAAACTGACTAATTCTAATTCTAAGCAAATTTTGTTCTATAAAAGTTTTAAACGGCTGAGAATGTTATAAGAATTTTTTGCTCTACATTGTGCTTTCTATCTATACCTTTAAGGAACGCACTATTTTCGGGGACACCCTGTATATGATCTGTAAGTTGCATTGGTTAAAAAAGCTTATTTTTGAAAGGGGTTTTGTTGAAAGGGCTCGAACGAATCACTAGTCACGAGTATGTATATGCAAATTTTAAACAGCCATATCTTAACCAATTTTTGTCTTCCAGAAAATCAAAAAATCCCACATATTTAAAAAGCAAAACCTACATTTTTTACTCTTTAAGATATTTGGTATCACTAATAATTTTCAAGTTATTTTGAAAAAAGTTTTTTTTTTCAAAATTAAAGATTTAAAATTTACTTTAAAACCAAATTTTGTCACAAATAAGCACTTTGAACTGATAAAACTTACAAACACAAACAATACATATAGTTACTTGTGAAGTGGTAACGATTAATTCCATTTGGGCTGTTAATTAGAGGGAGATTTTTACGATATTTTTAACCAAAAGAAAAAAGAAACAACTGTATTTTGAGCGTAACTTGCTTACTCTTGCTGCTAGAAACTTAAAAAAAAATAAAAATAAACGTTTTCTTAAACACTTCAAAAAAGTTGTAATAAGTTTTCCCAGAAAAGTGTTTCATTTTTTTTATTTCACGTTAAAATATTCGATTTGGAATTTGACATATAAGAGCTTATTTTTCACTATAGTCTGTTTTTAAACTAAGAGGAGTAATTCAAATTTCCCGCGCCGTAAACCTTGTTTGTAATTGGTACAACCTCAGGCAATTTTACTCATATCAAATTTTGACAATAATGACATTTATAAAATTTTAACACTATTGGCATTTCATAGGTTAGTTTATTTATTTTATCAGCGATTTTTGTATTTTCTGCGTTATTCCTTTTATTTTTTGATTTTTAGTCAATATTACCGTCAAAGGCCGATATGATCAACCAAAAAAGAAGATGTATCTGAAGATATTTCTAGTGACTTTCTTGGGTGTGAATCTGTCTTTTTAGTTTACCTACTCCTCTTGGTTTTAAAACAAAGCTTAGCAATAACTCTGCTTCTACTGGGTCTACAGACCTGACACATATACCATTTTTTCTCTTTTCTATAAGCTATATTTGCTATTTGCTAATTTTTTTTCAATAAAGTAGGTACTTACTTTTTGAGTTATTTGCGAAAAACCGTCTAAAAACGTGTTTTTTTTTTGTTGAAAAATGAACATATTCACTCGCAAATATCTCTAAAATACTCTAAAAAACTCTATAAAATAGAAGTTGCTTAGAATTAGTCAGTTTATCCAATTCCGGACTTATTTGAACGTATTTGTTTTCATCCCCGATAACGGACGAAACTCACCTCCAGATCAAAAGCACAAATCGGCACAATATCACTTCTTTTCTTTAACATATTAGTTATGCGTGTCCCAAATTTTATGTCAAACCAAGCGTTTCTTCAAAATTCTGAACAAAAACCGTAAGTAAATTAAATGAAAATGTAAAAGGTACATTCCATGTCAAATCACTCAGGCAAAAAAATTTGGATCTTCGATTTGTCTGAAAATTTGTATATAGCTTCTGCGGGACGTAAAAAAAAGATATTTAAGGTCAAAAAATCTTCTTCTTTTTTCTCAAAATGTTATTTTATGCGATTTTACAGTGATTTGGTGTTTATTTAAACAAATTTGCATTTTCTGTCGTAAAGTATCAATGAAAAACATAATATTTTAATAGAAATGACTCAAAAATGTCATTATATGGCATTATAACAAGTTATTTTGAATCAAAACAAGTTTTTGATCAAATTTTATAGTGTAAAAAACGTTAAAATACCGTTTTTTACATTTTCCTCCATTCCCAAAATACATCGTCATCGATTTGGCTAAAAATTTGCCCGCAGATAGCTAAAAGATAGGACTTTAAGTGGTTAGAAGGATTTGAATTATATTACAATACCAAAAAAGTTACATGCAGTAATATCATACTCAAAAGTATATATTAGTCCAGTCGGGATAGCATTTGACCTTGAATGCCAAGCTGCACAAAAATTTATTTTTCTGATCTTTAGGGGAATCAATAGTAGCCTAAATTTAAAATCTCGAATGAATTCCTCCGTTACGTTAGCGGCCATCTTGATTTTAAAGGAGAACTTGTTTTGCTCAATATCTCCGCCATTTTTAACTTCTCGACAAAAATGGAAGGAACTGAAATTGTTCCAAATAAATCGTATTTACAATTATTACAATTTCTTTTTAACAATTTTTGTCGTGAGGTCGATATTTTCGAGTTAATTTTACTTACAGTAGACGCCTATATTTTTGACTATAATATTGCATGTAACTTTTTGGGTATTGTAATATAATTCAAATCCTTATGACCACTTAAAGTCCTATGTTTTGTCTATCTGTGGGCAAATTTTCAGCCAAATCGATTATGATGCATTTTGGGAATGGAGAAAAATGTAAAAAACGGTATTTTAACGTTTTCTACACTATAAAATTTGATCAAAAGCTTGTTTTGAATCAAAGTAACTTGTTATAATGCCATATAATGACATTTTTGGGTCCCTTCTATTAAAATATTATGTTTTCCATTGATACTTTACGAGAGAAAATGGAAATTTGTATAAATAAACACCAAATCACTGTAAAATCGAATAAAATAACATTTTGAGAAAAAAAGAAGAAGAAGATTTTTTTACCTTAAATATCTTATTTTTACGTCCCGCAGAAGCTATATACCAATTTTCAGACAAATCGGAGGTCCAAATTTTTTTTTGCTCCAAAATTGAATGATTTGAAATGGAATGACCCAAAATTAATTTTTCAAACAAATATTTTAAGTCGTTATGAGAAAACTATAATTTAACAGATGAAATAAAATAAACACAATTCAACTCGTAAAATATTTGGACCCTTACTAGCCGAACCAGCCGAACAGGTAAAGAACCCACCTTTTATATAGTTTATAATATACCTTTTCTACCTGGCCTCAAACGATCGATATTTTTAACTCGTGGCAACGTCGATTGACGGCAAATACACCGCAAATACACATTTTTATGTGGTGGAAGTCAAAATGGCTGTGAAGTGTAAAAATTTTTGTATATAATTTAAATTTTTAAAATCAAAATTTTAGAAAACTGAGAACGATACAGGGCATTAAAAAATGCGCTCAACAAACATACACGAATTAAAATTCGAAAATGATAGTGTTTCTTAGTGATGCCAACTGACTGCAACATGAAAAGATGACATAATGATAGCGGGATATATATATATATATATATATATATATATATATATATATATATATATATATATATATATATATATATATATATATATTGATGCACGTTAAGTTGTGACTTCCGGTATACAGAAGAGGCTGTCTGGCTTCCACCTTTTCTACTTGGGATTATTTTTTAAAAATTGTATATTTGATAAGAGGGGGGGTGCTACGATAGATCTACATATTGAGGGGAAAGGATTTACCATAATAAATGTTGTATACCGGGTGGTGAATTGGAAAACGGGCCATAGGAAACTCAATGTAAAATTCTTAACTGTTGAATTCCTGCTTCCCTAATTATTTTACATCAAAAGTCATAAGAAAATATTTGTAGAGAATTGAAATCTGTATTGAAATCAACTGGTAAAATTGTTATACGAACAATAATTATTCAAAATTTTGTAAAACTATAATACAATTTTCAGAGTAATACGCCAAAGTTAGGCCACACACAGTGTAGTAATGTGTATAAGGTTGCATTTGGTGACAATGAAGTTATTATATCACTTATATTAAAAATTTGAACTGTAAATTTTTTAATTTATTTTATCATTTATTGTTTAAAACACAATAAAGTTGATAAAACCCCGTCAGTTAAGGAGAAAGTATTCATAATAAAGATATTTTCTTTCAATAGTGTGCTCACTGTCAGCTAAATAGTAACGTGTGGCCTAACATGCCCACACATACCTTCTGCGGTAGGAATACATTATATTTTTCAAAATTTTGGAATGTGTTTAAATCGTAGAACAATTGTAACTTCTGTTTTTAATACAGATTGCAATCCTCTACAAATAACTTCTCATGACTTTTGATGTAACATACTTAGGGAAGCAGGAATTCAACAGTTTAGAATTTTACATTGAGTTTCCTATGGCCCGTTTTCCGATTCACCACCCTGTATATATAGGTATATACGGAAGCGGACATAATACGTTGTGGCTTCTGTAAATAGGGTAGTTCAAGTCGCGTTGTCACTTCCAGCGATGTTGTCATGTTTTTGGAAGTCACAACGTCTCTTCTGCCAAATTTACCTCGTAGTTTGAGCGTGATCTGTTATCTTAGAGTCTCACACTTGGCAGTGGAATTCATTGGTATCTAGCGTTCCAATAAGAATGTCCTCTTTTACCACTTACCTTCCCTTGAAAAATCCGTTGGAGAAGGCGGTAACGTGCTTGATTTTCATTACATGTCATTTTCGCATTGGAAATCGAAATTGGTTAATTGGCTTAATTGGTTGATTGGTTAAACGGCTTAATTCTATATATAAAATATCATTAATATTATATAGTTTAACTAATAATATTTGTTACAATAATTAAAACTATGCATTAGTCAATTACAGCTATTAATGAACATAATTCTGTGAATGAATATGAGTATGTAATTCGGACCCCCGGAGAATTACAGAGGAATTAATTTATTAAACACAACACTAAGTGATAACAAACACACTGAATACAATTATAAGATTAGCAGAAGAACAACAAGGTTTTAGGTCGGGAAGATCATGTACCGACGCTATATTTATAATGAGGCAGATTCAAGAGAAATCAGTAGAATACAACAAACCGGCATACTTATGTTTCGTCGATTTTAAAAAGGAATTTGACAGAGTCAAATTAAAAGACGTTATCCATTTATTTTACGCAAGAGAGGTACCTCTAGGAATAATTAAAACGATCGAAAATATCTATCAGAACAACACGATCAGAGTAAAAGTAGATAAAGAACTAACTGACCCAATTGAAGCTGGCAATGGGATAAGACAGGGAGACTCCCTGTCTTGTTCTCTATTGTTCAACCTGATCATGGATGAAATAATAAAAAAAAGTAAGAACAAAAGAAAGATACCAAATGGGAGAAAAACAACTTAAAATAATCTGCTATGCAGACGACGCAATACTAATCTCTCAAAGTGAAGATGATTTACAACGTATGCTGCAC
Organism: Diabrotica virgifera virgifera; assembly: GCF_917563875.1. Classification (NCBI taxonomy): domain Eukaryota; kingdom Metazoa; phylum Arthropoda; class Insecta; order Coleoptera; family Chrysomelidae; genus Diabrotica; species Diabrotica virgifera. The sequence continues at coordinate 143,296,198 of NC_065444.1, read as the reverse complement.
CAATTTAATATAACCGCTAGAAAATTTAACATGTTGATTTCCCCAAAAAAGACTAAATGCAGGGTTATAACAACAAATCTAGTTGTAAATTAAAGCTGGACGGTCAGATAATAGCACAAGTCATAGAGTTTAAATATCTAGGCATCACACTATCTAGCTCTATCTACGGAAAGCTCGAAACCGAAGTACAAGCTCAGGTGAATAAAGTAAACAGAGCCGCAGGCTGCCTGAATGACACAATATGGAGAAATAAAAATATCGGAAAAGAAATGGAAGGCAGAATTTACAAAAGAGTCCTCAGACTAATAATGACATACGCGACAGAAACACAACCTGATACAGAAAGGACAAAAAGAATGCTAGAAACAGCAGAGATGAAAACACTTCGAAAAATCGATGGTAAGACACTATGTGATAGAGCCAGAAGTGCAGATATACGTATACGACAGAGATGCAAGGTGGACAACATTAATTACTGGGTGAAAAACAGAAGAGTAGAATGGTGGAATGACCACAAAAGCCGAATGACAATAAACAGAGTAGTAAGGACGGCGAGAGACGGTGCCCCAATAGAAAGGCGATCAGTGGGAAGACCACGAAAACGATGGAATGACAACTTACTGGAGTCACATTGAAAAACAGACAGAGTTATGTCTACACAAAAAGATGAAGAAGAAGAATAAATGAATATAATGAATAAAATGATGCTAGGTAATAGTAATTTTAACAAATATTTTTAGTGATTTTATTTTAGCTCCAGGTTATTGTTGGAGTTGGAGTTTACTAACGACATTTTAAATTTAATAATATAATATTGAATAATAAAATATTATGAACAATATAAAGGTAGATACACTCCGGCCAAGAAAATCGAGCTTAGTAACAAATAAAAAACAAAATGTTGCAAATCCTATAATTGCAAAAAACGGTCAGGGAGTTTGTCAGTGATCCAAAGTCAGTGTCAGTGTCAGTGTCAGTTTTTTTTAACAGTAACAGTGATCCAAAACATTTTTTACGGCACAAAAATAGCAACTGTAACAATTTGTTTAAAACATTTTTAGAATTTTTAAGTGCTTATTTTCCGAGCTCTGTTAATATGATGTATTTCTGCACACGTTTAAAGCAAAAAACTTTTAATAATTAATTATTTTTAATGAGAAATAAGCCACAATTTTACTAAAAAAAATTATTTCATTAACGTTTCGACGCCCACGTCGGGTGTCATCAAAATAAATATTACTAGAGTAACAATGTATTACTAGAGTAATATTTTGTATTTTGACAACGACAAATATAAAAATGCCACAAGGAAATAGCTTCAGAACAACAATGAATATGTTAATTTACAATTTTTAATAACTTTAATAACTAAATTTATTTCAGTTACTTTAATTATATGTACATATAGGTTGATGGCTCAGATCATGCACAAAATTTATTGTGAAATTTAATCCCAAAATAATTTACGAAATTTTAACCAAAACGCTAAGACCTACAAATTAATACAATGACGTCTATTGAACCCAAATATCTTCATTCGACAATTAAGTTAAGATTCATATTTCAGTCAAAACACAAAAATTTATCGAGGTATTTATTATCAGAGTAATAATGGGGTCAGCAATTCTTTCATGGATCAACATACACATTAAAATTTTGCTTGCGTTGCTAACAGTTAAAAGATGTGAACAGATTTGTATTACATAATTAATATAGCGTAAACAGTATTCATACCTAATATCAAATATCGCTCGTGTAAAGATCTGTTAGCCCGATCAAGGAATACAAAACTTATCGAAAACCTCCAAAAAATAAATTAAGGATGAAAATTTGGGAATAGGTAGTTGAAATTGTCTATTATTATATAAGAAAATGTTTACAATTCTACATCTCCTCCATTTTACAAAAATTGAGGGGAATACACCCTTCTTGGGGTTGAAAATATACATTCAAAATAAGTCCGGAATTGGATAAAATAACTAATTTTAAACAACTTTTGTTCTATAGAGTTTTTTCACTAAGTCAATACTTTTCGAGTTATTTGCAAGTGAATATGTTCATTTTTATGCTTATGAACGGTTTTTCGCAAGTAACTCAAAAAGTAAGTATTTTATCGAAAAATGTACTCTTAGCAAAAATATAGCTTATAAAAAAGTGAAACAAATGGTGTACATATGAAGTCTGTTGAACCAGTAGAAGCAGAGTTGTAGCTAATGAGGAGTAGGTCCTTCTTCGTCAAATTTCAAATCAAATGTTTCGACGTGAAATAACCAAAAAACGGAGCACTTTTCAGGGAAAATTAATTACAACTTTTTTAAAGTGTTTAAAAAAAGGTTTATTTTTGTTTTTTAAAAGAACTTTTAACGTTAAAAGTAAGTGAGTTACGCTCAAAATACTGTTACGCAAATAAAAGGGCTCAACCCTTTTTATTTTTTGGTATAAAAATCGCGAAAATCACCCCCTAATTAGCATCTCAAATAAATTTAATCGTTACCGCTTCACACTTTACTTTTCTTATGTATTCTTTATATGATCTGTAAGTTTCATCGGTTCAAAGTGCTTCTTTTTGAAATGGCTTTAGTTAAAATGGCTTGAACAAGTCACTAATCACGAGTGTATGCAAATTTTGAACAGTCTTAGCATAACCAATTTTTGTCTACCAGGAAAACCAAAAATCCAAAATAATCAGAACTCAAAACGTATATTTTATTACTGTTTGAGATTTTTGGTATTACTAATAATTTTTCAGTTATTTTGAAAAAAAAAGGAATTTTTTTCAAAATCAGAAATTTTTTTTTATTTTAAAACCAATTTTTTTCAAAATTGAACAGTTTGAACCAATAAAACTTATAGATCATTATAAAGAATACATAAACAAAATACCTTGTGAAGCAGTAACGATTCATTTTATTTGGGATGCTAATTAGGGGGTGATTTTCGCGATAGTTTTTACCAAAATATAAAAGGGAGCAAAAATATTTTGAGCGTAAGTCACTTACTTTTAATGTTAGAAGTTAAAAAAAAACAAAAGAAAACCTGTTTTTAAACATTTTAAAAAAAATTTTAATAAGTTTTCCCCGGAAAGTTCTCCGTTTTTTGGTTATTTCACTTTAAAATATTCGATTTGGAATTGGACGAATAAGGACTTACTTTTCATTAGTTACAACTCCGCTTCTACTGGGTATACAGATTTCATGCGTACTCCATTCTTTTCACTATTTATAAGCTATATTTTTACTAAGAATATCTTCTTCAAAAAATACTTACTTTTTGAGTTATTTGCGAAAAACCGTTTAAAACATGTTTTTTGTTGTTAAAAATGAATATATTCACTCGCAAATAACTCTATATTTTTCACTTCCGAGAAGAGGTACTCCCCTCCATTTTTGTAAAATGGAGGGTGTGTAGAGTAGTTAACTTTTTCTTATATAATAATAGACAATTTCAACTACCTATTCCCAAATTTTCATCCTTCCTTTATTTTTTTTGGGTCAGATTGTTCTTTGATCGGACTATATATCAATTTGAAACGATAAAAAATGACCTACAGTATCATACGCAAAGCATGCGAAACATGGGTGCTGAAAAGTCAGAAACAGACCTTTTAGAAAGATTGCAGAGAAAAATGCTAAGAGCAATATAATATGGAGGTGCGAAAATAGATCAGTGGAGAAGAAGAACCAATAAAGAACGGGAAGAACTGTATAAAGAGCCAACGATAACGATGACGATCAAAGCACAGAGAATAATATTTTTGGCAAATCGAAAGAATGAGAAGTAAAAGAATGCCAAAATGGTACTCTTACGTAGACCATAGCAAAAGAGAAGGAAAGGCAGGCCAAGAGAAAGATGGGAGGACAGTGTGTACGAAGACCTGAAGAAAAGTAACATTGAGAGATGGAAACAACTAGCATTGAACTGAAGGAGAGGGAAGTAGGTGGTGAAAGATTGTATAAATGGACTGAATTGTAATTATATAAAATTTATAAGACTAATGTAATCAGAAATGTAAACGTTTTATTCCTAGGCCAACAAGGAATATTGAGCTTAATAAATAATAAAAAATGTAGTTTTATATCGTAAAATATTTGGAAAAAGTTCTTCATTTTATATTTACTATCCACATTTGCGGATACGTGCTGTCGTGCACGGATGGGTGCTGTCGCCACAATTATTCAATGTGTACTCCCAACTAATATTTCAGGAGGCACTATGGGAAAGAATTGAAGGTGTAAGGATTGGAGGGAGCATCATTAATAACATAAGATTTGCAGACGATACCGCAATCATGGCAGAGAATATAGACAATTTACAAATTCTCCTATATATCATTAACAGAGAAAGCAAAAAACTAACAATGAATATAAATAAAACCACATTAATGGTGATCTCAAAAAACCCTGTTGACAACATACATCTGACATTGGAGGTAAACCGATATAGAAAGAATCGAGAGGTATAATTACCTAGGAGCAATTATAAACTCACAATTAGATCAAGATGAGGAAATAAAGGTGAGAATAGAAATAGCTCAAAAAGGATTTATAAAATTCAAGTTAATGTTTACAAATAAGAAATTGAGTATGGACATTAGATTGAGGTTCGTCGAATGTTATGTTTGGTCGCAACTACTATATGGGGTAGAAGCTTGGACTCTAAAAGCACAATCCGTAAAAAAATTGGAGGCATTCGAGATGTGGCTGTATAGGCGTATTCTGAAAATTCCTTGGACTGCAAAAGTCTCAAACGAAGAAGTGTTAAGAAGAATTGGACATGGCAGGAAGTTTAGGAACACAATTAAAATAAGAAAAACATCGTATCTGGGCCACATACTTCGTAACTATAAATAATCTCTGCTACACGTCATCATGCAAGGAAGAGTAGCGGGGAAAAAGGTTTGGGAAGAAAGAAGAAATATTGGCTGAGGAATATTAGAGATTGGACTAACCTCAGTGTTGAACAGATATTTCACTTTGCAAAAGACAGAGAAGCGTTTAAAAAGGTGATCGCCAACCTTGGTTAGAAGACGGCATAAGAAGAAGAAGAAGATCCGCATTTACACATCATTTTTACTGTCAACGTCCGGTGTTGAGTGTCAGTTGTCAGTTGAAGGGTACAGGTTCATATATCGCCGAATTATTTTTGTTTGAAAAACCGTCCATATAGAGGAGGTGCCCGGCAAAGGGAGATGTCTGTTAAGAGAGGGTTTACTGTATTTCATATTATTACTAGAATTTATTACTTTATTAGTGTGTTTTTATACTTTTACTTACTTCCGAAGTAACAATCACTAAAATTGACTTTTCAGCCTAGGTCCAAAATACCTATACGCGATTTTCGGCAATTTCGTGAAATGAAAATATTTACCTAAATTTATTTTTTAACAAGGTTATTAAAAAATAATTTATATTATTTAATGGACACTTTGAATTTTGTACATGTATAATATACTAATTATAGAGATAATATATTTAATTTAACGCTAACTATGAAAGTAAAGCAGATCTGCTATTACTCATATTTAAATAACAGCTGCACAAAATACTACGACCGCAAATCTATAACAATGAAATGTCTGGCGTCTGGGAACGTTTACACAGCGTTGCCAAATAACGGAAGTCACAACGAGCGGTGTGGTATACGGAAGTCCCTACGCGTTGTGTATATCACGTGTATTCTCGTACGGGAGCGACACTAGCGCTGATGATATACCGTCGTACTAAAATCTGATCTTATGAGTATATTAGATACGATGTGACTTCTAGTGAAATTTTTGATATAAGCCTTCTAATACCATCTAGTAGCCAAATTCGTAAAAATTTAGGCAAAACGTTGTGACTTCCGAAATCGGAAGTCATAACGGTATATATGAAGTGACAACGTATTACGAGTATCTACTTTGGAAGTTACATGGATACATGTATCAATATATATATATATATATATATATATATATATATATATATATATATATATATATATATATATATATATATATATATATATAATAAAGGATAGTGATCTTTTTCCAAGTTAAGCTATTGTTCTTCTAACTTGGCTATACTGTACTGATGACGACTAATGAGTCAGAAACACGTGTCTGCAGTTGCATTTCATCTTTTTATATTGTTAATTTTGTATTCACATTCACATTGCGAGTTATTTGCCAATGATTTTTCTTTTTTATGTATATATATATATACAGGGTGTCCCGAAAAGAATGGTCATAAATTATACCACAGATTCTGGGATCAAAAATATGTTGATTGAACCTCACTTACCTATATACAATAGTGCACACAAAAAAAGTTACAGCCCTTTAAAGTTACAAAATGAAAATCGATTTTTTTTCATATATAGAAAACCCTTCGAGATTTTTCATTAAAAATGGACATGTGGCATTATTATGGCAGCAACATCTTAAAAGAAAATTAAAGTGAAATTTGTGCACCCCATAAAAATTTTAAGGGGATTTGGTTCCTTTAAACCCCCCCAAACTTTTATGTACGTTCCAATTAAATTATTATTGTGACACCATTAGTTAAACAAAATGTTTCTAAACCTTTTTTGCCTCTTAGTACTTTTTTGATAAGCCAGTGTTTATCGACCTATTTTGAATATTTGTCGAATCCACCACATATTTGTATATGGTTAAGTACGATTATAGAGACCTGTTAATAATCTGAAAATGTATTTATAATTTACATTTTTAGGTATATTTTGAAAAAGAAGCCATATCTCGATAAAAGGTGATTTGTTAAAAAAAGACTAAGAGGCAAAAAAGTTTTAAAAACACTGTGTTTAACTAATGTTACCACAATAATAGTGTAAATGGAACGTACACAAACATTTGGGGGGTTTAAAGGAACAAAACCCCCATAAAAATTTTATGTAAATATATTAAAAAAGAAGCCGCATCTCGATAAAAACTGGCTTATTGAAAAAATAGTAAGAGTCAAAAAAGTTTTAAAAACGTTGTGTTTAACTAATGATACCACAATAATGAATTAATTGGAACGTATACAAAAGTATGGGGGGTTTAAGGGAACAAAACCCCCATAAAATTTTTATGGGGTGGAAAAACTTCACTATAATTTTGTTTTAAGATGCTACTGCCATAAGAATGATACATGTCAATTTTCAATAAAAAATCTCTAATAGTTTTCGATATATTGAAAAAAATCGATTTTCATTTTGTAACTTCAAAGGGCTGTAACTTTTTTTATGAGCATATTTGTACTAAGGTAAGTTAGGTTCAATCGAACTATTTTTGACCGCAGAATGTGTGGTATAATTTATGACCAATCTTTTCGGGACACCCTGTATATATATATATTATATTAATTTGGTTTCTTGGGTTTAGGTTCATTAAAAAGAGAGATGGCTATGATGTTATGTCATATTTATTCGACGTTTCGGCTGGATATCCATGCCTTTTTCAAGAATTATTATTACATGACTAAAAAAACAATTCATCAACGATACAATACTAAAATTTAATAAAAGATTTTGACTTACCCTGCATGCAAAGTTGGTAGTGAAACAGAAATACATAAATAGATAAATAGACGTCACAAAATAAAACAATGGTAAAACATAGGAATACACCCACTAGTCATTACGTTTAAATTATAATGTGTCAAAATTAGTGTGATGTTTTATCGATGTTTGAAACATCAATTAAATAATTAATTGATTTCGCATCATGGGCGTGCTGAATTTTCTTTTGTATAGTTCAAATTAAGTTAAAATAAATTTGGTTTAAATTTTGGACATCCTTCTTGTCATTTATGGCATTGTTGTTCTTTTTTATTTCTATAGACTCCAGGAGCTCCCTCTTTTTTTTGTTATGTTCGGTTTTTAAGATTTTGGTGTTGTCAAAATCAAATTTATGTTTCTTCTCGTTTTCGTGTTTTGTGAGGGCCGTTGAGTTATTTTTGTCGTATTTGTGCGAACGTATTCTTGAGTTGAGTAGCTGGCTGGTTTGTCCAATGTATACCCCATCGGAATCTGTGCAAGGAATTTCATATACCACGTGCGATTTTTTTAATTGAGGGGTTTTTGTTTTCAGTTGTGTGAAATTCCTTTTCAGTAGATTGTACCCTTTATGAGCAACTGTGATGTTGTGCTTAGATAGAAGATTTGCAAGCTGTTATGATAACCCCTTTATATAAGGAAGAGATGTGTAATTCTTCTTTACCTTGTTAGTTTTGTTGTTATTCTGGTTATTGTAGAATGTATGTAGTCGCGACTTAAAAGTGTTTTCTATGAGTTGATATGGATAAGAATTAAGTGTCAGCGCTGTTTTTGCCTTTTTTATGGCCTGAGGTCTGTTGATAGGGTCGGACAGTCTGATGGCTCTATCGGCGAGGCCGATAACTACTGATTTCTTTTGGGACAGGGGATGATGGGAGTTGAAATTCAGATATCTCGACGACCAGGTTTTTTTGGTGTACCATGAAGTGGATATGATGCTATTTTGTCTATGTAAAGTCAGGTCCAGAAAATTGATTTGACAATTTTTTTCCATTTCCAATGTAAGCTTTAGTTTTGGGTGGAAGTTATTAAATTCGTTTAACAAAATATCCATTTTATCCTCTGGTGCTGCCGTCAAACAGTCATCTATATAACGGTAGAAAAAAGGTATATCAAAATCTATTTTATGTAGGACAATTTCTTCTAAGTGCTCTAAAACTAGTTGAGCGATAGCACTAGATATGCTAGCACCCATAGCACATCCATCTGTTTGTTGGAAGAATTTGTCTTTATATATAAAGTATGTTGAGTTTAATGTTGTCTCAACTGCTAAAAGAAATTCGTCTAGAGGAATGTCCGTAAACATTTTAATTTCATTCCATTTTTGTTTAATAATATCTTTCGCTAAAGCTATTGGAACGTTGGTGTATAAAGATACGACATCGAGCGAAACTAATTTATACTCTTGAGGTAAATGTATATTTTTAAGTTTTGATTTCAAGTCATCAGCGTCTTTTAAATAGTGCGGATTTTTATTAATTACATTAGAAATAACGTTCTTCAAATATTTTGAGAGGTTTTCAAAAGGAGACTGAATACATGAGACAATAGGGCGCAGAGGCATACCTTCTTTGTGTGTTTTGGGTAGACCGTATATTTTTGGAGCTACAGCATTATGTATTTTAAGTGAGTTAGCGGTATTTGGTGAGATGTAGCACTTTTTTTCCCATCTTTTGACTAATTCATTATGTCTCTTTTGAAATATGTTTGTGGGATCATTTTTCATTTCACGATATGTTGTTTTATCATTCACTTAAAAATATACATTTACCTCAAGAGTATAAATTAGTTTCGCTCGATGTCGTATCTTTATACACCAACGTTCCAATAGCTTTAGCGAAAGATATTATTAAACAAAAATGGAATGAAATTAAAATGTTTACGGACATTCCTCTAGACGAATTTCTTTTAGCAGTTGAGACAACATTAAACTCAACATACTTTATATATAAAGACAAATTCTTCCAACAAACAGATGGATGTGCTATGGGTGCTAGCATATCTAGTGCTATCGCTCAACTAGTTTTAGAGCACTTAGAAGAAAGTGTCCTACATAAAATAGATTTCGATATACCTTTTTTCTACCGTTATATAGATGACTGTTTGACGGCAGCACCAGAGGATAAAATGGATATTTTGTTAAACGAATTTAATAACTTCCACCCAAAACTAAAGTTTACATTGGAAATGGAAAAAATTTGTCAAATCAATTTTCTGGACCTGACTTTACATAGACAAAATAGCATCATATCCATTTCATGGTACACCAAAAAAACCTGGTCGTCGAGAAATCTGAATTTCAACTCTCATCATCCCCTGTCCCAAAAGAAATCAGTAGTTATCGGCCTCGCCGATAGAGCCATCATACTGTCCGACCCTATCAACAGACCTCAGGCCATAAAAAAGGCAAAAACAGCACTGACACTTAATTCTTATCCCCATCAACTCATAGAAAACACTTTTAAGTCGCGACTACATACATTCTACAATAACCAGAATAACAACAAAACTAACAAGGTAAAGTAGAATTACACATCTCTTCCTTATATAAAGGGGTTATCAGAACAGCTTGCAAATCTTCTATCTAAGCACAACATCACAGTTGCTCATAAAGGGTACAATCTACTGAAAAGGAATTTCACACAACTAAAAACAAAAACCCCTCAATTAAAAAAATCGCACGTGGTATATGAAATTCCTTGCACAGATTCCGATGGGGTATACATTGGACAAACCAGCCAGCTACTCAACTCAAGAATACGTTCGCACAAATACGACAAAAATAACTCAACGGCCCTCACAGAACACGAAAACGAGAAGAAACATAAATTTGATTTTGACAACACCAAAATCTTAAAAACCGAACATAACAAAAAAAAAGAGGGAGCTCCTGGAGTCTATAGAAATAAAAAAGAACAACAATGCCATAAATGACAAGAAGGATGTCCAAAATTTAAACCAAATTTATTTTAACTTAATTTGAACTATACAAAAGAAAATTCAGCACGCCCATGATGCGAAATCAATTAATTATTTAATTGATGTTTCAAACATCGATAAAACATCACACTAATTTTGACACATTATAATTTAAACGCAATGACTAGTGGGTGTATTCCTATGTTTTACCATTGTTTTATTTTGTGACGTCTATTTATCTATTTATGTATTTCTGTTTCACTACCAACTTTGCATGCAGGGTAAGTCAAAATCTTTTATTAAAGTTTAGTATTGTATCGTTGATGAATTGTTTTTTTAGTCATGTAATAATAATTCTTGAAAAAGGCATGGATATCCAGCCGAAACGTCGAATAAATATGACATAACATCATAGCCATCTCTCTTTTTAATGAACCTAAACCCAAGAAACCAAATTAATAAAATATATTAAGGTTCAAGAATCTAACTCAAACTATATATATATATATATATATATATATATATATATATATATAATATCTATTTATGATTGTAGTTTCCCTGATGATGAAAATAAACATTTTCGAAAGCTTGGAACTATTATAAAGAGTTTTCTTTGAGATTGCTGCTACCCCAATATTTCAACCTTGTTTCCTAACTGTTCAGCAAATATTATATACCTGTTATAAATATATATATATATATATATATATATATATATATATATATATATATATATATATATATATATATATTGATGCACGTTAAGTTGTGACTTCCGGTATACAGAAAAAGCTGTCGGACCTCCACCTTTTCTACTTGGGATTATTTTTTAAAAATTGTATATTTGATAAGAGGGGGGGTGCTACGATAGATCTACATATTGAGGGGAAAGGATTTACCATAATAAATGTTGTATATATATATATATAAATAGATGAAATAGAGAATGTGGAAAAATCCCCTTACGAACAATTCACACATCCACCATTTCGGGCTGGGAAAAATTTTTCGAATAGAATCAAAGATCCAAACACCAGTTCTTAGAAATGTGTTTCGCCCTCTTCAACCTCTCTGGGCTCGGCGGTAAAGACAAGAGGTTGAATATCTTTAGACACATTCTAATCAAAAAACAACATTCGAGACCTAGACATAGAAGGTGCGTAAGTCTACGGCAAATCCGACAATGAAAGTCTCAAGTTTTAATTCCCTAATTACTTAAAGTAAGTAAAATATATGTTTAAAAACATAAGATGTAGATCTTTGAAACACACTCAGTGAACCAAAGATCCAAGGTTATTGGTTTAACGACCACTCGTACGAAATCAAATAGATGAAATAGAGAATGTGGAAAAATCCCCTTACGAACAATTCACACATCCATCATTTCGGGCTGGGAAAAATTTTTCGAATAGAATCAAAGATCCAAACACCAGTTCTTAGAAATGTGTTTCGCCCTCTTCAACCTCTCTGGGCTCGTCGGTAAAGACAAGAGGTTGAATATCTTTAGACACATTCTAATCAAAAAACAACATTCGAGACCTAGACATAGAAGGTGCGTAAGTCTACGGCAAATCCGACAATGACAGTCTCAAGTTTTAATTCCCTAATTACTTAAAGTAAGTAAAATATATGTTTAAAAACATAAGATGTAGATCTTTGAAACACACTCAGTGAACCAAAGATCCAAGGTTATTGGTTTAACGACCACTCGTACGAAATCAAATAGATGAAATAGAGAATGTGGAAAAATCCCCTTACGAACAATTCACACATCCACCATTTCGGGCTGGGAAAAATTTTTCGAATAGAATCAAAGATCCAAACACCAGTTCTTAGAAATGTGTTTCGCCCTCTTCAACCTCTCTGGGCTCGTCGGTAAAGACAAGAGGTTGAATATCTTTAGACACATTCTAATCAAAAAACAACATTCGAGACCTAGACATAGAAGGTGCGTAAGTCTACGGCAAATCCGACAATGACAGTCTCAAGTTTTAATTCCCTAATTACTTAAAGTAAGTAAAATATATGTTTAAAAACATAAGATGTAGATCTTTGAAACACACTCAGTGAACCAAAGATCCAAGGTTATTGGTTTAACGACCACTTGTACGAAATCAAATAGATGAAATAGAGAATGTGGAAAAATCCCCTTACGAACAATTCACACATCCACCATATATATATATAGGTATATACGAAAGCGGACATAATACGTTGTGGCTTCTGTATATAGGGTAGTTCAAGTCGCGTTGTCACTTCCAGCGATGTTGTCATGTTTTTGGAAGTCACAACGTCTCTTCTGCCAAATTTACCTCGTATTTTGAGCGTCATCTGTTATCTTAGAGTCTCACACTTGGCAGTGGAATTCATTGGTATCTAGCGTTTCAATAAGAATGTCTTCTTTTTAAAGTGCCTATCCGTTCCGAATGTTGGCGATCATCATGGCTATCTTGACTTTGTTTATCGCAGCGCGGGACAGTTCAGTGGTAGTCACGTTCGTAAATTTTACCAGTTTTACCACGTCCTCTTTTACCACTTACCTTCCCTTGAAAAATCCGTTCTAGAAGGCGGTAACGTTCTTGATTTCTCATTACATGTCATTTTCGCATTGGAAATCGAAATTGGTTAATTGGTTAAACGGCTTAATTCTATATATAAAATATCATTTACATTATATAGTTTAACTGTAATAATAATTGTTACAATAATTAAAACTATGCATAGCCAATTACAGCTATTAATGAACAATTCTGTGAATGAATATGAGTCTGTAATTCGGAGCCCCGGAGAATTACAGAGGAATTAATTTATTAAACACAACACTAAGTGATAACAAACACACTGAATACAATAATTATAAGATTAGCAGAAGAACAACAAGGTTTTAGGTCGGGAAGATCATGTACCGACGCTATATTTATAATGAGGCAGATTCAAGAGAAATCAGTAAAATACAACAAACCGGCATACTTATGTTTCGTAGATTTTAAAAAGGAATTTGACAGAGTCAAATTAAAAGACGTTATCCATTTATTGTACGCAAGAGAGGTACCTCTAGGAATAATTAAAACGATCGAAAATATCTATCAGAACAACACGATCAGAGTAAAAGTAGATGACTCCCCTGTCTTTTTCTCTTTTGTTCAACCTGATCATGGACGAAATAATAAAAAAAAGTAAGAACAAAAGAAGGATACCAAATGGGAGAAAAACAACTTAAAATAATCTGCTATGCAGACGACGCAATACCAATCTCTCAAAGTGAAGATGATTTACAACGTATGCTGCACCAATTTAATATAACCGCTAGAAAATTTAACATGTTGATTTCCCCAAAAAAGACTAAATGCATGGTTATAACAACAAATCTAGTTGTAAATTAAAGCTGGACGGTTAGATAATAGCACAAGTCATAGAGTTTAAATATCTAGGCATCACACTATCTAGCTCTAGCTACGGAAAGCTCGAAACCGATGTACAAGCTCAGGTGAATAAAGTAAACAGAGCCGCAGGCTGCCTGAATGACACAATATGGAGAAATAAAAATATCGGAAAAGAAATGGAAGGCAGAATTTACAAAAGAGTTCTCAGACTAATAATGACATAAGCGACAGAGACACATCCTGATACAGAAAGGACAACAAGAATGCTAGAAACAGCAGAGATGAAAACACTTCGAAAAATCGATGGTAAGACACTATCACTATGTGATAGAGCCAGAAGTGCAGATATACGTATACGACAGAGATGCAAGGTGGACAACATTAATAACTGGGTGAAGAACAGAAGAGTAGAATGGTGGAATGTGGAATGACCACATAAGCCGAATGACAATAAACAGAGTAGTAAGGACGGCGAGAGACGGTTCCCCAATAGGAAGGCGATCAGTGGGAAGACCACGAAAACGATGGAATGACAACTTACTCACGAAAAACAGAAAGAGTTATGTCTACACAAAAAGATGAAGAAGAATAAATGAATATAATGAATAAAATGATGCTAGGTAATAGTAATTTTAACAAATATTTTTAGTGATTTTATTTTAGCTTCAGTATATTGTTGGAGTTGAGTTTACTAACGACATTTTAAATTTAATAATATAATATTGAATAATAAAATATTATGAACAATATAAAGGTAGATACACTCCGGCCAAGAAAATCGAGCTTAGTAACAAATAAAAAACAAAATGTTGCAAATCCTATAATTGCAAAAAACGCTCAGGGAGTTTGTCAGTGATCCAATGTCAGTGTCAGTGTCAGTTTTTGTTAACAGTGATCCAAAAAAAATTTTACGGTGCAAAAATAACAACTGTAACATTTTGTTTAAAAAATTTTTAGAGTTTTTAAGTGCTTATTTTTCGAGCTCTGGTAATATGATGTATTTCTGCACAAGTTTAAAGCAAAAAAATTTTAATAATTAGATACAATTATTCTATTATAGAGTGAACTCTCCCTTGGATGGACAGTAGTCGATCCGCATAAACTGTCCGTTTAAGGCAGGTGTCCGTTTAAGGGAAAAATTAATATGATATAATTAACTATTTTTAATGAGACATAAGCCACAATTTTACTAAAAAAATGATTTCATTAACGTTTCGACGCCCAAGTCGGGTGTCATCAAAATAAATATTACTAGAGTAACAATGTATTACTAGAGTAATATTTTGTATTTTGACAACGACAAATATAAAAATGCCACAATGAAATAGCTTCAAAACAACAATGAATATGTTCATTTAAAATTTTTAATAACTTTAACAACTAACTACTTTAATTATATGTACATATGTATAGGTTGATGGTTCAGATCAGGCACAAAATTTAATGTGAAATTTAATCCGAAAATAATTTACGAAATTTTTACCAAAACGCTAATACCTACAAATTAATACAATGACGTCTATTGAACTCAAATATCTTCATTCGACAATTAAGTTAAGATTCATATTTCAGTCAAAACACAAAAATTTATCGAGGTATTTATTATCAGATTAATAATGGGGTCAGCAATTCTTTCATGGATCGACATAAACATTAAGATTTTGCTTGTGTTGCTAACAGTTAAAAGATGTGAACAGATTTGTATTACATAATTAATATAGCGTAAACAGTATTCTTACCTAATATCAAATATCACTCGTGTAAAAGGTCTGTTAGCCCGATCAAGTAATACAAAACTAATCGAAAACCTCCAAAAAATAAATTAAGGATGAAAATTTGGGAATAGGTAGTTGAAATTGTCTATTATTATATAAGAAAATGTTTACAATTCTACATCTCCTCCATTTTACAAAAATAGAGGGGAATACACCCTTATTGGGGTTGAAAATATACATTCAAAATAAGTCCGGAATTGGATAAAATAACTAATTTTAAGCAACTTTTGTTCTATAGAGTTTTTTCACTAAGTCAATACTTTTCGAGATATTTGCAAGTGAATATGTTCATTTTTATGCTTACGGTTACTTCGCAACCTTTTACGGTTTTTCGCAAATAACTCAAACAGTAAGTATTTTATTGAAAAATGTATTCTTAGCAAAAATATAGCTTATAAAAAAGTGAAACAAATGGCGTACACATGAAGTCTGTTGACCCAGTAGAAGCAGAGTTGTAGCTAATGAAGAGTAGGTCCTTCTTCGTCAAATTTCAAATCAAATGTTTCGACGTGAAATAACCAAAAAACGGAGCACTTTTTAGGGAAAATTAATTACAACTTTTTTAAAGTGTTTAAAAAAAGGTTTATTTTTGTTTTTTTTTAAAGAACTTTTAACGTTAAAAGTAAGTGAGTTACGCTCAAAATATTGTTGGCCCCTTTTATTTTTTGGTATAAAAATCGCGAAAGTCACCCCCTAATTGCATCTCAAATAAATTTAATCCGCTTCACACTTCACTTTTTTATGTATTCTTTATATGATCTGTAAGTTTCATCGGTTCAAAGTGCTTCTTTTTGAAAAGGCTTTAGTTAAAATAGCTTGAACAAGTCACTAATCACGAGTGTATACAAATTTTGAACAGTCAAAGCATAACCAATTTTTGTCTACCAGGAAAACAAAAAATCCAAAATAATCAGAAAAGCAAAACGTACATTTTATTACTGTTTGAGATTTTTGGTATTACTAATAATTTTTAAGTTATTTTGAAAAAAAAAGGAATTTTTTTCAAAATCAGAAATTTTTTTTTAATTTAAAACCAACTTTTTTCAAAATTGAACAGTTTGAACCAATAAAACTTATAGATCATTATAAAGAATACATAAACAAAATACCTTGTGAAGCAGTAACGATTAATTTTATTTGGGATGCTAATTAGGGGGTGATTTTCGCGATTGTCTTTACCAAAATATAAAAGGGAGCAAAAACATTTTGAGCGCAACTCACTTACTTTTAATATTAAAAGTTAAAAAAAAACAAAAATAAACCTTTTTTAAACACTTTAAAAAAATTTTAATAAGTTTTCCCCGGAAAGTGCTCCATTTTTTGGTTATTTCACTTTGAAATATTCGATTTGGAATTGGACGAATAAAGACCTACTTTTCATTAGTTACAACTCCGCTTCTACTGGGTATACAGATTTCATGCGTACTCCATTCTTTTCACTATTTATAAGCTATATTTTTACTAAGAATATCTTCTTCGGTAAAATACTTACTTTTTGAGATATTTGCGAAAAACCGTCTAAAACATGTTTTTTGTTGTTAAAAATGAATATATTCACTCGCAAATATCTCTATATTTTTCACCCCCGAGAAGGGGTATTCCCCTCCATTTTTGTAAAATGGAGGGTGTGTAGAGTAGTCAACTTTTTCTTATATAATAATAGACAATTTCAACTACCTATTCCCAAATTTTCATCTTTCCTTTATTTTTTTTTGGGTCAGATTGTTCTTTGATCGGGCTATGTATCAATTTGAAACGATAAAAAATGACCTACAGTATCATACGCAAAGCATGCGAAACATGGGTGCTGAAAAGTCAGAAACAGACCTTTTAGAAAGATGGAAGAGAAAAATGCTAAGAGCAATATAATATGGAGGTGTGAAAATAGAAGATCAGTGGAGAAGAAGAACCAATAAAGAATTGGAAGAACTATATAAAGAGCCAACGATAACGATGACGATCAAAGCACAGAGAATAATATTTGGGGCAAATCGAAAGAATGAGAAGTAAAAGAATGCCAAAATGGTATTCTTACGTAGACCATAACAAAAGAGAAGGAAAGGCAGGCCAAGAGAAAGATGGAAGGACAGTGTGTACGAAGACCTGAAGAAAAGTAACATTGAGAGATGGAAACAACTAGCATTGAACAGAAGGAGAGGGAAGTAGGTGGTGAAAGATTGTATAAATGGACTGAATTGTAATTATATAAAATTTTTAAGACTAAATTAAAATGTAATCAGAAATGTAAACATTTTATTCCTAGGCCAACAAGGAATATTGAGCTTAATAAATAATAAAAAAATGTAGTTTTATATCGTAAAATATTTTGAAAAAGTTCTTCATTTCATATTTACTATCCACATTTGCGGATACGTGCTGTCGTGCACGGATGCGTGCTGTCGCCACAATTATTCCATGTGTATTCCCAACTAATATTTCAGGAGGCACTATGGGAACTAATTGAAGGTGTAAGGATTGGAGGGAGCATCATTAATAACATAAGATTTTCAGACGATACCGCAATCATGGCAGAGAATATAGACGATTTACAAATTCTCCTAGATATCATTAACAGAGAAAGCAAAAAGATGGGACTAACAATGAATATAAATAAAACCACATTAATGGTGATCTCAAAAAACCCTGTTGACAACATACATCTGACATTGGAGGTAAACCGATAGAAAGAGTCGAGAGGTATAAATACCTAGGAGCAATTATAAACTCGCAATTAGATCAAGATGAGGAAATAAAGGTCAGAATAGAAATAGCTCAAAAAGGTTTTATAAAATTCAAGTTAATGTTTACAAATAAGAAATTGAGCATGGACATTAGATTGAGGTTCGTCGAATGTTATGTTTGGTCGCAACTATTATATGGGGTAGAAGCTTGGACTCTAAAAGCACAATCCGTAAAAAATTGGAGGCATTCGAGATGTGGCTGTATAGGCGTATTCTGAAAATTCCTTGGACTGCAAAAGTCTCAAACGAAGAAGTGTTAAGAAGAATTGGACATGGCAGGAAGCTTATGAACACAATTAAAATAAGAAAAACATCGTGTCTGGGCCACATACTTCGTAACGATAAATATTCTCTGCTACACGTCATCATATAAGGAAGAGTAGAGGGGAAAAAGGTTTGGGAAGAAAGATTAAATCTTGGCTGAGGAATATCAGAGAGTGGACTAACCTCAGTGTTGAACAGATGTTTCACTTTGCAAAAGACAGAGAAGCGTTTAAAAAGGTGATCGCCAACCTTGGTTAGAAGACGGCATAAGAAGAAGAAGAAGATCCGCATTTACACATCATTTTTACTGTCAACGTCTGGTGTTGAGTGTCAGTTGAAGGGTACAGGTTCATATATCGCCGAATGATTTTTGGTTGAAAAACCGTCCATGTAGAGGTGGTGCTCTGCAAAGGGAGGTGTCCGTTAAGAGAGAGTTTACTGTATTTCATATTATTACTAGAATTTATTACTTTATTAGAACTATTTATCACTTTTGATTCATTGTTTCAATTTTTTGTGTGTTTTTATACTTTTACTTACTTCCGAAGTAACAATCACTAAAATTGACTTTTCAGCCTAAAATTTCGTGAAATGAAAATATTTACCTAAATTTATTTTTTAATAAGGTTTTTAAAAAATAATTTAGATTATTTAATGGACACTTTGAATTTTGTACATGTATAATATACTAATTATAGAGATAATATATTTAATTTAACGCTAACTATGAAAGTAAAGCAGATCTTCTATTACTCATATTTAAATAACAGCTGCACAAAATACTACGACCGCAAATCTATAACAATTAAATGTCTGGCGTCTGGGAACGTTTACACAGCGTTGCCAAATAACGGAAGTCACAACGAGCGGTGTGGTATACGGAGGTCCCTACGCGTTGTGTATATCACATGTATTCTCGTACGGGAGCGACACTAGCGATGATGATATACCGTTGTCCTAAAATCTGATCTTATGAGTATATTAGATACGATGTGACTTCTAGTGAAATTTTTGATATAAGCCTTCTAATACCATCTAGTAGCCAAATTCGTAAAAATTTAGGCAAAACGTTGTGACTTCCGAAATCGGAAGTCATAACGGTATATATGAAGTGACAACGTATTACGAGTATCTACTTTGGAAGTTACATGGATACATGTATCAATATATATATATATATATATATATATATATATATATATATATATATATATATATATATATATATATATATATATATATATATATATATACAGGGTGGTGAATCGTCAAACGGGCCATAGGAAACTCAATGGGAAATTCTAAACTGTTGAATTCCTGCTTCCCTAAATATTTTACATCAAAAGTCATGGGAAACTATTTGTAGAGGACTGAAATCTGTATCGAACACAAATGTTAAAATTGTCCTACGAATTAAACGTACTCCAAAATTTTGCAAAAATATAATACATTTTTCAGGCTACCCCTAAAAGTCAGGCCACACGTATTGCAAGAATATATTATGACATAATGTTGCGTTTGGGCATATTGACGTTTCTGATATTTGACAATTATTTGAATTGCCAAAATATTATTTATTTTGTGATTTATTGTTTAAAAAATAAAGTTGATTCAAAAATGTACTCAGTTGAGGAGAAATTAGAAATAATAAAACTGCTATATTTAGGCAATAGTGCGCGAACTGTCAGATCTTTATTTAGTGTAAAATATCCCGATAGACCAATTCCAAGTCATTCAACAATTCAAAGGATTTTACAAAATTTTGAAAATACTGGAACCCTGATTTCTAAGTGTACCTGTATAAACAATTTTGCTGAGGTACCAAGAAATTTAGAAAATCAAAATGAAATAAATGTATTAACAGCGGTAGTAGAAAATCCTAAAATAAGTTCTCGGACTATTGCAGACCAGTTTAATATTCATAATTCCACGGCATTAAAAATTTTGAAAAAGAATAAATTCCGTTCTTATAAATTTCAACGTCATCAAGAACTAAGACAAGGAGATGCTGAGAGACGAGGGGAATTTTGTTTTGAACTTTTAGAGAAGGCTAATGCAGACAGACAATTTTTAAAAAACATTTTGTTTAGTGATGAATGTACATTTACATTGAATAATGAACCAAATGTTCAAAATTATAGGGTTTGGTCGACAAGAAAGCCTGAAAACATTATTGAAAGCCATACCCAATACCGTCGAAAAATAAATGTCTGGTTGGGAATATTTAGACACAATATTATTGGGCCATTTTTCTACGAGGAAAATTTAAATTCAGAAAAGTTCTTAGACTTGCTACAAGAAAAGATTTTACCGAGACTTGCAGAAGTAGCTCCAGATGAAGAAGAAATTTGGTTTCAAATGGATGGATGCCCTGCGCACAATAACCGTGAGGTTAAAGAATTCCTTAAAAACAGCTTTAATAATTGTTTGATTGGACCTAATTGTAACATTAAGTGGCCTCCGAGATCGGGAGATCTAGCTCCAAACGATTATTTTATCTGGGGCTATCTAAATTCAAAAATTTATTCTGATCAAAAATTTACCGATATTGAAGCATTAAAAATTAGAATTATTGAAGAGTGTGCAAAAATAACGCCACGCGTTCTAGCTAATGTTAGACGAGAATTTTACGATAGATTGGGATACTGTTTAGTACAAAATGGCGGATTGTTTGAACATTTATTATAGTTTTATGTTTAGAAATTATCATAATTTATTTTTATTCGTTCCTTAAATAATAAAAATGTATAGTTACAATTTAGGAATAAGGATCACAGTAAAATTATATTGAAATTCTTTGAATTGTTGTTTAACCTGGAATTGAATTGGAGTGTATCATTATGTTAAATAAAATCTGGCAGTGCTCGCACTATTGCCTGAATTAAACATTGCGATTTTTCGTCAACTGAGTAGGTACATTTCATTAACTTTACTTTATAAACAATAGAATTTATTATCTAAAAAATGTAATTATCTAAACAATACAATTTACTGTTTACAAAGTAATATTTATTGTTTACTAGTGTAGTAGTAGTATTTTTAATAAAATTTATTGTTTATAAATATTTAATCATAAAATAAAAATATTGACAATTCAAATTGTCACACATCGTACATCAATATCATCAAACGCAACACATCATAAACATTCATGCACTACGTGTGGCCTGACTTTTAGGGGTGGCCTGAAAAATGTATTATATTTTTGCAAAATTTTGGAGTACATTTAGTTCCTAGAACAATTTTAACACGTGTTTTCGATACAGATTTCAGTTCCCTACAAATAGTTTCCCATGACTTTTGATGTAAAATACTTAGGGAAGCAGGAATTCAACAGTTTAGAATTTTACATTGAGATTCCTATGGCCCGTTTTCCGATTCACCACCCGGTATATATATATATATATATATATATATATATATATATATATATATATATATATTGTTGTAATCTTATTTATTTATATGTGATGATATTCTTATATGTAATTTAATTTAATTAATGCATTAATGATAATCTAATTAATCAACCAGATCACATACCAATATGTTTTCAATCTCAGGGCGAATTATAAAATTACTTACTTACTTTCGTGACTTCTAAGTATTTCTCAGTGGTTCCTAATCGGGATAGGAAAAAAATAAAATAATACACACATATGGATTACAATTATAAATCAAAATTTTGTTTATTTTATATAAATGGTAATTACTGCTTAATATTTGTTAGATCTTATATTTATTTAATACAAACATTTAAAAATGGGAATCTTATTTCCGTTTGGTTTCCAATTTAGAATTTTTATTAATAATGAACTATTAGGATTTATTAGCAACAAATTGATTTAAGTTTGATGAAAATCTTCTGATATTAGCGATTATGTTCTTCAATTTTTAATGTGGTATTTAATACAAAACCCATACATTCATGTCCTGACAAATGAGACTGACCTTTATCTGGTGAACTGCGAATGTCCTCACACAAAACCCGTTTCCTCCTACCCTTGGTTGCGATGAAAAACTCGTCCTGGCCTCCAGTAATGTTCTCCTTTGAAAACTACCTCGTATAGCTCTCGTTCATGCTTTTCTCGTGATGCCGTGTTCTACCTTTTTCGAACCACTTCAATCAGCTACCGGGACACTCTTTGCTCAAGGAGATTCTTTTCTCTCGACTCGGCCTACCTCTCGTTCCCCTTGGTACTCAACACTCACGGAACTACCGGCTTTTTCACTCTTCGTACACTACCGTCTACCACTGGACTTCACCTCTCGACAGCTCAAAACATTCTGATCTCTCATCCTCATTCATTTCCCTACTTTCTAAATATCCCTTCCAGATTCAAAAATCAACATTCCACCACAAATTTTAATTCGCCGTATTCCTCAATACCAACTTTTAATCTTTCTAAATATGTTTAATGGATTTCAAGAAAAAATAATCATTTCCCAATTTAAACTTACTTTCTACTTTTTACAAAACTTAATGACCTATTATCTATTTCAACTGAGTCTTATTTAGCGTAGGCTAATGATCGAATCTTCCGCGAACTCTATAATGGTCCGCGTCACTCAAACTTGTTTATCTTAGGCGCATTGTTATCGAGTTTCATACACTTCTTCGAATCACTTTCTTAAAAACTAAATATAATAATTTGTTGTATACAGGTTGTTCTAAATTTACATGCCCGTGGTTGAGAAAATTGAAGATCTTTTATGTTAATTTGAATTTTGCTTATAATTATAAAATTTTAATTCTCATATCAAATAAGAATATAACAAATCCCCGCCTTGTATTCGATAAAATTTATCTGCATTTTTAAATAAATTTTCTCGAGGCAAAACCAACTCCCTGTATATTTCCTTACTTTAATCTACGTCTTATATCCCTTCTTCTTGTATTACTTTAATTAGTCCCACCTGTAGAGTAATTGTTTCCTTATTTTCAGTGTCCTCATCTTGTGTTAGAGTGTCGGCTATTATGTTGTCTTTCCCTTTTTCCCATATCAATTTTCTGTCTTTTTCCTCAGATTTTTCACATACTTTTACCGTGTATTCTGCATCCTCGTTTTCATATGCCTCCTCTTCAAATGCCACTGTTTCGATCATATCTTTTTCGCTCTCATTTGTTAGCTTTATTTCTTCTTCTCCTGAGCTCATCTCTTCTTTTGAGGAATCCCAGTTTTCTTTTGCTTTTGATACTCTCAATTTTTCTTCTTCTGGGCTCAACTCTTCTTTTGAGGAGCCACAGGTTTCATTTTCTTTTATCTTTTTCTGACTTTTTCTCCCTTTTCTTCTTTGTCCTTGCTTCGTTGCCAAATTCATTTCCACTGTTTGTTCTTTACCTGATTCGTCCGTATTTTGTTTCTCCTGTTCCTTGTCCTGTTCTTCTTCTTTTTCTTCTGTTAGATTCATCGTATTATTTTTAAAATCTATCCCTACATGTTTTTCTGCCAATTCGTCAACTCCTACTATCATGTCATGTGACATGTTTGGCATTATTACACATTGTAGTGCATACATCTTCTTACCAAGTCGTACCATTACTCGTATGCCTTCATTTATAGTTGCCAATGTCCGTTTGTTTGCGCCCACTAAATTTACCCTAGGTATTTTGTAAATTAAATTTGTTAAGTTAACTTCTTCTATTAGTTTTCTGTTGACCAATGTTATTTCCGATCCAGTATCTATCATAATTTTAATTGGTTTCTCGTTGATAAATCCATCCACAAATTTTAAATTAACTCCATTTTTCTTTTCGTTGTTTCCTGCCAATTTAATAAACTCCTTGGGGTGACAAAAGATTCCTGTTCGATTTTTTGTTTTTAGTGAGCGCCGTCGTGAAAAGACGCCGGTTGCTCATCGTTGTTTATATTTTCGTCATAATGTCTCTCTCCGTCATATTCTTCTGTCTGGGTATTATTTACCTCTCTTCTATTTTCTCTTGGTCTGTCGGATCTGTTTCGGTTTTCTCGATATCCCTGTTCATTTTGTCTACCATTATTTCTGTTTTCTTGATTTGAGCGTGTGGTGTTTCCATTCTGGTATTCTCGATTTCTGTCCTCATTCCATTGCCTATTTCTTTGTTTATAATTTCCTCTTCCGTTGTCTCTATTTTCGTTTTCCCTTCTGGGATTAAAATCTCGTCTTGTATAGTCTCTCCTATTTTGATTTCGCTCTCTGTAATCCTGTGTCTCTCGGGGCCTGTAATCTTCTCGCGACCTTCTTGATTTTCTTTCTCTTAAACGTGATTCTCTTATTTGTAAGAATTGGCATAGACTATCTATGTCTTTGTAGTTTTGCAATGTGATATGGTCTTCCAGCGTTTCTTCGAAATGTCTTGCAATCAGTTCGACTAATTGTTCCGATGAGTAATTATATTGTAAATGTTTTGCATTATAGTAAATTTGAAATGCATATGTCCTTTCTGAGATACCCATCCTATCACTGTATTTCCCATTTTGCAATTCCTTGTTAATTTCCAATTGTTGGACTTTTCCCCAGAAATAATTCAAAAATTTTTGTTCAAATTGTTGCCAACTGTCAAATTCTTCTTCTTTGCAATCGAACCATAGGCTTGCTTCATATTTGAGATGGTTTCTGATAGTTTCTTTTGCTGTTTCGAAATTTCCGATGTGCTGTATTTTCTTTTTCAGGCTATTTATGAACGGCACTGGGTGTAATTTTCTTACATCCCCGCCAAACCTTATCTTCACGTCATCTGTGCTATGTATAACCATTTCTCTTCTTTCTCCTACATTTTGTTGAATATTGATTTCCGCAATCTTTCCTTCCATTTCTTCTCTGTCTGCTTGAATAGCGTATTCAAACTTGTTTTCCAAATTTTCTATTTCCTTTTTCTGGCAATTTGTTAACTCCTCCATTTTATTTTGAATTTTCATTTCTTGTTCTTTCATGTGGTCCTTCATTCTCATTACTTGCTGTTCTATCTCGTTTTTCATTGTTGTCAAACATCCTTTTATTTCCTTTTCATACTTTTCTATGCGTTCCTCTATTTTCTTATTGTTCTCTTCTATTGCTTGTTTTGTTTCCTGTTGATTGTCATCCATTTTTTTCTGTGTTTCATCCATTTTTTGATCCAATTTTTGTTGTGTTTCATCCATTTTTTGATCCAATTTTTGTTGTGTTTCATCCATTTTTTGTTGTGTTTCATCCATTTTTTGATCCATTTTTTGTTGTGATTCATCCATTTTCTTTGATGTTTCTTCCTGATTTTTATCCATTGTCCTTTTTGCTTCATCCATTTTTTTGACTGGAGTTGCACAAGTTGTAATATCTTTTCTAATTCTGACAATTCTTTTTTTCCTGTTTCCATGATTGTTGTGTCTAAAATATCTTCTTGGTCTGAATTATCCTCTTGATTTGAATGTTCTTTTTGTTTTTTGTTGTCTTTGCTTTGGCTTCTTGTCACAGACATTTGTTTTCAAGAATTACTATCCCCGCCAAATATGAAATTTTACTAGTATGTTACCAAAACGACTTTTTCTCACCCAAATATTATAAATTGTTCATAAATATATCAAATGTAAATATCGTAAAAATAAAGTATTAAATCAGTTATGTAAAATTTGTACCTAAAGAGATCTAAATTTTTATGTTATCAACTGTAAGTATCTCATTTTTTTTACCACAGGCATATAAATTTCCAACTACCGGCTTTTCTCTTTCTATCCTTCAAATTTGCCACTAGAAATACTTTTCAATGCTTACCACGTTGGACGACATTTGTTGTAATCTTATTTATTTATATGTGATGATATTCTTATATGTAATTTAATTTAATTAATGCATTAATGATAATCTAATTAATCAACCAGATCACATACCAATATGTTTTCAATCTCAGGGCGAATTATAAAATTACTTACTTACTTTCGTGACTTCTAAGTATTTCTCAGTGGTTCCTAATCGGGATAGGAAAAAAATAAAATAATACACACATATGGATTACAATTATAAATCAAAATTTTGTTTATTTTATATAAATGGTAATTACTGCTTAATATTTGTTAGATCTTATATTTATTTAATACAAACATTTAAAAATGGGAATCTTATTTCCTTTTGGTTTCCAATTTAGAATTTTTATTAATAATGAACTATTAGGATTTATTAGCAACAAATTGATTTAAGTTTGATGAAAATCTTCTGATATTAGCGATTATGTTCTTCAATTTTTAATGTGGTATTTAATACAAAACCCATACATTCATGTCCTGACAAATGAGACTGACCTTTATCTGGTGAACTGCGAATGTCCTTACACAAAACCCGTTTCCTCCTACCCTTGGTTGCGATGAAAAACTCGTCCTGGCCTCCAGTAATGTTCTCCTTTGAAAACTACCTCGTATAGCTCTCGTTCATGCTTTTCTCGTGATGCCGTGTTCTACCTTTTTCGAACCACTTCAATCAGCTACCGGGACACTCTTTGCTCAAGGAGATTCTTTTCTCTCGACTCGGCCTACCTCTCGTTCCCCTTGGTACTCAACACTCACGGAACTACCGGCTTTTTCACTCTTCGTACACTACCGTCTACCACTGGACTTCACCTCTCGACAGCTCAAAACATTCTGATCTCTCATCCTCATTCATTTCCCTACTTTCTAAATATCCCTTCCAGATTCAAAAATCAACATTCCACCACAAATTTTAATTCGCCGTATTCCTCAATACCAACTTTTAATCTTTCTAAATATGTTTAATGGATTTCAAGAAAAAATAATCATTTCCCAATTTAAACTTACTTTCTACTTTTTACAAAACTTAATGACCTATTATCTATTTCAACTGAGTCTTATTTAGCGTAGGCTAATGATCGAATCTTCCGCGAACTCTATAATGGTCCGCGTCACTCAAACTTGTTTATCTTAGGCGCATTGTTATCGAGTTTCATACACTTCTTCGAATCACTTTATTAAAAACTAAATATAATAATTTGTTGTATACAGGTTGTTCTAAATTTACATGCCCGTGGTTGAGAAAATTGAAGATCTTTTATATTAATTTGAATTTTGCTTATAATTATAAAATTTTAATTCTCATATCAAATAAGAATATAACAATATATATATATATATATATATATATATATATATATATATGTATATATATATATATATATATATATATATATATATATATATATATATATATATATATATATATATATATATTGTTGTGATCTTGATTATTGATATGAGATAATATTCTTATTTGTCATTTAATTTAATCAATGCATTAATAATAATTTAATTAATTAACCAGATCACATATCAATATATTTTCAATCTCAGGGCTTTTTATAAAATTAATTACTTACTTACGTGGCTTCTAAGTATTTCTCAATGGTTCCTAATCGGGATAGGAAAGAAAAGAGTAAAATAATACACACATATGGGTTACAATTATAATCAAAATATGGTTTATTTTATTTAAATGGCAATCACTGCTTAATATTTGTTATATCTTATTATTCTTAAACATAACATTTACACATGGGAATCTTATTTCCTTTTGGTTTCCAATTGAAAGTTTTTATTAACATTTAACTATTAGGATTTATTTGCAACAATTCTATTTAAGTTTGATGAAGCTTTTCTGATATTATTGATTATGTTCTTCAATTTTAAATGTGGTATTTAATACGAAAAACCCATACATTCATGTCCAAACAAATGAGACTGACCTTTTTCTGGTGAACTGAGAATGTCTTCACACAAAACCCGTTTCCTGCTATCCTTGGCTGCGATCAAAACCTCGTCCTGGCTTCCAGTAATGTTCTCCTTTGAAAACTAGCTCGTATAGCTCCCGTTCCTGCTTCTGTCGTGATGCCGTGTTTCTACCTTTTTCGAAACTGCAATCAGCTACCGGGACACTCTTGGCTCAAGGAGGTTCTTTTACTCTCAACCTGGCCTACCTCTCGTTCCACGATAGATACTCCACACTCACGGAACTACACCGGCTTTCTCACTCTCCGTACACTACCGTCTACTACTGGACTTCACTTCTCGACAGCTCAAAACATTCCGATCTATCTTTTTCATTCATTCTCCTACTTTCTAAATATCCCTTCCAGATTCACAAATCAACCTTCCACCACCAACTCTCATTCGCAGTATTCCTCAAAACCAATTTTTAATCTTTCTAAATATGCTTAATGGATTTCCAAAAAAAATAGTTAATTCCCATTCTAAAATTACTTTCTACTATTTACAAAATTTAATGACCTATTATCTACTTCAACTGAGTCTTATTTAGCATAGGCTAATGATCAAACCTTCCGCGAACAACGATAATGACCTATTATCGATTTCAAATGAGTCTTATTTAGCATAGGCTAATGATCGATCCTTCCGCGAACAACGATTATGGTACGCGCCATTCACTTTGTTTATTCTAGTCGCATTGTCCCGAGTTTCGTTTAATCACTTCTTAAAATTAAATATAACAATTTGTTGTATACAGGTTGTTCTAAATTTATATGCCCGTGGTTGAGAAAATTGAAAATATTCTATATTAAATTGAATTCTGTTTATAATTATCAAAATTTAATTTTCATATCAAATAGAAATATAACAAATCCCCGCCTTGTATTCGATAAAATTTATCTGCAATTTTAAATAAATTTTCTCGAGGCAAAACTAACTCCCTGTATATCTCCTTACTTTAATCTACGTCTTATACCCCTTCTTCTTGTATTACTCTAATTAGTCCCACCTGTAGAGTAATTGTTTCCTTATTTTCAGTGTCCTCATCCTGTGTTAGAGTGTCGGCTATTATGTTGTCTTTCCCTTTTTCCCATATCAATCTTCTGTCTTTTTCCTCAGATTTTTCACATACTTTTACCGTGTATTCTGCATCCTCGTTTTCATATGCCTCCTCTTCAAATGCCACTGTTTCGATCATATCTTTTTCGCTCTCATTTGTTAGCTTTATTTTTTCTTCTCCTGAGCTCATCTCTTCTTTTGAGGAATCCCAGTTTTCTTTTGCTTTTGATACTCTCAATTTTTCTTCTTCTGGGCTCAACTCTTCTTTTGAGGAGCCACAGGTTTCATTTTCTTTTGTCTTTTTCTGACTTTTTCTCCCTTTTCTTCTTTGTCCATGCTTCGTTGCCAAATTCATTTCCACTGTTTGTTCTTTACCTGATTCGTCCGTATTTTGTTTCTCCTGTTCCTTGTCCTGTTCTTCTTCTTTTTCTTCTGTTAGATTCATCGTATTATTTTTAAAATATATCACTACATGTTTTTCTGCCAATTCGTCAACTCCTACTATCATGTCATGTGACATGTTTGGCATTATTACACATTGTAGTGCATACATCTTCTTACCCAGTCGTACTGTTACTCGTATGCCTTCATTTATAGTTGCCAATGTCCGTTTGTTTGCGCCCACTAAATTTACCCTAGGTATTTTGTAAATTAAATTTGTTAAGTTAACTTCTTCTATTAGTTTTCTGTTGACCAATGTTATTTCAGATCCAGTGTCTATCATAATTTTAATTGGTTTCTCGTTGATAAATCCATCCACAAATTTTAAATTAACTCCATTTTTCTTTTCGTTGTTTCCTGCCAATTTAATAAACTCCTTGGGGTTACAAAAGATTCCTGTTTGATTTTTGGTTTTTAGTGAGCGCCGTCGTGAAAAGACGCCGGTTGCTCATCGTTGTTTATATTTTCGTCATAATGTCTCTCTCCGTCATATTCATCTGTCTGGGTATTATTTACTTCTCTTCTATTTTCTCTTGGTCTGTCGGATCTGTTTCGGTTTTCTCGATATCCCTGTTCATTTTGTCTACCATTATTTCTGTTTTCTTGATTTGCGAGTGTGGTGTTTCTATTCTGGTATTCTCGATTTCTGTCCTCATTTCATTGCCTATTTCTTTGTCCATAATTTCCTCTTCCGTTGTCTCTATTTTCGTTTTCCCTTCTGGGATTAAAATCTCGTCTGTATAGTCCCTCCTATTTTGATTTCTATCTCTGTAATCCTGTGTTTCTCGGGGCCTGTAATCTTCTCGCGACCTTCTTGATTTTCTTTCTCTTAAACGTGATTCTCTTATTTGTAGGAATTGGCATAAACTATCTATGTCTTTGTAGTTTTGCAATGTGATATGGTCTTCCAGCGTTTCTTCGAAATGTCTTGCAATCAGTTCGACTAATTGTTCCGATGAGTAATTATATTGTAAATGTTTTGCGTTATAGTAAATTTGTAATGCATATGTCCTTTCTGATATACCCATCCTATCATTGTATTTCCCATTTTGCAATTCCTTGTTAATTTCCAATTGTTGGACTTTTCCCCAGAAATAATTCAAAAATTTTTGTTCAAATTGTTGCCAACTGTCAAATTCTTCTTCTTTGCAATCGAACCATAGGCTTGCTTCATATTTGAGATGGTTTCTGATAGTTTCTTTTGCTGTTTCGAAATTTCCGATGTGCTGTATTTTCTTTTTCAGGCTATTTATGAACGGCACTGGGTGTAATCTTCTTACATCCCCGCCAAACCTTATCTTCACGTCATCTGTGCTATGTATAACCATTTCTCTTCTTTCTCCTACATTTTGTTGAATATTGATTTCCGCAATCTTTCTTTCCATTTCTTCTCTGATTGCATGAATAGCGTTTTCAAACTTGTTTTCCAAATTTTCTATTTCCTTTTTCTGGCCATTCGTTAACTCCTTTATTTTATCTTGAATTTTCATTGCATACTTTTCTATGCGTTCCTCCATTTTCTTGTTGTTCTCTTCTATGGCTTGTTTTGTTTCCTTCTGATTTTCTTGCATTATTCTTTTTGTTTCATCCATTTTTTGATCCAATTTTTGTTGTGTTTCATCCATTTTTTGTTGTGTTTCATCCATTTTTTGTTGTGTTTCATCCATTTTTTGTTGTGTTTCATCCATTTCTTGATCCACTTTATCCATTTTCTTTGATGTTTCTTCCTGATTTTTATCCATTGCTTGTTTTGTTTCCTCCTGATTTTTATCCATTGTCCTTTTTGCTTCATCCATTGCTTGTTTTGTTTCTCTTTGATTGTCATCCAGTTTTTGTGACTGGAGTTGCATCAGTTGTAATAGTTTATCTATTCCTGATAATTCTTGCTGTTCTGATGCCATGATTGTCGTGTCTAAAATATCTTCTTGGTCTGAATGTTCTTTTTGTTTTTTGTTGTCCTTGCTTTGGCGTCTTGTCACAGACATTTGTTTTCAAGAAGTATTATCCCCGCCAAATATGAAATTTTACTAGTATGTTACCAAGACGACTTTTTTTTACCCAAATATTATAAATTGTCAATAAATATATCAAATGTAAATATCGTAAAAATAAAATATTAAATCAGTTATGTAAAATTTGTACCTAAAGAGATCTAAAATTTTATGTTATCAAATGTAAGTATCTCACTTTTTACCACAGGCATATAAATTTTCAAATACCGGCTTTACTCTTTCTATCCTTCAAATTTGCCACTAGAAATACTTTTCAATGCTTTCCACGTTGGACGACAGTTGATGTGATCTTGATTATTGATATGAGATAATATTCTTATATGTCATTTAATTTAATCAATGCATTAATAATAATCTAATTAATTTACCAGATCACATATCAATATGTTTTCAATCTCAGGGCGAATTATAAAATTAATTACTTACTCTCGTGGCTTCTAAGTATTTCTCAATGGTTCCTAATCGGGATAGGAAAGAAAATAGTAAAATAATACACACATATGGGTTACAATTATAATCAAAATATTGTTTATTTTATTTAAAAGGCAATCACTGCTTAATATGTGCTAGATCTTATTATTCTTAAACATAACCTTTACAAATGGGAATCTTATTTCCTTTTGGTTTCCAATTGAAAGTTTTTATTAACATTTAACTATTAGGATTTATTAGCAACAATTCTATTTAAGTTTAATGAAGCTTTTCTGATATTATTGATTATGTTCTTCAATTTATAATGTGGTATTTAATACGAAAAACCCATACATTCATGTCCAAACAAATGAGACTGACCTTTTTCTGGTGAACTGAGAATGTCTTCACACAAAACCCGTTTCCTGCTATCCTTGGCTGCGATCAAAACCTCGTCCTGGCTTCCAGTAATGTTCTCCTTTGAAAACTAGCTCGTATAGCTCCCGTTCCTGCTTCTGTCGTGATGCCGTGTTTCTACCTTTTTCGAAACTGCAATCAGTTACCGGGACACTCTTGGCTCAAGGAGGTTCTTTTACTCTCAACCTGGCCTACCTCTCGTTCCACGATAGATACTCCACACTCACGGAACTACACCGGCTTTCTCACTCTCCGTACACTACCGTCTACTACTGGACTTCACTTCTCGACAGCTCAAAACATTCCGATCTATCTTTTTCATTCATTCTCCTACTTTCTAAATATCCCTTCCAGATTCACAAATCAACCTTCCACCACCAACTCTCATTCGCAGTATTCCTCAAAACCAATTTTTAATCTTTCTAAATATGCTTAATGGATATCCAAAAAAAATAGTTAATTCCCATTCTAAAATTACTTTCTACTATTTACAAAATTTAATGACCTATTATCTACTTCAACTGAGTCTTATTTAGCATAGGCTAATGATCGAACCTTCCGCGAACAACGATAATGACCTATTATCGATTTCAAATGAGTCTTATTTAGCATAGGCTAATGATCGATCCTTCCGCGAACAACGATGATGGTACGCGCCATTCACTTTGTTTATTCTAGTCGCATTGTCCCGAGTTTCGTTTAATCACTTCTTAAAATTAAATATAACAATTTGTTGTATACAGGTTGTTCTAAATTTATATGCCCGTGGTTGAGAAAATTGAAAATATTCTATATTAAATTGAATTCTGTTTGTAATTATCAAAATTTAATTTTCATATCAAATAGAAATATAACAATATATATATATATATATATATATATATATATATATATATATATAGTAAAGTTTTGAATATTGGGGAAATCTGCAAACCAAAACTCAATGCGTATCAATTGTACGGCCTAACGTTTTCGTGAATGATTATTCACTTCTTCAGGGCTGAAATAAAGAAAATGTTAATTAGCCATATATATTCCATGCAAAATGTTAGTTTTCATTACCAATACGTAGAATTGTAGAGTTACGTTGTTAAGTAATAAAAAAGACGATATGTATAAAAACATATCTCTTTTTGTTTGAAGTAAAAAAGAAAACACAACACTTCAACTTGGAAAACTATGGCTATATGGTTACAATCAATGAATTATTTACTCAAGGAACCAATTACACTAGCATATAACTACATTTTATGTTGGAAGTAACTTTACATGTAGATGAGAACAATGAATGTTTAAATATGTCCTTCTTTTTTTGAACTTTCCCGTTCGGTGTTAACTATATTGAGCGCATGCTCATGAATAGACATGTAGGTTCATTTGACCTACGCATAGAAGTACCAAACACCTAATCGGTACGGACAAAAGGTATTATTAAACAAAAATATTAAGGTTTATTTATCTAAATATTACAAGAGGATGTACCGCAACATAAGTGTCATGTTACATAATTACATATTCTATTTATTTAAAAGTTTTTTTCAAAAAAAATTTTTTTAAATTATTGTTGATTATTGGCAAACAAAAATTATTTTTTATTCTAAGAACTATTAATATTGACAATTACGTATTATCAGTCAAGTTGGAGTCATGCAAATTCGATCTATGGCTGGTATCTGATCTGAGTAAAAGACGATAAATATCACTCAGATTTTTGAAGTCGCCTTTAACATTAATAGAGGAATCATTAAGGAAGATATAGGACATTTCAATAAATTCCCTTTTAAATTTATTGTTCTCTTGATGAAGAACGAGGGTGTTTTCAAAGTCCATGGAATGACCTGTGGTATGGACGTGTTTAGCCAATGCACAGCGGTCGGGCTGAAGACGTGAATCACTTTTGTGTAAAGTGATCCTAAATTTAAGAAGTTGAGAAGTTTGACCAATGTACGATTTGTTACAAGAAGAACAGGGAACTTTGTAGACAATATTACTAAGCTTACCTATTTCTGTTTTATCCTTAACTTTTGAAAAAAGGTTGTTAATTGTTAAAGCTGATCTGAAAGCCACATTGATTTTAAAATGATTATCATTGTTGTTATTGTTACTTTCTAAATTATTAAATATCCTAGTCAACCCCGGAGTAATATCTTTGATATAAGGTATTGAAAAATATCTATTTAAAGTTGGAGTATTAGAGACCCTGTCATTGCCTAAGCCATCAAGGTCAACATTGTTAGTCGCGGGGGAAGGTGTTAAGTCTTCATTATGGACTGTGTTAAACAAGATCTTATTTATTAGTGTGGTTGGATAAGAATTTGAGATGAACAATTTAGTTAGTATTTGCAGGTTTTTGTTATGGAAGGAAGGATCTGATAATTTGATGACTCTGCTTTTCATCTGTTTTACTAAATTAGCTTTGGTGGAATGTTTGTGATATGAATGGTAGTTTAAATACCTGCCCGAATGAGTAGGTTTCTGATACCAATCAATTTTAATTATATTGTTTGCATCCCTTATCATTCTGATGTCTAGAAAGGGTACTGAAAAGTTAGTATCCTCTTTCTCTATAGTAAATTGGATATTTGGGATGAAACTGTTGAAGGTGTTTAATAATTCATCAGTTTTATCAGATGGCACAGCCAAGATTATGTCATCAACATATTTTTTGATGAAGGGAATGTTGAAGGATAAGACAGGAATGACAGTGTCTAACACATAATCCATAACATAAGCAGCAATAATAGGAGAGATCTTTGCTCCCATAGGAGTACCGAAAGTTTGTTGATAGAATTTGTTGTTAAATGAGAAATAAGTGTTAGTAAACAAAAATAACAACACAAAAAAGAAACTTACCACTTATAATGGCACAATTGCAAAATTTTATGCGTTGCCCAAAATCCACAAACCGATTCTATCAGTGCGTCCAATAGTAGCTTCAATTGGAACCCCTACTGAATACATCTCTGCCTTTGTCACAGACATTCTTACTAAACCGTACGATTATGAAAATAGGTATTATGTAAAAGATTCTTTTCAAATGGTGGAAAAATTTAATGGTTACAAATTACCAGATAACTATGTTCTCGTCAGCCTGGATGTCGTATCCTTATTTAGTAATGTTTACTTAAGAATAAGCTTAATGGTCATAGAAGCTAAGTGGGACCGTATTGGAGGTTGTTGTTCCATTTCTTTTGACAACTTTATCAACATCGTCGAATTTTTGTTTACTAACACTTATTTCTCATTTAACAACAAATTCTATCAACAAACTTTCGGTACTCCTATGGGAGCAAATATCTCTCCTATTATTGCTGCTTATGTTATGGATTATGTGTTAGACACTGTCATTCCTGTCTTATCCCTCAACATTCCCTTCATCAAAAAATATGTTGATGACATAATCTTGGCTGTGCCATCTGATAAAACTGATGAATTATTAAACACCTTCAACAGTTTCATCCCAAATATCCAATTTACTATAGAGAAAGAGGATACTAACTTTTCAGTACCCTTTCTAGACATCAGAATGATAAGGGATGCAAACAATATAATTAAAATTGATTGGTATCAGAAACCTACTCATTCGGGCAGGTATTTAAACTACCATTCATATCACAAACATTCCACCAAAGTTAATTTAGTAAAACAGATGAAAAGCAGAGTCATCAAATTATCAGATCCTTCCTTCCATAACAAAAACCTGCAAATACTAACTAAATTGTTCATCTCAAATTCTTATCCAACCACACTAATAAATAAGATCTTGTTTAACACAGTCCATAATGAAGACTTAACACCTTCCCCCGCGACTAACAATGTTGACCTTGATAGCTTAGGCAATGACAGGGTCTCTAATACTCCAACTTTAAATAGATATTTTTCAATACCTTATATCAAAGATATTACTCCGGGGTTGACTAGGATATTTAATAATTTAGAAAGTAACAATAACAACAATGATAATCATTTTAAAATCAATGTGGCTTTCAGATCAGCTTTAACAATTAACAACCTTTTTTCAAAAGTTAAGGATAAAACAGAAATAGGTAAGCTTAGTAATATTGTCTACAAAGTTCCCTGTTCTTCTTGTAACAAATCGTACATTGGTCAAACTTCTCAACTTCTTAAATTTAGGATCACTTTACACAAAAGTGATTCACGTCTTCAGCCCGACCGCTGTGCATTGGCTAAACACGTCCATACCACAGGTCATTCCATGGACTTTGAAAACACCCTCGTTCTTCATCAAGAGAACAATAAATTTAAAAGGGAATTTATTGAAATGTCCTATATCTTCCTTAATGATTCCTCTATTAATGTTAAAGGTGACTTCAAAAATCTGAGTGATATTTATCATCTTTTACTCAGATCAGATACCAGCCATAGATCGAATTTGCATGACTCCAACTTGACTGATAATACGTAATTGTCAATATTAATAGTTCTTAGAATAAAAAATAATTTTTGTTTGCCAATAATCAACAATAATTTAAAAAAATTTTTTTTGAAAAAAACTTTTAAATAAATAGAATATGTAATTATGTAACATGACACTTATGTTGCGGTACATCCTCTTGTAATATTTAGATAAATAAACCTTAATATTTTTGTTTAATAATACCTTTTGTCCGTACCGATTAGGTGTTTGGTACTTCTATGCGTAGGTCAAATGAACCTACATGTCTATTCATGAGCATGCGCTCAATATAGTTAACACCGAACGGGAAAGTTCAAAAAAAGAAGGACATATTTAAACATTCATTGTTCTCATCTACATGTAAAGTTACTTCCAACATAAAATGTAGTTATATGCTAGTGTAATTGGTTCCTTGAGTAAATAATTCATTGACTGTAACCATATAGCCATAGTTTTCCAAGTTGAAGTGTTGTGTTTTCTTTTTTACTTCAAACAATAAGAGATATGTTTTTATACATATCGTCTTTTTTATTACTTAACAACGTAACTCTACAATTCTACGTATTGGTAATGAAAACTAACATTTTGCATGGAATATATATGGCTAATTAACATTTTCTTTATTTCAGCCCTGAAGAAGTGAATAATCATTCACGAAAACGTTAGGCCGTACAATTGATACGCATTGAGTTTTGGTTTGCAGATTTCCCCAATATTCAAAACTTTACTATTTAACTTATCTGCAAAGATTAATCTTTCTTTATATATATATATTATATATATATATATATATATATATATATATATATATATATATATATATATATATATATATATATATATATATATATATATATATATATATATATATATATATATATATATATATATATATATATATATATATATATATATATATATATATATATATATATATATATATATATATATATATATATATATATATATATATATATATATATATATATATATATATATTTGTACAAATATTTTCGACCGTACTGTGTTAAATAGTAATGTTTGAATAACGGCAATTCGGTCAGTTGAAAGAAAACTCTATTTGTTTTAAGTCTCAATATTTCGTCACTATTTGGTGACTTCTTCAGGAGAAAACTGCAAACTTATTAATATTAGACATGGACAAACTTAAATATTTCGATACTTACAACTATAAGAGTAAAAATTTAAATTTCTTTAACATTATTTTGAAAATTGATTTAGAAAATGACAGATTTTATTTTGACTTATTGGGGAGTTATGGTAACTGCAATATATTTTATATTAATAGAATGTTATCTGATATATACAATTTTTAGTGAATAGGTCAAAGTAAAAAAGGAAATTATACATTTACGAAATTTTAAGGTGGAAAGGTAATAGTAGAAAACTAAGAAAGGACCTAGAGTAAGTTAAATTGATTTATAAAATGTAATTGATGGTACTTCATGAGTTAGTGTAAGACTGGTATTTAGAAATTTAAATAAAATTGAGGTAGATTAACTATTAGAAGATAAATTGGGTAATTTGTTTATTTAAATGTTATGTATTAGTTAGAATATTACAGTAGATATTACTTAAATGGTTAGTGTCAGTCTTATAATTAATTGATTCTGAAGTTTTGTTAATATGTACCATCTCAAGGAAAAGTCGCTTTCGCTTTTTATAATTATCAACTTGTTCCAATATTTTTACATTATTAAAATCAAATTTATGTCCTGTATTTATGTGGTGATATACTAAGGCACAACAGTTCTTTCTTATATTGCAGTCACTTTTATGTTGAGTGACACGTTGCTTAAGCCATTGTTTACTTTGACCAATATAACAACCTTGACATCCAATGCAATTTATTTTGTAAATTATGTTGCTCTTCAATGTGTTTGGAGTATTAGCTTTAGTTTTTGAGAACAAACTTGAATTTAGAAGTGGATTGTACTTAACTAATTTGATGTTGGGAAAAGTTTTTAAAAGTGGGACAATTTTGTCTGTTAAATTTTGGACATAGGGTATGTTTATATACATATAATGTTTATATGTATATATACCCTATGTCCAAAATTTAACAGACAAAATTGTCCCACTTTTAAAAACTTTTCCCAACATCAAATTAGTTAAGTACAATCCACTTCTAAATTCAAGTTTGTTCTCAAAAACTAAAGCTAATACTCCAAACACATTGAAGAGCAACATAATTTACAAAATAAATTGCATTGGATGTCAAGGTTGTTATATTGGTCAAAGTAAACAATGGCTTAAGCAACGTGTCACTCAACATAAAAGTGACTGCAATATAAGAAAGAACTGTTGTGCCTTAGTATATCACCACATAAATACAGGACATAAATTTGATTTTAATAATGTAAAAATATTGGAACAAGTTGATAATTATAAAAAGCGACTTTTCCTTGAGATGGTACATATTAACAAAACTCCAGAATCAATTAATTATAAGACTGACACTAACCATTTAAGTAATATCTACTGTAATATTCTAACTAATACATAACATTTAAATAAACAAATTACCCAATTTATCTTCTAATAGTTAATCTACCTCAATTTTATTTAAATTTCTAAATACCAGTCTTACACTAACTCATGAAGTACCATCAATTACATTTTATAAATCAATTTAACTTACTCTAGGTCCTTTCTTAGTTTTCTACTATTACCTTTCCACCTTAAAATTTCGTAAATGTATAATTTCCTTTTTTACTTTGACCTATTCACTAAAAATTGTATATATCAGATAACATTCTATTAATATAAAATATATTGCAGTTACCATAACTCCCCAATAAGTCAAAATAAAATCTGTCATTTTCTAAATCAATTTTCAAAATAATGTTAAAGAAATTTAAATTTTTACTCTTATAGTTGTAAGTATCGAAATATTTAAGTTTGTCCATGTCTAATATTAATAAATTTGCAGTTTTCTCCTGAAGAAGTCACCAAATAGTGACGAAATATTGAGACTTAAAACAAATAGAGTTTTCTTTCAACTGACCGAATTGCCGTTATTCAAACATTACTATATATATATATATATATATATATATGTATATATATATATATATATATATATATATATATATATATATATATATATATATATATATATATATATATATATATATATATATAAGTTAACGACCCACATTCCGCAACATCAGCTAGAACACGGTAATGACCGTGAGAAGAGTAAGTCCCTGAACCAGAGAAACGCTGACGAAGACATCATACGTTCATAGTTATCAAAATGTTACATTTTCATTTCTTAGTTTTAGAATTATAATTGTTTAGTTCAGATTTTGCTTTCAAACTGTAAAGACTACTTTCTTGTGTTAAATAAATATTTTTTAAAAAGGGACTTTCGGAAAGATTTTATATTTCTGGCGCAGTCAGTAGGATAGTCAAACGGGCGTTAGCGAATATAACTCTCGGTTCGTTTTTACGATTTTTTGACTATTCGAACAGTTTTCGTGAAGTGAATTCCAGTTGGGCGAATTGAGTAACCTGACGAGAAGATTCGTACCGGAGAGACTTTCAAGCGAATATTGTGAGTGTCTCGACCCAGTTCCGAAGCAGTTCCATGGACAAGATCGCTACATTACTGTAAGTGTTTAATGTCATATAGAGAGCCTAATTTAACACTAGATTCTGATTATTCAGACAGTAGTAACTCAGATACAGATTCTGACTCAAATTTAACTAATTTAGCTAATTTACCTTTTAATAAAAATAATATAAGTTTTTCGAAAATATTAGAATTAAATAATAAATTTAAAATGGCTGTTCCACAAGTTCCTCAACTAAAGAAAGAATACTTAGATATGATTCCAGATTTTGAAGGAAATCATACGTTACTTCCTAGATTTTTAGAAATTTCCGAAAAACTTGTAACCAAATTTTATAATGCTACAGATGTGAATGATTTTCAAAATGAATATTTGATGTCAAGCATAATTGCAAAAATAAAAGGCGAAGCCGCAGTTAATATTTCTTCTTGTAATCTTAGAACTT
The DNA here is from genome assembly GCF_917563875.1 of Diabrotica virgifera virgifera. Taxonomy (NCBI): domain Eukaryota; kingdom Metazoa; phylum Arthropoda; class Insecta; order Coleoptera; family Chrysomelidae; genus Diabrotica; species Diabrotica virgifera. The sequence continues at coordinate 143,255,051 of NC_065444.1, read as the reverse complement.
GGCAAGATTTAAAAAATGCTTTAATTAATTCTTATTCAGACAAAAGAGATATTTATACTTTAAACATAGAAATTTCAGATTTGAAACAAGGCAATAATGAATCCCCATTTGATTTTTATAACCGAATACAAAAATTATTAAATCTTCAAATATCTGTCTTGACCTCAAAAACTGAACATGCTGCTGAAATTAATATTCTTGGTAGCTTCTTCCGAAATTTAGCATTAAGAGTTTTGTTACGTGGGTTAAAAGAACCTCTTGGTACCTTAATGCGTACAAAGAATCCTCCAGATTTAAATTCTGCGTTAGGCATCCTCACAAATGATTTTCAGATATACCTCGACCAAAATAATTCTTCTCAAAGCAAAAATCACAAATCTTATCAAAATAACAATTATTCGTCTAGACCAAAATCCAATTTCCGACAAAACCAACAAAATAATTATCAACCCCAAATTCAATATCAACCCCAAACTCAATATCAACCAAGGAATCAATTTCCAATACAGAGAAATACTATGGATCCTCCGAATCCCCAACCGAATCCTCAAAATATGAGACAAAATAATCAAAATAATTATTTCCAAAATAATCCTAGTACAAGTAGGAATTTTAATCGAAACTCCAATGTATTCCAGCCAAATCCAAACAGAAAATTCTCAAACCCTACTCCAATGACTATCACAACGAATAATACTTTCAGACCATCACAAAACTTCCAAAATAGGACTCGTTTCCGTAACCCCAATAATTTCGCAAGCCAAAATATTATTCCGGAAGAACTGCATAACATAGATAATACAGACTGTCCTGAAAGTTCATCCCAAGAACCTTTTTTAGAAGAGATAGCCTCGGAAGAAAACCAGAGCATGTAGAATTATTAAACTTAACTAACAAAGAATGTGAATTGCCGTACATAATTTTCCCTGAGCATAATTTAAAGGTCCTTATAGATACTGGGAGCACTAAATCTTTTATTACACCAAAAATAGGTGAAAAATATTTTAAAAATTCAATATTTAAAAAACCATTTCAAATTTCCACTGCTCTTGGAACTACTAAGGAAAATTTCTGTACCGTAATTCCTTCTTCCTCTATATTTAGGCATAAAAAGCCAATAAAATTAACTTATCATATTTTTAAGTTTCACGATCATTTTGATTGCTTATTAGGATTAGATCATTTAAAACTATTACAAGCAAATATCGATTTAGTAAATAATTTATTAAGAACACCTTGTTCTTCAATTAAAATTAACTATTATAGTCCGAGCGCTGGCAGCACGAATTGTATAGTAGTGTCTCCACGTTCCGAACAAGTAATTAAATTAAATATAAAAAATATAGAAAATGGTGACGTTATCGTACCTTATACAAAAATAGGGAAATTAGAAATTCCCCAATGTCTTACTAAAGTTGTTAATAAAGAAGCTTTATGCACTATTACTAACTCATCAGAGTCACATTTTAAAGTTGATTTAACTTCACCAATAGAAGTTGAAAAGTTCGATGAATACGAACAAATAAATCATCCTAATCTTAATTCTATTTATGCCGAAAAATTTAAATTTGATATTTCTAAAATCCGCACGGAACATATGAATACCGAAGAGCGGAGTTCAATTTTAAAACTTATAAGAGAATTTTCGGACATTTTTCATATTGAGGGCAACCAATTGTCTTTCACCAATAAAATTAAGCATAGTATAAAAACTTCTAATGAGATTCCAGTATATTCTAAATCATATAGATATCCGGAAATATATCGTAAAGAAGTCCAAAATCAAATTCAGGGCATGTTAGACCAAAATATTATCCGACATAGTAATTCTGCCTGGTCCTCGCCTATCTGGGTTGTCCCCAAAAAACTTGATGCCTCCAATAAACGTAAATTTCGTGTTGTAGTCGATTATCGACGTTTAAATGCTATTACTTTAGGAGATAGATACCCCCTTCCAAATATCACTGACCTCTTAGACAAATTAGGGCGTTGTCAGTACTTTACCACGCTAGACTTGGCTTCTGGGTTCCATCAAATAGAAATGGCAGAAGAAGATATCCCAAAAACCGCTTTTAACACCGAAAATGGTCACTATGAGTTTCTTAGAATGCCATTTGGACTTAGAAATGCCCCAGCTACATTCCAGAGAGTAATGGATAACATACTGAGAGGCATACAAAACGAAAAATGCCTTGTCTACCTAGATGATATTATTATATTTAGCACTAGCCTGCAAGAACATATTACAAATTTAAGAGAAGTATTTCAGAGACTACGTGAATCTAACTTTAAAATACAGTTGGACAAATCCGAATTTTTAAAGAAAGAAGTGGCTTACTTAGGTCATATTGTCACTCCAGAAGGAGTAAAGCCCAATCCGGATAAAATAAAGGCTATTAAAAATTTCCCAATACCTCTACTACCAAACAGTTAAAAGGCTTCCTCGGATTATTAGGATATTATCGAAAATTTATTAAAGATTTTTCAAAAATTACAAAACCCTTAACATTGCGACTAAAAAAAGATAATGAAATAAATATTAAAGACGAAGACTATGTACAGTGTTTTAATATCTGTAAAGATCTTCTTACAAATGAACCAATTCTGCAATATCCTGATTTTACTAAACCATTTAATCTGACAACAGATGCAAGTAACTATGCAATAGGTGCAGTTTTAAGTCAAGGAAAAATTGGTTCTGATCTCCCAATTGCCTACGCGAGTAGAACACTGAATGATTCAGAAATAAACTACTCTACCATTGAAAAAGAACTCCTAGCTATAGTCTGGGCAGTTAAGTATTTCCGACCCTATATTTTTGGACGTCGCGTGACTCTCGTGACAGATCACAAGCCTCTTCAATGGCTATTTTCATTAAAAGATCCCAGCTCAAAATTAGTTCGCTGGAGATTAAAACTCGAAGAATATGATTATGAGATTGTATATAAAAAAGGTGCTCTAAACACAAATAGCGATTGTCTATCAAGAATACGATTAAACGCAAACGAAACTCATGACATAGAACCTGAAACAAATCAAGACTTCTTAGATTATGTAGAAAATTTTGATGAAACTTTATTAGGTACCCCACATAACGTCGACTCAGAGTCTTTGATTGTTGAACCTGACGAAACAATAAATGGCCAAAATGAAGAAGATATCAATGAAAATGACGGTGCTACAATCCACACAAATGAAGAAAATCCCATCACAGGTATACCTATATCAGAAAGCTCAGTAAACACTGGAATGAATCAAATTATCATTTCTCAAGTTAATTACGAACCAGCAGAACCATCTATTATAAAACTTTATGATAAAAAACAAAGAACTCTCGTACAATTTTCAAAAAATGACACTGAACGTGACATAGTTAAGTTTGTAAAAGACTATATAATACCTAAAGTTAAATATCACCTGTACTTCGAAGATCCTATATACGAAACTTTTAGTAACGTTATACAAAAATATTTCAAAAATTCGCAAATAAACCTTATTAAATGCACCAAGAAGTTAATCGATATCCCAACAAACGAAATTGAAGAAATAATAAAAAATTATCACGAAGGAAAACAGAACCACAGAGGAGTAGATGAAACAGAAAATAGAATAAAAGCCTTATATTATTGGCCGAATCAAAGAGCATCTATCCAAACTTATATAAACGATTGTGAAATTTGCCAATTAACAAAATACGATAGGAGACCTATCAAACCCTTATTTAATATAACACCTACTGCAACTAGACCCTTCCAAATTGTTCACCTAGATTCAGTCACATTAGAAAAAACAAAATTTTTAACTATAATAGATTCTTTTTCTAAATATGGTCAATTATATAAAATAAATTCAGCTCAAGGTATCGAAGTAGCAAATGCATTAATTCGATATTTTACTCATCACTGCATACCAGAGCAAATAATATCTGATAATGGGACCGAATTAAAAAATTCAGTTGTCAAAGAACTTTTAGAGCTACATAAAGTAAAAGTGCATTTTATAAGCTCTCAACATCCAGAATCTAATGGAATTGCTGAGAGATTCCATTCAACCATAATCGAACATATTAGACTACTAAATAATCAAAAAGAGTACAAAAATGACCATATTGAACAAAAAATAAATTACGCTTTACTAGCTTATAATAACAGCATCCATTCAGTAACAAAAATGAAACCACATGAGTTGATTACGGGACATATAGATAGTAATTCTCCTTTTGATATCAATATCGAGCAACAAATTTTAAATAATTATATTTCAAACCATAAAGAAAAAATGAAAATACTTTATTCTAATATCAATAAATCCTTGCAAAACGTAAAAGAAAAAGTAATCTCTAAAGCTAACGAAAATCGAGAAGAATTGCCCGAAACAATCCCTACTAAAGTATTTGTTCGTAATAAGCAATATCAAAGTAAAACAAAAAATAAATACCAAGCTGAAGAAATAAGTAAAATTAATAAAGAAAGAAAAACCGCGAAAATAAAAACTAGACATAAAAATACTGCCGAAAATATTCATTTTTCTAATGTTAAACGACCTAAAAGAAAACCTTACAAATTTTCAGGTACCTCGCAATCGGATGCGCAGCAATCCAAATAAAAGATGTTACCCATAATCTAGGCATATTACCAATCAAATTGGGACCTGCCAAACTTCAAAAATCTAGCCACACTTTTGTCCATTACTATAACTTAAATCCACTTTTAGAAGAGTATGATAACTTAAATATGCAATATGATCACCTAAAAAATAATCTTTCTAATTGTAAATTTTTCAATAATGAAACAAAAAATTATGTTAATTTAGTAGAGTACGTCAAAGATAATATTGAGGAAAAATTTGAAAACCTAAACATACATACCAAGTTACAAAAAAATAAAAGAGGTATTATCAACGGTTTCGGTTCAATTATTAAAGCTATAACAGGAAATTTAGATGCTGAAGACGGCGAAAAAATTAACTCAATACTAGAACACCTAAAGACAAACGAAGCAAACTTGCAAAGCCAAATCAATAATCAATATTCGCTAAGCCATGAAATTATCAGTAACTTTAATGAAACAATTCAAAATATTCAAGAAAATGAAATTAATTTAAAATCCAAAATTTTAGCAATAAAAGATATAGTAGATTTCCAAACAAATCTTGAAAATGTCAATTATTTGAAAGACATGTTTAATGAAATTATAATAACATACAACTTAATACTCGATACAATGGAAAATGTCCAGAATTCGATTACATTTTGCAAATTGAAAACATTACATCCTAGCATAATAAAATCAAGCGAATTATTTAACGAACTCCAAAAAATTTCCTCACATTACAAAGCACAGCTACCATTTGAAGTAAAATATGAAAACATTTTAGATTTCGAAGCTATTTTACAAATAACTTGCAAAATAGAAAAGAATCAAATACAATATTTTCTTTCAATCCCTATTGACTATGAATCCAATTTTGATCTTTATCATTTATTGCCAATTCCCACAAAAAGTAAGTCAGAATTTGTCATCATGTTACCAAACTCAAGATATTTATTAAAAAATGAAAAAATTATATTTCCTCTAAATGACATCTGCACACATAGTAAGATCTTCCAATGTCCTGGTTATCTGCAAATTAATCACGAGCACTCATGTGAAGACCAAATTTTATTTTTTGGCAACTCTACAGACTGCCAATACCTAAAAGCGAAAATTCCAGGAAACCATATCGAAATTATTCCAGAAATCAACCAATATTTAGCTGTCTTTCCTAAAGAAGAAAAACTGATCGTTAAATGTGCAGAAGAAACGCAAATAAAAATTCTAAACGGCATTTATCTAATAGAGAATGCACCTTGTAAAATTATTTTCCAAAATCAAGAATTAACCTTTCAAGACGTCACATCAGGGCAACCAATGATGATAAACTCACCACAATTAAATTTCGATATAATTAAAATAGCACCAATGGAAATAAAACTAAATTCGCTAAAACTTAAAGATATTCCAAATCACGAAATAAAACCAATATTTCAAAATACGGCTCTGTACCACATTCCAAGTATTTGGACAATTCTGTTGTACATTGGAATAATTACAACACTTATTATTTTACTCAAAAGGAAAATAGCAAAAACAAAGAGAAACGATTCCATAGAGGAAAAAGAAGAAAGTCCTAACCCCGGCATAGAACTCCCTCGCATGGCTTCACTCTTGGGGAAGAGGAGTTAACGACCCACATTCCGCAACATCAGCTAGAACACGGTAATGACCGTGAGAAGAGTAAGTCCCTGAACCAGAGAAACGCTGACGAAGACATCATACGTTCATAGTTATCAAAATGTTACATTTTCATTTCTTAGTTTTAGAATTATAATTGTTTAGTTCAGATTTTGCTTTCAAACTGTAAAGACTACTTTCTTGTGTTAAATAAATATTTTTTAAAAAGGGACTTTCGGAAAGATTTTATATTTCTTATATATATATATATTTTATATCACTTAAAACTTTTTTGACTTTTTAAAAAATATTTTATTTTGAAAATACAAGAATTAAAGTTACATGTACTAAATCTAAATTATTACGAACCAATATTAAACACCGGCAAATGGTTTTATATGATTTACAAAATGCTGAGGTTGTGAGAAAGCCTGGACGTAGTAGTTCTCGCTGACATTGGCATTGAAACTGGATGCGTCGATTCAGATGGCTGACACCTGATATATCCTGATGGGAAATAAGTAGGTACTTCATTATTAAGGTTAGTTGGTAAAAACGGATATAACAGCTCCCCTTGTTAGAAGGAAGTTGACGCGTGGCAGCAACTTCCAGAGTGTCTGTTTATTGGTATTCAGTGCGATTTGCTCTTCTTCGTCTATGGAGTCGCTTAGATGGATACTGGGTTTTTGTCTTGGAAAGATTTTGTCTGAGAAGTGATTGCAGCAACTGAATGGTATTTGAACTGGATGACTTTAGTATGTAACATTGTCGTAAGCGTCGATCAATTTCTGGGAGTGTACTCTTGTACTACCAATAAGGGCATCGCACGTGGGTTGTAGATTGAGCACGTGGTTAGTTTTGATGATTTCTGACTTGACTTCTCTGAATTAGCATTTGATTGTAATGGGCTCATTACAAAAATTCAAGCTGATCTTCTGAACGGTGTAGTCTTTGGCAAATATTACGGAAGTCTGGCATGTTCTAGGAAGGCGTTCTTGTCGCTTCAGAAGTTGGGCTTAACATTTGGCGTCGCTGTCGATTGGATAACAGATCTTGGTTCTGGCTCGAAGTGTTTTGCATAACTCGAGGCTATCTATTTATTGTAAGGTATAACAAAGAATCATCGTTTCGCGCAATATATTTATGAGTTGTTGTTAATTATCGAATGTAAACCTGTTCGATTATCCAGTATTGGTATTGGATAGAGACTATATAAAGTATATTGTTCTGTATCAGTTAAAGGAATATTTAGGACAAACACAATTCTTGTGTCTAATTGATAGGCCTGTAATTCGATAATATCGAGATATTGAGGGAGATTTGAAGTATAGATTGATAGGAGAAGATTATTTTTCTGTAAGATTGTGATATATGCCTAAGCGATTCAATTAAATCAAACGGGGTAATAATTGAACTATGTAATATCTTTAATCTAGCAAAAGTTATAGCATTTACTATATCATTTAACGAATCTTTGATAAATGAATAGCTTTCCATTAGCAATTCACAAAAGTTCAGCATATCGATTTGAGATTTATAGAATTTGAATTGGTCAGAGATATTCATTATTGATTTTCTAATTTCTTTAATATTATTGTTGAAGGTTTCCTCATCTATTTGTAATTTTCGGATTGTCGCGTTGAAACTCTTAATGAAAGAAGTGGTAACCGATATTTGAATTTTTAATAAGTTTTCGATTTGATACTCATCGCGGGGTATCTTATTAAATTTATACATTCATTGAAATATTCGCCATCTGACGAATCTAAGTTTCCGGTTATTGTTATTGATTTCCATATTGAACCTATTTCGTTAATGAGTTCATGTTTTTTCTCGGAAAGTGTATTGTTTTGTATCAGCGATTATTTCTGTATATTAGTATATTTGACTTTAACGGAACTAGAGATTTGTTTGAGGATGCGTATGTGAGTTTGGACTTCAGATTTGAATGATAGTATTCAAGCTACATTTTATTCAGTGGTATCTAATAAATTGTCTAAGATTCTGTGGTTTTGTCGATAAAATCTCTGATTGGTTACATGTCTTTGTATACCAGGAGGGTCCATTTGTCGTTTGAAATTTTGATTTAAAAGATTTAGTGAAAACATACAGGAAGCAGTGTTAAACATTAGTAAAGTTACCTTAGTTAAATTAATTAGTTAATAGTTAAAAATGGAAAACAAAAATAAAGGAATGGTGTGATGGGGGAAATGCTAAAATTGGTAGAAGCAATTAGAAAAATAAGAATTAAAAGTTAACCAATAATAGTGACTGTAGTAGATAAGAATTCAGATAAGAATTAAGGACAATGATTAAAATAATGTGTAAAACAAAAGAAAATACAATGAAGATAAACTCAAAGAGGTCGAAGAAAGATTCCAAACAAAAGGGCATTAAATCCTTTTACCAGGAAACAAGAACAATGGAAAGAGGATATAAGAAAAATATCCCATATATGAAAAATGATGAAGGTGGGTACATTAATAAATAAATCAGGGAGTTAATGAGAAATTGGCAAACTTACTTTTTGCAACTGCTAAACAAAAATGAAGAAGGAAGGAGAATAATCCATGAAAGTGAATATGACCTTATATTAATAGAAACTTGTACAATGGAAGAAATAAAAAATATAATAAAAAGACGAAAACAATAAAAGTCTAGGAATAACATAAATATCGGCGGAAATGATAAAAGCCCAAGAAAAAAAGCTACCCAAAGAGATACATAACTTGATAAAAGCACATGGGAAACAGAAAAATGTCAACAGAGTGTGCGATAGCAGGGGTATGTCCTATACACAAAATTTGACGAAATGAAAGGTGAAAACTATTATAGTAGAGACAACTATAATAGAGATATCGCGCTGTTATAAGTAGTTAGTTTAGACAATCTTGACACAAATCATAAGAAAAAGCTAAATCAATATAAGGAAAATATATTGGTCGAATATCAGGCAGAATTTAGAAATAATAGGTCGACGGCAGACCAAAAGTTTGCGCTAAAAGGAATCCGCACTACGTGCTACGAATATAAACATCAGTATTATGTCCTGTTCGTTGACTTTTCAAGTACGACTAAGATAAGGTAAAGTGGCAACAGATATACGATCTAATGAAAGAGATAAGTCTACTAATCGTCATGATGAAAAAAAATGCCTATGGATAACAAAATAAACGAAATAGCAAACAAGGGGCATAGGCATACACCAAGCAATTTTGAAACAAACGGAGGATTACAGTAAGGGTACAAATTATCAATGACTCTTTTTTTTTTTTTTTTTTTTTTTTTTTTTTTTTAATCTAATACTAGAAGGAATAATCAGAAAAAGTAAAATAAAGATGCAGGAAATATTTTCTTTTAACACGGCCATCAAAGTATGGCAATGTATAGATTTGACACTATTAATGACAAGTAAGAAAGAACTAAAAGGATTAATGAACAATAATATAATAATAGAAAAGAAAAGGGGTAAAAGATTTAGTCTTCTAATAAATAAGAAAATAGTAATAAATAAGGAAAAGACAAAATGCATGATAATGGGAGAAAGAGATAAAAAGGAAGATAATTTCTCCTTAGACAGAATGCGAAAAATGCCTATTCGAATGAGTTTCAAAGTTTACTCAGGTGAGTCTGAAATTATGTGAAAAGGGACACGGGGAAGGAAAGATAAAGACAAAAATAGTAAAAGCAAACAAAAAAGTATGGAGTGTGGCGATCATTAATGAAATTCGAATATGTCTCAAGAAAAACAAAAATTATAATCTGCAAAACAGTTGTCAGGCATACAGCTACATATGCATGTGAAACATAGGTACAAAAATCAGAAATAGACTTTTTAGAGAGATGGGAGAGAAAATGCAAGAGCAATATACAGAGATGTGAAAATAAATTATTAATAGAGTAGAAGGAATAATAAGAGACTTTTTTTATAATGGCTTTGGCTTTGGCTTTGGCTTAGTCAATTAGCCAGACTATTTGTTTTTTTTTTGTATGGAATAAGAGACTTAAATAACGAGTCAAAAATAATAAAATAATGATGTCAATCAGAGCATATGGAATATGATATTTAGGACAAATTGAAAGAATGGGAAAGGAAAGAATGTTGAAGATGGTACTATCACGAAAATCAATACATCAAGAAGAAAAGATAGACCAGGAAGGATATTAAATGTCAGAGTATATGAAGACTTGCGAAAAAGTAATAAATATCGAGAATTGGAAAGAAAAAGCTTTAGACAGAAAACAATGGAAACAAGTAGTTAAGAAAAAATGTATGGAAAGACTATAATAAAATTTGTACATTGTAAATATTTAATATTAATTATTTAATAAAAATAAATGTAATATTGTCTATAGTCTATATTATAGTAGTACAGTGTAATATTATTATGTACTTAATAACTTAATACAAATTGTGGGGAAAATTAAATTTCTCAGCTCTATGCATTCAGGGGTTCTTGAGCTTAATAAATAAAATAAATTCTTCATAAAAGTAGATTCCAATGGTGTTGTTGATTAGGGTTAACATATACTGGGAGTGGATGACTGAAATGAGTCTAAGGAATTTGAAAGAGAATTCATGATAGATGAATTTATCAAAATTTACTTTGATTGTTCTATTGGATTTGGTATTTAATAAAGTAACAGAATTTACGTGGGTTTCTTGGGTTTCGAAAGGGACAATAATTTTAATTTGGGTTTTCCTTTAGGATTACCTAAGTTCCTAAAGTACTTTGATATAAGCAAATTTACATTATAAAATGTTTCGGGTGGTCTAACAGAAGTATACCCAAACATGAGTTCGTACGGTATAAATCCGTGAGTTTTAGCATTATAAAATATTTCGGGTGGTCTAATGGAAGTATATCCAAAAATGAGTTCGTAGGGCATAAATCCGTGAGTTTTCGCGTTATAAAATATTTCGGGTGGTCTAATAGAAGTATATCCAAAAATGGGTTTGTACGGTGTAAATTCGTTAGTTTGGTTTTTTGTGTTATTAGGACAAATAATTGCATAAGGCAGGATATTGAAAGGATGTTGATCGAAATTTTCAGATTGATTGGCTCTTTTGTTTTTATATTTTAAGAAAAGGTTTTTTACTAGTTCTCGTTCTTCCTTGTTAATATGTTGTATTAGAAGTCGAGACTTGATGTTGTCGTTTCGGTATATTTTATCAGAGCAATAATTTATTAAGTTATCGTTTGACTGGAAATTTAGAATCGGGTAGTTTGAATAGGGTTCAATTATTGCGGTATTGGGAAAATCGATAATTTTGGAGATTGTGTTTGAGTTTACTATAGATGTCAGAAATTTTTCTTTTTCATTCACGTGTACTAATGCGTTGGGGGTATGGACTTTATCATTTTCATTTTTGTGCAAAATTGCATCTGTATTCGACAGATGACATGTTAGATTAAATATTTGCTCGGATCTGGGATCTATTTTAATTTGATTAGGAGGTTCATGGTTAAGCGAATTAGTTTCTACTTTGTAGAGAGGTAATGTTTGAAAATTTGTGATTAGTTGTTTGTTCTTGAAATCTATTGTACATTCGTAATGTTCAAAAAAATCGAGGCCTAAGATTCCATCAAAATCAATATCTAAATTATAGATAAATACTTTATGGGGGTTTCCCATTTGGAAAGGGAATAAAGTAGATTCGTTGATTTGAATTGTTTGGTCTGTATTAAACTGTATGGTCATATTTTCGGGAAAACGTGGTTTGAAATTTTTCGCGGTATTTTCATTAAAGATAGAGATACAAACACCGGTATCTATAAGTAGTTTAGACTTGTTTGATGCGTCTGTTATATAATAAGGATTTTTAGAGTTTACAGCAAGAGGAGGGCTTAGAGAAATTTCTGTTCTGGAAAATTTAGAGACGGGTTCATGTCGTCCAAATTTAGAGTTTGGATCTGATTTTGTATTTGAGACAAAGGTTCCTTCATTGAAATGACATTGTCTGGTGGGTGGTTCTGATTTGGAACTGTGAGAAAATCCTGATAGTCTTGGCTATCAATTAAATCGGTTGATTGATCGAATGAAGGGTAATAATCAGGAGGTGGATAATTATTATCGGAAAAATCATCATAGTGATAGTTTTTAATTGGATCTGAGGTATAATCATTAACATAGTCAGGTTCATAGTTAACGAAGTGAGCTCTGTGTCTATCGTTCGAATAATTGGGGTTTTTATGGATTACAGAAGGGCGTATTTGTGAATTATTTTGATTGGGTGTGAATTGAGATCTTTGTTGTTCATTAGGTCTAGTGTTTTGGTAATTATTATTTGGGCTGAAGTTTTGCCTCTGAAAGCCATTGTTTTGGGCATTATTGAAGTTTTGATAGCTACTGAAATTTCGAGTATCGTTAAAATTCTGGGAATTATTTTGGGAATTTTGTCTAGAGCGACATTCGTTGTTTGAGTGGCCAATGCGTCCACAAAAGGTGCATCTAGGTGGTTGAAAGTTTGGTCTTCTAATGGGTTGATTATTTTGATTGGGTCTTGGAGGATTGGGGCGATTGGTTTTCTGTATTTCGAAATAAGATAATTGTAGCTCTCGTCTGATGCGGATCTGAGCTTGAAGAAGGTCTTTTGGATTACTAGCACGAACAATATGTGCAATTTTTGGATCGAGGCCGGTCAATAATGTATTGAGCGCCATTGATTCGATTAGTATGATTTGGGCTTGTTTCTCTTCAGGAGTGAGGCCAGATTTCTGGATATTGGCATGCATTTTTGCATTAAGGACTTGGACACGATTGAGGAATGTAAGAGCCGATTCATTTGGAAGTTGTTTGACTCTCTGTAAATCTTGTATGAGAGAAGATAGGTCTCTAGTGTCTCCAAAGTGGGAATTAAGAAGTTGTTTGATTTCAAGGTACGATAATGGATTTCTAGAGCTTATGAGCTGCGCTGCTCTTCCGCGAAGTTTATTTTTTATGTGAATTACTAATAGCTGTTTTTGATCACGCGTAGACATATTATAGGCATAATCACAGGCATTTAGAAAAGTTTGTAAAAATATTTGATGGCCTTCAAATTCGGGTACGATCGAGAATATTTCGGATAGTTTATAAGGTTCTACTTCGGGTTCATTCTCGATATGAGATACGGGGACTGCGGGGCGAGAAGTGTTACTGTTGTCAGTCATGATGATCAAATAAATTTAAATAAAAAAATCAATATATGGAATAATAAAAATGGCCAAATAAATCAATATAAATAAAATAGGTAGTCAATATATCAAAAATAGAGAAAAAAAATGGTCAAATAAAACAATTTAAATATGAAATAATCAATATCAAAAAAATAAAAATAAAAAATGGTCAAATCAATTAATTTAAATATCAAATAATAATCAAAAATAATAATAAAAAAAATATCAGTAAATGTTTTTATAACAACTGTCCGATTAGCGAAATTTGTGCGTGTTTCAGACGTGTATATAATAACAATAATGATGATAAAAAGTAATATTTAGTAGTTGCATTTAATAGGTATCAGAAAAATGTTTTTATAATAACTGTCTGATGAGCGAAAAGTGCGTGTTTCAGACGTTTATATAAGAACAGTAGTGAAAATAAAGAAATGACGATTAACAGAATAAACGTCAAATGGTTAAAAAGGTAATCAGAAAAATATTTAGTGGTTGTATTTAGTATTTAAAAAAAATGTTCTTATAATAACTGCCCGATGAGCGAAAAGTGCGTGTTTCCGGCGTTTTATAACAACAATAAATAAAAAAAAAATTGACGATTTACAGTATAAACGTCAAATAATGAGAATAAATATGTAGTTCTTTTTATTGATTTTCAGTATAATCAATATTGGAATATCGAACAGTATTCAATAATAATATTAATATTGTAAAATAATGTAATAATAATATACGAGATGATTCAATATTAGACTTACACTAAATCCAAAAACATCTAGTCGTCTTGTTCTCGACAGCGTCTCTACCAGGGGCTTCACCAGGTGTTCCTAATCCGTAGATATCTGCAAAGTGATGACGGCTCTGCCTTTTGGATGGTTCGTTTCTGAATCAAAGGATTGGAATCCACCGTTGTTAGTTAGGCCTTTCCGTGTTCTAACAACGTTTCCAGATCCTACTGACTGCGCCAATTTTTATATCACTTAAAACTTTTTTGACTTTTTAAAAAATATTTTATTTTGAAAATACAAGAATTAAAGTTACATGTACTAAATCTAAATTATTACGAACCAATATTAAACACCGGCAAATGGTTTTATATGATTTACAAAATGCTGAGGTTGTGAGAAAGCCTGGACGTAGTAGTTCTCGCTGACATTGGCATTGAAACTGGATGCGTCGATTCAGATGGCTGACACCTGATATATCCTGATGGGAAATAAGTAGGTACTTCATTATTAAGGTTAGTTGGTAAAAACGGATATAACATATATATATATATATATATATATATATATATATATATATATATATATATATATATATATATATATGTTACACTTGAAGTTTCCGCGGGAGCTATATGTGCTTTCTGTTGTTTTCCGGGTTTGACTCCGCGTTGAATAATTTTGGTTTTGAGAAAAACCATTATTTTGACGACGTTTCGGCAAGATCTCACTTGCCATTGTCAAGTCAGGTAGTTCCGCTTCTCGCTGCTGCTTGAAGTAAACTGAATTCTTACTCACGATACCGTCACTTATGTAGTTGATCCTGATGCTGCTGCTTGCCCTGCGCGAATTCTGGCTCTTGTTATTGGCCCAGTGTATGTTGCAGTCGCCGGCGGGATGTTACGCGTCGGTGTTGCGGCCTGACTTATTTTAATCTTTTTCTTCAGTACCGTTTTCCATGTTGTAGGGAGCCGTTGCGCATCATCTCTTTGATTTAAGCCGTTGGGGTTTCTTTCAATTTCTATCGATTCTCTGATTTCCCGTTTTCTTTTTATTTCGATGTTAGCTAACATCGTTGTTTGGTTCAGGTTTATTGTATGTCCTGTATTTGCGACATGTTGAGCCAGGGATGACGTGGTTTCTCCCCTTTCGATAGCATTTCGGTGTTCTTCTCGCCTTACATGGATTCTTCGGTTGGTTTGTCCAATGTACGACTTTCCACAATCTCGACACGGAATCTCGTATACACCTTGACTTTCTAACGATATTTTGGTTTTTGGTGTTGGTAAAATAGTTGAGATCTTTCTGTCCGTATTAAATATCGTTTCTATGTTGTGTTTTCTCAGCACTCTCCCTATTTTTTCTATCGTACCCTTCACATATGGCAGAATGGTTTTGCCGATCGGTTTATCGTCTTCTGTAAGGTCCTTAACACTTCTTCGAGCATTTTGAGCTTTTTGGATGGTGTATGTTGAGAAGACGTTTTGTCTTAACGCTGTTTTCACGTTATGCATTTCTTCGTTTTGATGTTCTTGGTCTGTCAGTCTTTCAGATCTTGTAATCAAGGTTTTGATGACTGAATGCAATTGTGCCGGATGGTGGTGTGAAGCAGCATTTAGATATCTGTCGGTATGTGTCGGTTTCCGATACACTGTATGGCCTATGTGTCCGTCTTGTTTCTTTATTATTAACACATCAAAGAATGGAATTTGATCGTTTTCTTCCAGTTCCATGGTAAACTGAATTTTATGGTGGATATTGCTGATGTGTTCTAAAAAAGCCTTTAGTTTTTCTTCTCCGTGGGTCCAGATGATGAAAGTGTCATCCACATATCTAAGCCAAAGTTTGAGTTTTTATTCAGCTGTTTCTATTGCCCGCTGTTCTATTTCCTTCATAAACAAGTTCGCTATTACTGGTGACAGTGGGGAACCCATCGGTGCTCCCTCAACTTGTTTATATCTTTGTTCCTTATAGATGAAATATGTGTTATTTAAACAGTGTTTGGTTAGGTTTAGAGTATCCTGTGATATTGGATACTTTTTGCTTATGATGTCCAGTGATTCATCTATAGGAACATTCGTGAAAAGTGAGACTATATCGAAGCTGACTAGTAAATGTCCCGGCTCAAGAGTCACACCTTTTATACGCTGGATGAAGTGGCACGCGTTCTTGACGTAAGAATCCGCTTCTTCCGCGTATGGTTGCAGCTGTTGAGCCAGAAATTTTGCCAGCGATTATAAGGGAGATCCGATGGAGCTCACAATTGGTCGCAGTGGTAATCCTGCCTTGTGAACCTTGGGTAGGCCGTAAAATTTTGGGCATATTGATGAATTCTCTCTAGGTATGAGATGGACCTGTTGTTCTTTCTTGATATTTGAAGCTTTGATCTTGGCTTTTGTTATTTTCTCTAAATAGGTTGTCGGGTCTGACGAGATTCTTTTATATGTTGTATCATTTAAAATGTCGTTTATTTTTGTTTCGTAGTCTTGAATATTCATCACTACCGTAGCGTTGCCTTTGTCAGCTGGAGGCACGATGATTTCTTTGTTGTTCTTCAAATTATGTAAGGCTTCTTTCTCTTCCCGTGTTAAATTTCTTTTTGGTGGTTTAGCTGTTCCTAACATTTTTGATAGGTCTTGGCGTATGATCTCGGCTGTTTCTGATGGGAGATTAGTAATTGTAGTCTCTACCTCAGTAATGATATTTTCCACGGAAATGTGTGTAGGTGCAACAGCAAAATTGAAACCTTTTGCAAGAACACTATTCGTGGCTCCATCCAGTGTCAGATTCGAAAAGTTATATACTAATTTGTTTGTTTCTATTTGTGATTTTTCTTTCTTTTTTGTCCGCTGTTGTAGTAACAAATTTTCAAAATTTTTAATTTGTTTGGTCTTAGTGAGATCAGCATCTGTTTCTGCTCGAAGGTGTGTCAGTTTTTTAAAGAAATTCCATAATGTTGGATGGATTGTGTTACTTAGTTTAAGATGCAGCTGTAATGATTCTGAATTCATTTTGTCGATGTCTCGTCTGGTATCATGGATCGCTTCTCTAATAAGCGCCAGGCTTGCCCTTCTTAAAATGTTTTTAGTTTTATAGTTGCTTTTGTGAAAAGTGAGCTTCGTACAAGTCGGTAGAATGCTTTCGTCACGGCAGCGTTCTAAAAACGTAAGGTTGCATAACAACGTCCTTCATTTCGATCGTAGTTTTTCGTATCTTCTGATGTCTGGTAGAATTTCCTCCCCGTAGAGGTTAATTATGTTACACTTGAAGTTTCCGCGGGAGCTATATGTGCTTTCTGTTGTTTTCCGGGTTTGACTCCGCGTTGAATAATTTTGGTTTTGAGAAAAACCATTATTTTGACGACGTTTCGGCAAGATCTCTCTTGCCATTGTCAAGTCAGGTAGTTCCGCTTCTCGCTGCTGCTTGAAGTAAACTGAATTCCTACTCACGATACCGTCACTTATGTAGTTGATCCTGATGCTGCTGCTTGCCCTGCGCGAAATCTGGCTCTTGTTATTGGTCCAGTGTATGTTGCAGTCGCCGGCGGGATGTTACGCGTCGATGTTGCGGCCTGATTTATTTTGGTCTTTTTCTTCAGTACCGTTTTCCATGTTGTAGGAAGCCGTTGCGCATCATCTCTTTGATTTATGCCGTTGGGGTTTCTTTCAATTTCTATCGATTCTCTGATTTCCCGATTTCTTTTTATTTCAATGTTAGCTAACATCGTTGTTTGGTTCAGGTTTATTGTATGTCCTGTATTTGCAACATGTTGAGCCAGGGATGACGTGGTTTCTCCCCTTTCGATAGCATTTCGGTGTTCTTCTCGTCTTACATGGATTCTTCGGTTGGTTTGTCCAATCTACGACTTTCCACAATCTCCACACGGAATCTCGTATACACCTTGACTTTCTAACGATATTTTGGTTTTTGGTGTTGGTAAAATAGTTGAGATCTTTCTGTCCGTATTAAATATCGTTTCTATGTTGTGTTTTCTCAGCACTCTCCCTATTTTCTCTATCGTACCCTTCACATATGGCAGAATGGTTTTGCCAATCGGTTTATCGTCTTCTGTAGGGTCCTTAACTCTTCTTAGAGCATTTTGAGCTTTTTCGATGGTGTATGTTGAGAAGCCGTTTTGTCTTAACGCTGTTTTCACGTTATGCATTTCTTCGTTTTGATGTTCTTTGTCTGTCAGTCTTTCGGAACTTGTAATCAAGGTTTTGATGACTGAATGCAATTGTGCCGGATGGTGGTGTGAAGCATCATTTAGATATCTGTCGGTATGTGTCGGTTTCCGATACACTGTATGGCCTATGTGTCCGTCTTGTTTCTTTATTATTAACAAATCTAAGAATGGAATTTGATCGTTTTCTTCCAGTTCCATGGTAAACTGAATTTTATGGTGGATATTGTTGATGTGTTCTAAAAAAGCCTTTAGTTTTTCTTCTCCGTGGGTCCAGATTATGAAAGTGTCATCCACGTATCTAAGCCAAAATCTGGGTTTGTATTCAGCTGTTTCTATTGCCCGCTGTTCTATTCCCTTCATAAACAAGTTCGCTATTACTGATGACAGTGGGAAACCCATTGGTGCTCCCTCAACTTGTTTATATCTTTGTTCCTTATAGATGAAATATGTGTTATTTAAACAGTGTTTGGTTAGGTTTAGAGTATCCGGTGATATTGGATACTTTTTGCTTATGATGTCCAGTGATTCATCTATAGGAACATTCGTGAAAAGTGAGACTACATCGAAGCTGACTAGTAAATGTCCCGGCTCAAGAGTCACACCTTTTATACGCTCGATGAAGTGGCTCGCGTTCTTGACGTAAGAATCCGCTTCTTCCGCGTATGGTTGCAGATGTTGAGCCAGAAATTTTGCCAGCGGTTTTAAGGGAGATCCGATGGAGCTCACAATTGGTCGCAGTGGTAATCCTGCCTTGTGTATCTTGGGTAGGCCGTAAAATTTTGGGCATCTTGATGACTTCTCTCTAGGTATGAGATGGACCTGTTGTTCTTTCTTGATATTTGAAGCTTTGATCTTGGCTTTTGTTATTTTCTCTAAATATGTTCTTTCACTTCCCGTGTTAAATTTCTTTTTGGTGGTTTAGCTGTTCTTAATATTTTTGATACGTCTTGGCGTATGATCTCGGCTGTTTCTGATAGGAGATTAGTAATTGTAGTCTCTACCTCAGTAGTGATGTTTTCCACGGGAATGTGTGTAGGTGCAACAGCAAAATTTTAAACCTTTTGCAACTATTTTACCAACACCAAAAACCAAAATATCGTTAGAAAGTCAAGGTGTATACGAGATTCCGTGTGGAGATTGTGGAAAGTCGTACATTGGACAAACCAACCGAAGAATCCATGTAAGACGAGAAGAACAACGAAATGCTATCGAAAGGGGAGAAATCACGTCATTCCTGGCTCAACATGTCGCAAATACAGGACATACAATAAACCTGAACCAAACATAGTCCAGAAAGCCACTGCGCATCCGCTAGGAAAAATATTCTAATTCGGATTTTTGGCACAATCTTACTCAAAAACGACCCCTTTTAACAAATTTGCTTGTTGCCAGGACCAAAAGTTGGTCAAAAATTTTTTAAACGTTTTTTTTTTGTTTTTTTTTCCTAAAATTATTTTTTTTGCATGGAACAAAATTTTTTACGGTTTTTTGGATCATTCCAAACAGAAAAGGTCTTTAGTGACTTTTCACTAAAGTTGATAGTTTTTGACATATAAGCGATTAAAAATTGAAAAATTGCGAAATCGGCCATTTTTAACCTTCAAAAACTATGTGAAAAACTGAAAATTTGAATGTTGCCAAGGTAGGCAGATATTCTTTAAACATCGATTGATGAAATCCCGAAGAGTTTTTTGCAATACAATATTCAAAACTCCTTTGTTTTTTATTTGCTAATCAAGCGTGCGCGACACTATTTTCCACCGTTGCATGTGTATGCAGTATGGTGCAAATGAAAGGAATAAATTCGTTATTTCGTAAACCGGCGACTTTAAGGAAAAATCCCGAAACAGGTCGATTTTTATTTTTAAGTTATGATATTATGACATATATGGTATACTAGTGACGTCATCCATCTGTGAT
This sequence comes from Diabrotica virgifera virgifera, assembly GCF_917563875.1. NCBI lineage: Eukaryota > Metazoa > Arthropoda > Insecta > Coleoptera > Chrysomelidae > Diabrotica > Diabrotica virgifera. Next base: position 143,234,848 of record NC_065444.1, on the reverse strand, counting down.
GACGTAATCGATGATTTTTTTAAATGAAAATAGGGGTCGTGTGCTAGCTCTTTTGAAAGGTCCTTCAATTCTCTATTCAGTAATATAAACATTTGCATGATTATTTATACACGGTGTCCAAAAAATGTTTATTAAATAAAATCATATGGCAAATTGACAAAAAAATTAAATTATTGGACACCCTGTATAAATAATTATGCAAATGTTTATATTACTGAATAGAGAATTGAAGGACCTTTCAAATGAGTTAGAACACGACCCCTATTCTCATTTAAAAAAATCATGGATTACGTCATCACGCCCAGATTGATGACGTCACTAGTATACCGTATATGTCATAATATCATAACTTAAAAATAAAAATCGACCTGTTCCGGGATTTTTCCTTAAAGTCGCCGGTTTACGAAATAACGAATTTATTCCTTTCATTTGCACCATACTGCATACACATGCAACGGTGGAAAATAGTGTCGCGCACGCTTGATTAGCAATTAAAAAACAAAGGAGTTTTGAATATTGTATTGCAAAAAACTCTTCGGGATTTCATCAATCGATGTTTAAAGAATGTCTACCTACCTTGGCAACATTCAAATTTTCAGTTTTTCACATAGTTTTTGAAGGTTAAAAATGGCCGATTTCACAATTTTTCAATTTTTAATCGCTTATATGTCAAAAACTATCAACTTTAGAGAAAAGTCACTAAAGACCTTTTCTGTTTGGAACGATCCAAAAAATCGAAAAAAAAATTGTTCCATGCAAAAAAAATAATTTTAGGAAAAAAACAAAAAAAAACGTTTAAAAAGTTTGAAAATTTGTTACTACAACAGCGGCCAAAAAAGAAAGAAAAATCACAAATAGAAACAAACAAATTAGTATAAAACTTTTCGAATCTGACACTGGATGAAGCCACGGATAGTATTCTTGCAAAAGGTTTCAATTTTGCTGTTGCACCTACACACATTCCCGTGGAAAATATCATTACTCAGGTAGAGACTACAATTACTAATCTCCCATCAGAAACAGCCGAGATCATACGCCAAGACGTATCAAAAATATTAAGAACAGCTAAACCACCAAAAACAAATTTAACACGGGAAGAGAAAGAAGCCTTACATAATTTGAAGAACAACAAAGAAATCATCGTGCTTCCAGTTGACAAAGGCAACGCTACGGTAGTGATGAATATTCAAGACTACGAAACAAAAATAAACGACATCTTAAATGATACAACATATCAAAGAATCTCGTCAGACCCGACAACATATTTAGAGAAAATAACAAAAGCCAAGATCATAGCTTCAAATATCAAGAAAGAACAACAGGTCCATCTCATACCTAGAGAGAAGTCATCAAGATGCCCAAAATTTTACGGCCTAACCAAGGTACACAAGTCAGGATTACCACTGCTACCAATTGTGAGCTCCATCGGATCTCCCTCACAACCGCTGGCAAAATTCCTGGCTCAACAGCTGCAACCATACGCGGAAGAAGCGGATTCTTACGTCAAGAACGCGAGCCACTTCATCGAGCGTATAAAAGGTGTGACTCTTGATCCGGGACATTTACTAGTCAGCTTCGATGTAGTCTCACTTTTCACGAATGTTCCTATAGATGAATCACTGGACATCATAAGCAAAAAGTATCCAATATCACCGGATACTCTAAACCTAACCAAACACTGTTTAAATAACACATATTTCATCTATAAGGAACAAAGATATAAACAAGTTGAGGGAACACCGATGGGTTCTCCACTGTCACCAGTAATAGCGAACTTGTTTATGAAGGAACTAGAACAGCGGGCAATAGAATCAGCTGAATACAAACCCAAAATTTGGCTTAGATACGTGGATGACACTTTCATCATCTGGACCCACGGAGAAGAAAAACTAAAGGCTTTTTTAGAACACATCAACAATATCCACCATAAAATTCAGTTTACCATGGAACTGGAAGAAAAGGATCAAATTCCATTCTCAGATGTGTTAATAATAAAGAAAAAAGACGGACACATAGGCCATACAGTGTATCGGAAACCGACACATACCGACAGATATCTAAATGCTGCTTCACACCATCATCCGGCACAATTGCATTCAGTCATCAAAACCTTGATTACAAGATCCGAAAGGCTGACAGACCAAGAACATCAAAACGAAGAAATGCATAACGTGAAAACAGCGTTAAGACAAAACGGCTTCTCAACATACACCATCGAAAAAGCTCAAAATGTTCGAAGAAGAGTTAAGGACCCTACAGAAGACGATAAACCGATCGGCAAAATCATTCTGCCATATGTGAAGGGTACGATAGAGAAAATAGGGAGAGTGCTGAGAAACATAGAAACGATATTTAATACGGACAGAAAGATCTCAACTATTTTACCGACACCAAAAACCAAAATATCGTTAGAAAGTCAAGGTGTATACTAGATTCCGTGTGGAGATTGTGGAAAGTCGTACATTGGACAAACCAACCGAAGAATCCATGTAAGACGAGAAGAACACCGAAATGCTATCGAAAGGGGAGAAACCACGTCATCCCTGGCTCAACATGTCGCAAATACAGGACATACAATAAACCTGAACCAAACAATGATTGTTTGTTTCGATGTTTATTTCCGGGTTTGACTCCGCGTTGAATAATTTTGGTTTTGAGAAAAACCATTATTTTGACGACGTTTCGGCAAGATCTTACTTACCATTGTAAAGTCAGGTAGTTCCGCTTCTCGCTGTTGCTTGAAGTAGACTGAATTTTTATTCACGATACCGTAACTTATATAGTTGATCCTAATGTATTTGCTTGACCTGCGCGTCTCTTGGATCTTGTGATTGGTCCAGTATATGTTGGGGGGTCTGGAAGGGTGACACGCGTAGATGTCGCTGCTTGATTTATTTTGGTCTTTTTCTTCAATACCGTTTTCTATGTTGTAGGAAACCGTTGCGCATCATCTCTTTGGTTTATACCGTTGGGATTTCTTTCGATTTCTATCGATTCTCTGATTTCACGTTTTCTTTTTATTTCTATGTTAGCTAACATCGTTGTTTGGTTCAGGTTTATTTTATATCCTGTATTTGCGACATGTTGTGCAAGGGATGACGTGGTTTCTCCCCTTTCGATGGCATTTCAGTGTTCTTCTCGTCTTACATGGATTCTTCGGTTGGTCTGTCCAATGTACGACTTTCCACAATCCCCACACGGAATCTCGTATACTCCTTGACTTTCTAACGATATTTTGGTTTTTGGTGTTGGTAGAATAGTTGAGATCTTTCTGTCGGTGTTAAATATCTTTTCTATGTTATGTTTTCTCAGCACTCTCCCTATTTTCTCTGTTGTACCCTTAACATATGGCAGAATGGTTTTGCCGATCGGTTTTTCGTCTTCTGTTGGGTCCTTCATTCTTCTTCGAGCATTTTGAACTTTTTCGATGGTGTATGTTGAGGAGCCGTTTTCTCTTAACGCTGTTTTCACATTATGCATTTCTTCATTTTGATGTTCTTGGTCTGTCAGTCTTTCAGATCTTGTAATCAAGGTTTTGATGACTGAATGTAATTGTGCAGGATGGAGGTGTGAAGCAGCATTTAGATATCTATCGGTATGTGTCGGTTTCCGATACACTGTATGGCCTATGTGTCCGTCTAGTTTCTTTATTATTAACACATCTAGGAATGGTATTTGATCGTTTTCTTCCAGTTCCATAGTCAACTGAATTTTATGGTGGATATTGTTGATGTGTTCTAAAAATGCCTTTAGTTTTGCTTCTCCGTGGGTCCAGATGATAAAAGTGTCATCCACGTATCTAAGCCAAAGTTTAGGTTTGTATTCAGCTGTTTCTATTGCCCGTTGTTCTATTTCCTTCATAAACAAGTTTGATATTACTGGTGACAGTGGGGAACCCATCGGTGCTCCCTCAACTTGTTTATATCTTTGCTCCTTATAGATGAAATATGTGCTAGTTAACCAGTGTTTGGTTAGGTTTAGAGTATCCGGTGATACTGGGTACTTTTTGCTTATGATGTCCAGTGATTCATCTATAGGAACATTCGTGAAAAGTTAGACTACATCTAAACTGAATAGCAAATGTCCCGGCTCAAGACTCACACCTTTTATACGCTCGATGAAGTGGCTCGCGTTCTTGACGTATGAATCCGCTTCCTCCGCGTATGGTTGCAGCTGTTGAGCCAGAAATTTTGCCAGCGGTTGTAAGGGAGATCCGATGGAGCTCACAATTGGTCGCAGTGGTAATCCTGCCTTGTGTACCTTGGGTAAGCCGTAAAATTTTGGGCATCTTGATGACTTCTCTCTAGGTATGAGATGGACCTGTTGTTCTTTCTTGATATTTAAGGCTTTGATCTTGGCTTTTTTTATTTTCTCTAGATATGTTGTCGGGTCTGACGAGATGCTTTGATATGTTGTATCATTTAAGATGTCGTTTATTTTTGTTTCGTAGTCTTGAATATTCATCACTACCGTAGCGTTGCCTTTGTCAGCTGGAAGCACGATGATTTCTTTACTTTATTTTCTTTACTTTATTTTCACTTATTTAACACGAGAAGAGAAAGAAGCCTTACATAATTTGAAGAACAACAAAGAAATCATCGTGCTTCCAGCTGACAAAAGCAACGCTACGGTAGTGATGAATATTCAAGACTACGAAACAAAAATAAACGACATCTTAAATGATACAACATATCAAAGCATCTCGTCAGACCCGACAACATATCTAGAGAAAATAACAAAAGCCAAAATCAAAGCCTCAAATATCAAGAAAGATTAACAGGTCCATCTCATACCTAGAGAGAAGTCATCAAGATGCCCAAAATTTTACGGCTTTCCCAAGGTACACAAGGCAGGATTACCACTGCGACCAATTGTGAGCTGCATCAGATCTCCCTTACAACCGCTGGCAAAATTTCTGGCTCAGCAGCTGCAACCATACGCGGAGGAAGCGGATTCTTACGCCAAGAACGCGAGCCACTTCATCGAGCGTATATAAGGTGTGACTCTTGAGCCGGGACATTTACTAGTCAGTTTCGATGTAGTCTCACTTTTCACGAATGTTCCTATAGATGAATCACTGGACATCATAAGCAAAAAGTACCCAGCATCACCGGATACTCTAAACCTAACCAAACACTGTTTAAATAACACATATTTCATCTATAAGGAGCAAAGATATAAGTAAGTTGAGGGAGCACCGATGGGTTCCCCACTGTCACCAGTAATAGCGAACTTGTTTATGAAGGAAATAGAACAGCGGGCAATAGAAACCGCTGAATACAAACCTAAACTTTGGCTTAGATACGTGGATGACACTTTTATCATCTGGACCCACGGAGAAGAAAAACTAAAGGCATTTTCAGAACACATCAACAATATCCTCCAACGATATCACCACCATCCTGCACAATTACATTCAGTCATCAAAACCTTGATTACAAGATCTGAAAGACTGACATACCAAGAACATCAAAATGAAGAAATGCATAATGTGAAAACAGCGTTAAGAGAAAACGGCTTCTCAACATACACCATCGAAAAAGCTCAAAATGCTCGAAGAAGAATGAAGGACCCAACAGAAGACGAAAAACCGATCGGCAAAACCATTCTGCCATATGTTAAGGGTACAACAGAGAAAATAGGGAGAGTGCTGAGAAAACATAACATAGAAACCATATTTAACACCGACAGAAAGATCTCAACTATTCTACCAACACCAAAAACCAAAATATCGTTAGAAAGTCAAAGAGTATACGAGATTCCGTGTGGGGATTGTGGAAAGTCGTACATTGGACAGACCAACCGAAGAATCCATGTAAGACGAGAAGAACACCGAAATGCCATCGAAAGGGGAGAAACCAAGTCATCCCTTGCACAACATGTCGCAAATACAGGACATAAAATAAACCTGAACCAAAGAACGATGTTAGCCAACATAGAAATAAAAAGAAAACGTGAAATCAGAGAATCGATAGAAATCGAAAGAAATCCCAACGGTCTAAACCAAAGAGATGATGCGCAACAGCTTCCTACAACATGGAAAACGGTATTGAAGAAAAAGACCAAAATAAATCAAGCAGCGAGATCTACGCGTGTCACCCTTCCAGACCTCCCAATATATACTGGACCAATCACAAGATCCAAGAGACGCGCTGGTCAAGCAAATACATTAGGATCAACTATATAAGTTACGGTATCGTGAATAAAAATTCAGTCTACTTCAAGCAACAGCGAGAAGCGGAACTACCTGACTTGACAATGGTAAGTGAGATCTTGCCGAAACGTCGTCAAAATAATGGTTTTTCTCAAAACCAAAATTATTCAACGCGGTGTCAAACCCGGAAAACAACAGAAAGCATATATATATATATATGTGTATATATATATATGTTTTTACTTTGTCCATATTCAGCTGGTTACCCAATTATTTTCTCCTCCTTAAATAATTTAAATTGAGTCAGCTATTATTAAACCAAGTTTTCTTTTCTTTTTTTTTTTTTTTTTTTTTTTTTTTTTCTATATATATATATATATATATATATATATATATATATATATATATATATATATATATGAAACTTAAAGCTAAAATCAATATCAACAAAAGAATTAATATTAAAATTAAACTCACCAGGCTCCGGGTTGAACCGCGTCGTTGGTTTCTAGGCCGAGCTTTCGACGTCCTCTCTGACGTCATCTTCAGGGCTTCCGGGGTCTCAGTCTCCTGAGGCTCCAGACACTACACTCACTACTCACTACTTCACTACTCACTGCAATACTGTCCAACAATACTGTCCAACAGTATTGCAGTGAGTAGTGAAGTAGTGAGTAGTGAGTGTAGTGTCTGGAGCTCAGGAGACTGAGACCCCGGAAGCCCTGAAGATGACGTCAGAGAGGACGTCGAAAGCTCGGCTAGAAACCAACGACGCGGTTCAACCCGGAAGCCTGGTGAGTTTAATTTTAATATTAATTCTTTTGTTGATATTGATTTTAGCTTTAAGTTTCATTGTATTAACCGCGGAAACCTTTCCGAACATATATATATATATATATATATATATATATATATATATATATATATATATATATATATATATATATATATAATAGTTTTGTTTTGTTTTGGGGTTGCAGTCACTTATTTTTTAGGGGCAGGATAAGTAAAACTCTTTGTTATTATCGAGCTTTCGCAAAATTTATTTGCTTTTTCAAGATAAGCTAAAATAAGTATATGATAAATATAAAAATATATATATATATATATATTATATATATATATATATATATATATATAAATATATATATATATATATATATATATATATATATAAATATATATATATATATATATATATATATATATATATATATATATATATATATATATATATATATATATATTATATATATATATATATATATATATCTAACTACATTTGATTAATGTCTTTTTGACATATTTCAAAATTAATTTACGTTTACAATTTATATTTTTTAAAAAGAATTTTTATGTTTTTTATAAGTATGTTAGTTATTTTGTAAACCACGAGCAGTAAGTTTTTATTTTTCTAGTTTTCATCTAAATTTAAACATTTGTATTTTTAGATTGTCTTGATAAAGGAAATAAATTGTCCGAAAGCTCGACAAAAGTTCAAAGTGTTTCACTTCTAATCAGCCCAAAACACATTGACTGCATTCCCCAAAATTATTCTTTTTGTATTATTAACAGTCACTACATATTAATAATCATATATATATATATATATATATATATATATATATATATATATATATATTTATATATATATATATATATATATATATATATATATATATATATATATATATATATATATATATATATAATATATATATATATATATATATATATATATATATATATATGTATATATATATATATATATATATATATATATATATATATATATATATGTTATATCCGTTTTTACCAACTAACCTTAATAATGAAGTACCTACTTATTTCCCATCAGGATATATCAGGTGTCAGCCATCTGAATCGACGCATCCAGTTTCAATGCCAATGTCAGCGAGAACTACTACGTCCAGGCTTTCTCACAACCTCAGCATTTTGTAAATCATATAAAACCATTTGCCGGGTGTTTAATATTTGTTCGTAATAATTTAGATTTAGTACATGTAACTTTCATTTTTCTATTTTTCAAAATAAAATATATTTTAAAAAGTCTAAAAAGTTTTAAGTGATATAAAAATTGGCGCAGTCAGTAGGATCTGGAAACGTTGTTAGAACACGGAAAAGCCTAACTGACAACGGTGGATTCCAATCCTTTGATTCAGAAACGAACCATCCAAAAGGCAGAGCCGTCATCACTTTGCAGATATCTACGGATTAGGAACACCTGGTGAAGCCCCAGGTAGAGACGCTGTCGAGAACAAGACGACTAGATGTTTTTGGATTTAGTGTAAGTCTAATATTGAATCATCTCGTATATTATTATTACATTATTTTACAATATTATTATTATCCAGATTTAGCCATACGGCTCACACTCCCTCTAAGGGGAAAATTGACTCATCCCAGATACCTACGATATCAAAAGGATTGGGCTCTGGTGGGACTCTTTCCGTGTTATCGATCCCTAGGTGACTTGGTATGCTGGAGTTTCTCCCAGAAATTTTCGTACGCATCTGGCCGTTGCGAGTAGTACAGCTTTCTGCATGGTCTTATAAAGGTGTTCATTTAGACCCAGCTTTTTTATGCTTTCGAGGAGGGTCTTCGGAATGACTCCAGTAGTAGACATAATAATCGGTATCGTCTGGGTACTTTGCATTCTCGATTGCCTTCGTATTTGAATTTCCAGATCTCTGTACTTGGCGATCTTTTCAGTTCTGTACTTGGCGATCTTTTCAGTAAATTTACTACGTAGATTATTGTTGTTAGGTATCGCCACATCAATTAGTGTTGTTTGTCTTGTTAATTTATTAACTAATACGAGATCTGGTCTATTATGTGCCACTGTTTGGTCTGTGAGCACAGTGCGGTCCCAGTATAGCTTGTAGTTGCCATCCTCAAGCATACTCTCGGGGACGTATTGATAATACGGGAGATGGTCCGTTTGGAGAAGTCCCAGCTTGATAGCTATCTCTTGATGAAGTATTTTTCCAACTGCATCATGCCGTTCCTTGTATTCAGTTGCAGCAAATGCCTGGCGGCCCCCTGTAAGATGTTGGATGGTTTCTTGGGCTTGACATCGATATCGGCATCTGTCGTTTTGAACCTGAGGGTCTTTGATGATATATTTCAGGTAATTTCTGGTTGGTATAACCTGATCCTGAATGGCCAGTAATGAACCCTCCGTTTCAGGGAACATCTTTCCTGATGTCAACCAATAGTTCGACGCTGTATTGTCGACATAGTCTTGGCTGACCTCATTGGGATGTCGCCCGTGCAGAGGTTTACCCATCCAGGTGCGCATTTTTTCGTCTTTAGTGAGGTGGTTTATGCGTATTTCTGGTTCCCTCAGTTTGATCGGTGTTGTGTCATCTACTGCGCAAATAGCGCGATGTAGAGTAGATGTCTCAGCTTGCATCTGAAAATAAGATCTTAAATTAGCAATTTGTTTATCTAATTGCTCACCTATATCCATAAGTCCTCTTCCTCCTAGATTCCGTGGTAATGTCGTTCTTTCTACTGCACTTTTAGGATGGTGTTTTTGTGCCTTTGTGAGGTGTGTTCGTACTTTTCGCTGAAGATTTTCTATATCTGTTTTTCTCCACTTAACAATACCAAATGAATAGCTAAGCGCGGAACAAGCGTAGGTGTTTAGTGCCTTAAACAAATTTTTACTGTTAAGCTGTGAACGAAGCAGCTGCTTTATCCTTCGTATAAACTCAGTAGTTATCTCAGTTTTCATTTGCTTATGGTCAGTTTTCCGCGCCTGCTTTACTCCAAGATATTTGTATATATCGTTTTCACCCATGGCCTCGATGTTCTGGCCATTTTGCATATCGAATCCACCGGGCTGTATCTTTCCTCTGACTATATTTAAAACGCGGCACTTGTCTAGTCCAAAGTGCATATTAATATCATTAGAGAATGTTTCTACTGTTTTTAGCATTTCTTCTAGATTGTCTCGAGTAGAAGCCATTAATTTCAAATCATCCATATACAACAGATGATTAAGCTTCGCTACTACAGTATTGTTGTTCTTAATGCTAAAACCTGAGTCAGTGGAATTTAATAGCTGTGATAGAGGGATCATAGCCAAACAGAACCACAATGGACTCAGCGAGTCTCCTTAAAACAGGCCCCGGTTGATTGCGATATTTTCCGTTTCGATATTGTTTTCACCAGGTATTTGGAGGTGAATTTTAGTCTTCCAACTTGTCATTATATGCCTTAAAAAAGTCACTATGTTATCATCGACTTTGTATATTCTCAATATATCTATAAGCCATTCATGCGGTACTGAATCAAAGGCCTTTTTATAGTCAATAAAAGCAGTAAAGAGGTTCCTTTTTTTGGTGAATGCCTGGTTAGAAATGACTGAGTCGATGATAAGTTGTTCTTTGCAACCCATAGAACCCTTAGCGCATCCTTTCTGTTGAGGCTCTATGATATTGTTTAGAGCACAGTGTTGGTAGATACTCCGGGTTATACAGGATGTGACCAATTTATACAAAGTTGGAAGACAAGTAATTGGGCGGTACTTGGCTGGATCTTGGGTGTTATTTTGATCCTTCGGTATTAAATAAGTGGTTCCCTGAGTTAGAAATGATGGTATTTCCTGCAGGTTAGAAATAACATGATTAATTAATGTTGACAAGCACTCATGAATACTCCAAAACTTCTTAAGCCAGAAGTTCTGAACTCCGTCTGGTCCAGGAGATTTCCAGTTATGAAGGTCTTTGATGATATTTGAGACCTCATCGGTAGTGAATGGTTCGTAGTTAGCTGTGACGTAGTGGCGACAGTTGTGCGTCGTATCTTCTATCCAGCCAGCATTGTTGTTAAGAGCGGCTGGTGTGGAAAGTTGATTTCCCCAAAACTCATGAATCTCTTCTTGGCTTGGGTAAGACTTGTCGACACTTTCTACGGTGGAATTGAGTTTTCGGTAGAACGCCTTCTCAGAGTTCTCAAAAAGTGCATTGTCACATTTTCGGTTGTTACTAACTTTATACCTTCTTAATCGACCTGAATAGATGGAGAATTTTTGTTTTAATGTATCCAGACACTGTTGGGCTGTGTTATTTTCCGGATCATATCTCGAGTGTCTTGCAGTGCTCCGCATTATTTCTTCAGCTCTCTTAATGACTTTTCTACTTGTTACACCTCTTATATATTCTGTGACTTGACCAATATCCCTACGCAGTAATTCAATTTTTCCGAGAAGTCTTTTTTCCCAAGGTGCAGTCCTGTTACAAGTCCTTTCGTTATTAGTACCCCGTCTTGTTCTGATCTTAACGCCCATTACATTAGCAATTGCTGTTGCTGCACAGTAGATTAGCATATGCAGATATTCCAATGAGTGGGCTTCTACGGCATAGTTGGGTAGGACTTCAGTGTTCACAATGTGTAACAGCGCACCTAGCTTCTTATTATTATTATACAGATTTAGCCATATGGCTCACACTCCCTCTAAGGGGAAAATTGACGCATCCCAGATACCTACGGTATCAAAAGGATTGAGCTCTGGTGGGACTCTTTCCGTGTTATAGAGCCCTAGGTGACTTGGAATGCAGGTGTATCTCCCAGAAATTTTCGTACGCATCTGGCCGTCGCGAGTAGTACAGCTTTCTGCATGGTCTTATAACGATGTTCATTCAGACCCAGCTTTTTTATGCTTTCGAGGAGGGTCTTCGGAATGACTCCAGTAGTAGACATAATAATCGGTATCGTCTGGGTATTTTGCATTCTCCATTGCCTTCGTATTTGAATTTCTAGATCTCTGTATTTGGCGATCTTTTCAGTAAATTATTGTTGTTAGGTATCGCCACATCAATTAGTGTTGTTTGTCTTGTTAATTTATTAACTAGTACGAGATCTGGTCTATTATGTGCCACTGTTTGGTCTGTGAGCACAGTGCGGTCCCAGTATAGCTTGTAGTTGCCATCCTCAAGCATACTCTCAGGGACGTATTGATAATACGGGAGATGGTCTGTTTGGAGAAGTCCCAGCTTGATAGCTATCTCTTGATGAAGGATTTTTGCTACTGCATCATGCCGTTCCTTGTATTCAGTTGCAGAAAATGCCTGGCAGCCCCCTGTAAGATGTTGGATGGTTTCTTGGGCTTGACATCCATATCGGCATCTGTCGTTTTGAACATGAGGGTCTTTGATGATATATTTCAGGTAATTTCTGGTTGGTATAACCTGATCCTGAATGGCCAGTAATGAACCCTCCGTTTCAGGGAACATCTTTCCTGATGTCAACCAGTAGCTCGACGCTATATTGTCGACATAATCTTGGCTGACCTCATTGGGATCTCGCCCGTGCAGAGGTTTACCCATCCAGGCGCGCACTTTTTCGTCTTTAGTAAGGTGGTTTATGCGCAGTTCTGCTTCCCTCAGTTTTATCGGTGTTGTGTCATCTACTGCGCAGATAGCGCGATGTAGAGTAGATGTTTCAGCCTGCATCTGAAAATAAGATCTTAAATTAGCAATTTGTTTGTCTAATTGCTCACCTATATCCATAAGTCCTCTTCCTCCTAAATTCCGTGGTAATGTCGTTCTTTCTACTGCACTTTTTGGATGGTGTTTTTGTGCCTTTGTGAGGTGCGTTCTTACTTTTCGCTGAAGATTTTCTACGTCCGTTTTTGTCCACTTAACAATGCCAAATGAATAGCTAAGCGCGGAACATGCGTAGGTGTTTAGTGCCTTAAACAAATTTCTACTATTAAGGTGTGAGCGAAGCAGCTGTTTCACCCTTCGTATAAACTCAGTAGTTACCTCTGTTTTCATTTGTTTATGGTCAATTCTCCGCGCTTGCTTTACTCCAAGATATTTATACATATCGTTTTCACCCATGGCCTCGATGTTCTGGCCATTTTGCATATCGAATCCTCCGGGCTGTACTTTTCCTCTGACTATATTTAAAATACGGCACTTGTCTAGTCCGAAGTGCATGCTAATATCATTGGAAAAAGTTTCTACAGTTTTTAGCATCTCGTCGAGTTGGTTTCGAGTGGAAGCCATTAATTTCAAATCATCCATATACAATAAGTGATTAAGCTTCGCCAACACATTGTTGTTATTTTTGATGCTAAAACCTGCGTCTGGGGAGTTCAATAGCTGAGATAGTGGGTTCATAGCTAGACAGAACCACAGTGGACTCAGCGAATCTCCTTGAAACAGGCCCCGGCTGATTGCGATATTTTCAGTTTCGATGTTATTTTCACCAGGTATTTGAAGGTGAATTCTAGTCTTCCACTCCGTCATTATGTGCTCTAAAAAGGTCACTATATTATCATCGACTTTATATATTCTCAATATATCTATAAGCCATTCATGCGGCACTGAATCAAAGGCCTTCTTGTAATCAACGAAGGCAGTACAAAGATTCCTCTTTTTGGAATATGCCTGCTTAGAAATGACTGAGTCGATGATGAGTTGTTCTTTGCAACCCATGGAACCCTTAGCGCATCCTTTCTGTTGAGGCTCTATGATATTATTCAGAGCACAGTGTTGGTAGATACGCCGGGCTACACAGGATGTGACCAATTTATACAAAGTTGGAAGACAAGTAATTGGGCGGTATGTGGCTGGATCTTGGGTGTTATTTTGATCCTTCGGAATTAAATAAGTGGTTCCCTGAGTTAGGAATGGTGGTATATCCTGCGGATTAGAAATAACATGATTAATTAGTGTTGATAAGCATTCATGAACACTCCAAAACTTCTTGAACCAAAAGTTTTGAACTCCGTCTGGTCCAGGAGATTTCCAGTTATGAAGCTCTTTGATGGTATTTGAGACTTCTTCAGTAGTGAAGGATTCGTAAAGGGTGGTAATGTAGTGTTGGCAGTTCTGTGTCGTATCTTCTATCCATCCAGCATTGTTGTTAAGAGCAGCTGGCGTGGAAAGTTGATTTCCCCAAAACTCATGAATTTCTTCTTGGCTTGGGTAAGTCTTATCGACACGTTCTACAGTGGAATTGAGTTTTCGATAGGACGCCTTTTCAGAACTTTCAAAAAGAGCATTGTCGCTTTTGCGGTTGTTACTAACTTTGTACCTCCTTAGTCGTCCTGAATAAACGGAGAGCTTTTGTTTTAATGTATCCAGACACTGATGAGCTGTGTTGTTTTCTGGATCATATCTTGAGTGTCTTGCGGTATTCAGCAATATTTCTTCAGCTCTTCTGATGACTTTTCTACTTGTTATACCTCGTATGTATTCTGTGACTATACCAATATCCCTACGTAATAATTCGATCTTTCCGAGCAGTCTTTTTTCCCAGGGTGCAATTCTGTTACCAGTTCTTTCGTTATTAGTAACCCGACGTGTTCTGATCTTAACGCCCATTACATTAGCAATTGCTGTTGCTGCACAGTAGATTAGCATATGCAAATATTCCAACGTGTGAGCTTCTACGACATAGTTGGGTAGGACTTCAGTGTTCACAATTTGTAACAGCGCACCTAGTTTCTTACAAGAGTTTATTCGTGGTAGCGGTGGTCTGTTAAGTGGGTTTGTTCCATTAAACTCTTGTACGGCACGAGCCATTTCGTTTGCCAGACTATCGCGCAACTCGTTGTTTTCTTGCTGTGTATTATCAGGTTGAGTTTCTGGCATGGGAATCTCAGGAGTCTGCTCATCAAGGATTTCATTAGGGACTTGATCTAAAACTAGACCTTGGTTGTTAATCTCCCGTTCGACTTCGCTTTTGATCGTATTGCGTCTAGCCTCTGGGATAAGGTTGTTTCTTATGATTACCCGGTATTGATCTGATACTCTTTGCTCCGATACTTGAATATTTGGGTACTCCCTGCAAAATTCGGCATACAGCTGTTGTCTGTAGCCGATCGTTTCTTGACCGAGGTTTGTCACCTTATAATAGAAGCGCAAAATGCTTTCGTTAATGGACACAGTCCATTTCATGCGCTGCCTCGGTCGTCCCGCTTGAGTGAGCGCCGGCTGATGTTCCGGCGCAGCACCTTCAGCGAGTGGAGCTCGTGCTGTTGTTTGGCTCACTTGTGGTTGTTGTTCTTGTTGTTGGCTGTAGCTGTTTGTGTGACAGGGGCCCGCCTCCTCAACACCCTGCCACCGACGTCCCGCATGCTGTCACGTCCAGCGTCGGCTCCAGACGTGCCCTGGCGATCCCCAGGCAGCGGCCCTAAACATAAACTATTAATCTCCATTCTCATGGGTGTGCATTTTATACCTACTGCCAGGTGTCAGTTTTTGTTCCACGGCAAGTATTCCTGCTACTCTCTGGGTATTGGCGCTACGAATACCCAGAAAGCATCCCCCATTCGCAGGGGGCCGCGCCTGATAGAAGAACTGACATAAAACTCCCACAGGAGATTATTATTATCCAGCTTTAGCCATACGGCTCACACTCCCTCTAAGGGGAAAATTGACTCATCCCAGATACCTACGGTATCAAAAGGATTGAGCTCTGGTGGGACTCTTTCCGTGTTATCGAGCCCTAGGTGACTTAGTATGCTGGAGTTTCTCCCAGAAATTTTCGTACGCATCTGGCCGTCGCGAGTAGTACAGCTTTCTGCATGGTCTTATAAAGGTGTTCATTTAGACCCAGCTTTTTTATGCTTTCGAGGAGGGTCTTCGGAATGACTCCAGTAGTAGACATAATAATCGGTATCGTCTGGGTACTTTGCATTCTCCATTGCCTTCGTATTTGAATTTCCAGATCTCTGTATTTGGCGATCTTTTCAGTAAATTTACTAAGTAGATTATTGTTGTTAGGTATCGCCACATCAATTAGTGTTGTTTGTCTTGTTAATTTATTAACTAGTACGAGATCTGGTCTATTATGTGCCACTGTTTGGTCTGTGAGCACAGTGCGGTCCCAGTATAGCTTGTAGTTGCCATCCTCAAGCATACTCTCGGGGACGTATTGATAATACGGGAGATGGTCCTTTTGGAGAAGTCCCAGCTTGATAGCTATCTCTTGATGAAGTATTTTTCCAACTGCGTCATGCCGTTCCTTGTATTCAGTTGCAGCAAATGCCTGGCAGCCCCCTGTAAGATGTTGGATGGTTTCTTGGGCTTGACATCCATATCGGCATCTGTCGTTTTGAACCTGAGGGTCTTTGATAATATATTTCAGGTAATTTCTGGTTGGTATAACCTGATCCTGAATGGCCAGTAATGAACCCTCCGTTTCAGGGAACATCTTTCCTGATGTTAACCAATAGTTCGACGCTGTATTGTCGACATAGTCTTGGCTGACCTCATTGGGATGTCGCCCGTGCAGAGGTTTACCCATCCAGGTTTATTATTATTATCCAGATTTAGCCATACGGCTTACACTCCCTCTGAGGGGAAAATTGACTCATCCCAGATACCTACGGTATCAAAAGGATTGAGCTCTGGTGGGCCTCTTTCCGTGTTATCGAGTCCTAGGTGACTTGGAATGCAGGTGTATCTCCCAAAAATTTTCTTACGCTTCTGGCCGTCGCAAGTAGTACAGCTTTCTGCATGGTCTTATAAATATGTTCATTGAGACCCAGCTTTTTTATGCTTTCGAGGAGGGTCTTCGGAATGACTCCAGTAGTAGACATAACAATAGGTATCGTCTGGGTACTTTGCATTCTCCATTGTCTCCGTATTTGAATTTCCAGATCTCTATACTTGGCGATCTTTTCAGTAAATTTACTACGTAGATTATTGTTGTTAGGTATCGCCACATCAATTAGTGTTGTTTGTCTTGTTAATTTATTAACTAGTACGAGATCTGGTCTATTATGTGCCACTGTTTGGTCTGTGAGCACACTGCGGTCCCAGTATAGCTTGTAGTTGCCATCCTCAAGCATACTCTCAGGGACGTATTGATAATATGGGAGATGGTCCGTTTGGAGAAGTCCCAGCTTGTTAGCTATCTCTTGATGAAGGATTTTTCCCACTTCGTCATGCCGTTCCTTGTATTCAGTTGCAGCAAATGCCTGGCAGCCCCCTGTAATATGTTGGATGGTTTCTTGGGCTTGACATCCATATCGGCATCTGTCGTTTTGAACCTGAGGGTCTTTGACAATATATTTCAGGTAATTTCTGGTTGGTATAACCTGATCCTGAATGGCCAGTAATGAACCCTCCGTTTCAGGGAACATCTTTCCTGATGTCAACCAATAGTTCGACGCTGTATTGTCGACATAGCCTTGGCTGACCTCATTGGAATGTCGCCCGTGCAGAGGTTTACCCATCCAGGTGCGCAGTTTTTCGTCCTTAGTAAGGTGGTTTATGCGCATTTCTGGTTCCCTCAGTTTGATCGGTGTTGTGTCATCTACTGCGCAAATTGCGCGGTGTAGAGTAGATGTCTCAGCCTGCATCTGAAAATAAGTTCTTAAATTAGCAATCTGTTTATCTAATTGCTCACCTATATCCATAAGTCCTCTTCCTCCTAGATACCGGGGTAATGTCGTTCGTTCTACTGCACTTTTAGGGTGGTGTTTTTGTGCCTTTGTGAGGTGTGTTCGTACTTTTCGCTGAAGATTTTCTATATCCGTTTTTGTCCACTTAACAATACCAAATGAATAGCTAAGCGCGGAACAAGCGTAGGTGTTCAGTGCCTTAAACAAATTTTTACTGTTAAGCTGTGAACGAAGCAGTTGTTTTACCCTTCTTATAAACTCAGTTGTTATCTCAGTTTTCATTTGCTTATGGTCAATTTTCCGCGCCTGCTTTTTTCCAAGATATTTGTACATATCGTTATCGCCCATGGCCTCGATGTTATGGCCATTTTGCATATCGAATCCACCGGGCTGTACCTTTCCTCTGACTATATTCAAAACACGGCACTTGTCTAGACCGAACTGCATACTAATATCATTAGAGAATGTTTCTACAGTTTTTAGCATCTCTTCTAGGTGTTCTCGAGTGGAAGCCATTAATTTCAAATCATCCATATACAACAGATGATTGAGCTTCGCTACTACAGTATTATTGCTTTTAATGCTAAAACCTGAATCAGTGGAGTTCAATAGTTGGGAAAGGGGGTTCAAAGCTAAACAGAACCACAGTGGACTCAACGAGTCTCCTTGAAACAGGCCCCGGTTGATTGCGATATTTTCGGTTTCGATATTGTTTTCACCAGGTATTTGGAGGTGAATTTTAGTCTTCCAATCTCTCATTATATGCCTTAAAAAGGTCACTATATTATCATCGACTTTGTATATTTTTAATATATCTATTAGCCATTCATGCGGTACTGAATCAAAGGCCTTTTTATAGTCAATAAAAGCAGTAAAAAGGTTCCTTTTTTTAGTGAATGCCTGGTTAGAAATGACTGAGTCGATGATAAGCTGTTCTTTGCAACCCATGGAACCCTTAGCGCATCCTTTCTGTTGAGGCTCTATGATATTGTTTAGAGCACAGTGTTGGTAGATACGCCGGGTTACACAGGATGTGACCAATTTATACAAAGTTGGAAGACAAGTAATTGGGCGGTACTTGGATGGATCTTGGGTGTTATTTTGATCCTTGGGTATTAAATAAGTAGTTCCCTGAGTTAGAAATGATGGTAATTCCTGCGGATTAGAAATAACATGATTAATTAATGTTGATAAGCACTCATGAATACTCCAAAACTTTTTAAGCCAAAAGTTCTGAACTCCGTCTGGTCCAGGAGATTTCCAGTTATGAAGCTCTTTGATGACATTTGAGACTTCTTCAGTCGTGAATGGTTCGTAGTTAGCAGTGACGTAGTGGTGACAGTTGTGCGTCGTATCTTCTATCCAGCCAGCATTGTTGTTAAGAGCAGCTGGTGTGGAAAGTTGATTTCCCCAAAACTCATGAATTTCTTCTTGGCTTGGGTAAGACTTGTCGACACTTTCTACGGTGGAATTGAGTTTTCGGTAAAACGCCTTCTCAGAGTTCTCAAAAAGTGCATTGTCACATTTTCGGTTGTAACTAACTTTATACCTTCTTAACCGTCCTGAATAGACGGAGAGTTTTTGTTTTAATGTATCCAGACACTGTTGAGCTGTGTTATTTTCTGGATCGTATCTCGAGTGTCTTGCAGTGCTCCGCATTATTTCTTCAGCTCTCTTAATGACTTTTCTACTTGTTACACCTCTTATATATTCTGTGACTTGACCAATATCCCTACGCAGTAATTCAATTTTTCCGAGAAGTCTTTTTTCCCAGGGTGCAATTCTGTTACCAGTCCTTCCGTTATTAGTACCCTGTCGTGTTCTGATCTTAACGCCCATTACATTGGCAACTGCTGTTGCTGCACAGTAGATTAGCATATGCAGATATTCCAATGTGTGGGTTTCTACGACATAATTGGGTAGGACTTCAGTATTCACAATTTGTAACAGCGCACCTAGTTTCTTACAAGAGTTTATTCGTGGTAGCGGTGGTCTGCTAAGTGGATTTGTTCCATTAAACTCTTGTACGGCACGAGCCATTTCGCTTTCTAGACTATCGCGCAACTCGTTGTTTTCCTGCTGTGTATTGTCAGGTTGAGTTTCTGGTATGGGAATCTCAGGAATCTGCTCATCAAGGATTTCATTAGGGACTTGATCTAAAACTAGCTCTTGGTTATTAATCTCCCGTTCGACTTCGCTTTTGATCGTATTGCGTCTAGTCTCTGGGATAAGGTTGTTTCTTATGATTACCCGGTATTGATCTGATACTCTTTGCTCCGATACTTGAATATCTGGGTACTTCCTGCAAAATTCGGCATACAGCTGTTGTCTGTAGCCGATCGTTTCTTGCCGAGGTTGGTCACCTTATAATAGAAGCGCAAAATGCTTTCGTTGATGGACACAGTCCATTTCATGCGCTGCCTCGGTCGTCCCGCTTGAGTGAGCGCCGGCTGATGTTCCAGCGCTGCACCTTCAGCGAGTGGAGCTCTTGCTGTTGTTTGGCTCGCTTGTGGTTGTTGTTCTTGTTGTTGGGCTGTAGCTGTTTGTGTGACAGGGGCCCGCCTCCTCAACACCCTGCCACCGACGTCCCGCATGCTGTCACGTCCAGCGCCGGCTCCAGACGTGCCCTGGCGATCCCCAGGCAGCGATCCTAAACATAAACCATAATTCTCCATATCAATGGGTGTGCATTTTATACCTACTGCCAGGTGTCAGTTTTTGTTCCACGGCAAGTATCCCTGCTACTCTCTGGGTACTGGCGCTACGAATACCCAGAAAGTATCCCCCATTCGGAGGGGGCCGCGCCTGATAGAAGAACTGACAAAAAACTCCCACAGGTTATTATTATCCCAGATTTAGCCATACGGCTCACACTCCCTGTAAGGGGAAAATTGACTCATCCCAGATACCTACGGTATCAAAAGGATTGAGCTCTGGTGGGACTCTTTCCATGTTATCGAGCCCTAGGTGACTTGGTATGCTGGAGTATCTCCCAGAAATTTTCGTACACATCTGGCCGTCGCGAGTAGTACAGCTTTCTGCATGGTCTTATAAAGGTGTTCATTTAGACCCAGCTTTTTTATGTTTTCGAGGAGGTTCTTTGGAATGACTCCAGTAGTAGACATAATAATAGGTATCGTCTGGGTACTTTGCATTCTCCATTGTCTTCGTATTTGAATTTCCAGATCTCTGTACTTGGCGATCTTTTCAGTAAATTTACTACGTAGATTATTGTTGTTAGGTATCGCCACATCAATCAATGTTGTTTGTCTTGTTAATTTATTAACTAGTACGAGATCTGGTCTATTATGTGCCACTGTTTGGTCTGTGAGCACAGTACGGTCCCAGTATAGCTTGTAGTTGCCATCCTCAAGCATACTCTCAGGGACGTATTGATAATATGGGAGATGGTCCGTTTGGAGAAGTCCCAGCTTGATAGCTATCTCTTGATGAAGGATTTTTCCCACTGCGTCATGCCGTTCCTTGTATTCAGTTGCAGCAAATGCCTGGCAGCCCCCTGTAAGATGTTGGATGGTTTCTTGGGTTCGGCATCCATATCGGCATTTGTCGTTCTGGATCTGAGGGTCTTTGACGATGTGTTTCAGGTAATTTTTAGTTGGTATTACCTGATCCTGAATGGCTAGTATTGAACCTTCTGTTTCAGGGAACATCTTACCCGATGTCAACCAATAGTTCGACGCTGTATTGTCGACATAGTCTTGGCTGACCTCATTGGGATGTCGCCCGTGCAGAGGTTTGCCCATCCAGGTGCGCAGTTTTTCGTCCTTAGTAAGGTGGTTTATGCGCATTTCTGGTTCCCTCAGCTTGATCGGTGTTGTGTCATCTACTGCGCAAATGGCGCGGTGTAGATTAGATGTCTCAGCCTGCATCTGAAAATAAGTTCTTAAATTAGCAATCTGTTTATCTAATTGCTCACCTATATCCATAAGTCCTCTTCCTCCTAGATACCGGGGTAATGTCGTTCGTTCTACTGCACTTTTAGGGTGGTGTTTTTGTGCCTTTGTCAGGTGTGTTCTTACTTTTCGCTGAAGGTGTTCTATATCCGTTTTTGTCCACTTAACAATACCAAATGAATAGCTAAGCGCGGTACAAGCGTAGGTGTTTAGTGCCTTAAACAAATTTTTACTGTTAAGTTGTGAACGAAGCAGCTGTTTTACCCTTCGTATAAACTCAGTAGTTATCTCAGTTTTCATTTGCTTATGGTCAATTTTCCGCGCCTGCTTTACACCAAGATATTTGTACATATCGTTTTCGCCCATGGCCTCGATGTTCTGGCCATTTTGCATATCGAATCCACCGGGCTGTACCTTTCCTCTGACTATATTCAAAACACGGCACTTGTCTAGTCCGAAGTGCATGCTTATATCATTAGAGAATGTTTCTACAGTTTTTAGCATCTGTTCTAGGTGTTCTCGAGTGGAAGCCATTAATTTCAAATCATCCATATACAACAGATGATTGAGCTTCGCTACCACAGTATTATTGTTTCTAATGCTAAAACCTGAGTCAGTGGAGTTTAATAGCTGGGAAAGGGGGTTCAAAGCTAAGCAGAACCACAATGGACTCAACGAGTCTCCTTGAAACAGGCCACGGTTGATTGCGATATTTTCGGTTTCGATATTGTTTTCACCGGGTATTTGGAGGTGAATTTTAGTCTTCCAATCTCTCATTATATGCCTTAAAAAGGTCACTATGTTATCATCGACGGGCGGTTATTATAAGAACATTTATTTTTAAATATTAAATACAACCACTAAATATTTTTCTGATTACCTTTTTAACCATTTGACGTTTATTCTGTTAATCGTCATTTCTTTATTTTCATTATTGTTATTATATACACGCCTGAAACACGCACATTTCGCTAATCGGACAGTTGTTATAAAAACATTTTCTGACATTTTTTTTTATTATTTCTAATTATTATTATTATTATTATTATATTTAGCCATACGGCTCACACTCCCTCTAAGGGGAAAATTGACTCATCCCAGATACCTACGGTATCAAAAGGATTGAGCTCTGGTGGGACTCTTTCCGTGTTATCGAGCCCTAGGTGACTTGGAATGCAGGTGTATCTCCCAGAAATTTTCGTACGCATCTGGCCGTCGCGAGTAGTACAGCTTTCTGCATGGTCTTATAAAGATGTTCATTCAGACCCAGCTTTTTTATGCTTTCGAGGAGGGTCTTCGGAATGACTCCAGTAGTAGAAATAATAATCGGTATCGTCTGGGTACTTTGCATTCTCCATTGCCTTCGTATTTGAATTTCTAGATCTCTGTATTTGGCGATCTTTTCAGTAAATTTACTACGTAGATTATTGTTGTTAGGTATCGCCACATCAATTAGTGTTGTTTGTCTTGTTAATTTATTAACTAGTACGAGATCTGGTCTATTATGTGCCACTGTTTGGTCTGTGAGCACAGTGCGGTCCCAGTATAGCTTGTAGTTGCCATCCTCAAGCATACTCTCAGGGACGTATTGATAATACGGGAGATGGTCTGTTTGGAGAAGTCCCAGCTTGATAGCTATCTCTTGATGAAGGATTTTTGCTACTGCATCATGCCGTTCCTTGTATTCAGTTGCAGCAAATGCCTGGCAGCCCCCTGTAAGATGTTGGATGGTTTCTTGGGCTTGACATCCATATCGGCATCTGTCGTTTTGAACCTGAGGGTCTTTGATGATATATTTCAGGTAATTTCTGGTTGGTATAACCTGATCCTGAATGGCCGGTAATGAACCCTCCGTTTCAGGGAACATCTTTCCTGATGTCAACCAGTAGTTCGACGCTATATTGTCGACATAGTCTTGGCTGACCTCATTGGGATGTCGCCCGTGCAGAGGTTTACCCATCCAGGCGCGCACTTTTTCGTCCTTAGTAAGGTGGTTTATGCGCATTTCTGGTTCACTCAGTTTGATCGGTGTTGTGTCATCTACTGCGCAGATAGCGCGATGTAGAGTAGATGTCTCAGCCTGCATCTGAAAATAAGTTCTTAAATTAGCAATTTGTTTATCTAATTGCTCACCTATATCCATAAGTCCTCTTCCTCCTAGATTCCGTGGTAATGTTGTTCTTTCTACTGCACTTTTAGGATGGTGTTTTTGTGCCTTTGTGAGGTGTGTTCGCACTTTTCGCTGAAGAGCTTCTATATCTGTTTTTGTCCACTTAACAATACCAAATGAGTAGCTAAGTGCGGAACATGCGTAGGTGTTTAGTGCCTTAAACAAATTTCTACTGTTAAGGTGTGAGCGAAGCAGCTGTTTTACCCTTCGTATAAACTCAGTAGTTATCTCTGTTTTCATTTGTTTATGGTCAATTTTCCGCGCTTGCTTTACTCCAAGATATTTGTACATATCGTTTTCACCCATGGCCTCGATGTTCTGGCCATTTTGCATATCGAATCCTCCGGGCTGTACTTATTATTATTATTATTATCCAGATTTAGCCATACGGCTCACACTCCCTCTAAGGGGAAAATTGACTCATCCCAGATACCTACGGTATCAAAAGGATTGAGCTCTGGTGGGACTCTTTCCGTGTTTTCGAGCCCTAGGTGACTTGGTATGCTGGAGTTTCTCCCAGAAATTTTCGTACGCATCTGGCCGTTGCAAGTAGTACAGCTTTCTGCATGGTCTTATAAAGGTGTTCATTTAGACCCAGCTTTTTTATGCTTTCGAGGAGGGTCTTCGGAATGACTCCAGTAGTAGAGATAATAATTGGTATCGTCTGGGTACTTTGCATTCTCCATTGCCTTCGTATTTGAATTTCCAGATCTCTGTACTTGGCGATCTTTTCAGTAAATTTACTACGTAGATTATTGTTGTTAGGTATCGCCACATCAATTAGTGTTGTCTGTCTTGTTAATTTATTAACTAGTACGAGATCTGGTCTATTATGTGCCACTGTTTGGTCTGTGAGAACAGTGCGGTCCCAGTATAGCTTGTAGTTGCCATCCTCAAGCATACTCTCAGGGACGTATTGATAATACGGGAGATGATCCGTTTGGAGAAGTCCCAGCTTGATAGCTATCTCTTGATGAAGGATTTTTCCCACTGCGTCATGCCGCTCCTTGTATTCAGTTGCAGCAAATGCCTGGCAGCCCCCTGTAAGATGTTGGATGGTTTCTTGGGCTTGACATCCATATCGGCATCTGTCGTTTTGAACCTGAGGGTCTTTGATGATATATTTCAGGTAATTTCTGGTTGGTATAACCTGATCCTGAATAGCCAGTAATGAACCCTCCGTTTCAGGGAACATCTTTCCTGATGTCAACCAATAGTTCGACGCTGTATTGTCGACATAGTCTTGGCTGACCTCATTGGGATGTCGCCCGTGCAGAGGTTTACCCATCCAGGTGCGCAGTTTTTCGTCTTTAGTGAGGTGGTTTATGCGCATTTCTGGTTCCCTCAGTTTGATCGGTGTTGTGTCATCTACTGCGCAAATAGCTTGATGTAGAGTAGATGTCTCAGCTTGCATCTGAAAATAAGTTCTTAAATTAGCAATTTGTTTATCTAATTGCTCACCTATATCCATAAGTCCTCTTCCTCCCAGATTCCGTGGTAATGTTGTTCTTTCTACTGCACTTTTAGGATGGTGTTTTTGTGCCTTTGTGAGGTGTGTTCGTACTTTTCGCTGAAGATTTTCTATATCTGTTTTTGTCCACTTAACAATACCAAATGAATAGCTAAGTGCGGAACAAGCGCAGGTGTTTGGTGCCTTAAACAAATTTTTACTGTTAAGCTGTGAACGAAGCAGCTGTTTTATCCTTCGTATAAACTCAGTAGTTATTTCAGTTTTCATTTGCTTATGGTCAATTTTCCGCGCCTGCTTTACTCCAGGATATTTGTATATATCGTTTTCACCCATGGCCTCGATGTTCTGGCCATTTTGCATATCGAATCCACCGGGCTGTACCTTTCCTCTGACTATATTCAAAACACGGCACTTGTCTAGGCCGAACTGCATATTAATATCATTAGAGAATGTTTCTACTGTTTTTAGCATCTGCTCTAGATTGTCTCGAGTAGAAGCCATTAATTTCAAATCATCCATATACAACAGATGATTAAGCTTCGCTAGTACAGTATTGTTGTTTTTAATGCTAAAACCTGAGTCAGTGGAGTTTAATAGCTGTGATAGAGGGTTCATAGCCAAACAGAACCACAATGGACTCAGCGAGTCTCCTTGAAACAGGCCCCGGTTGATTGCGATATTTTCCGTTTCGATATTGTTTTCACCAGGTATTTGGAGGTGAATTTTAGTCTTCCAACTTGTCATTATATGCCTTAAAAAAGTCACTATGTTATCATCGACTTTGTATATTCTTAATATATCTATAAGCCATTCATGCGGCACTGAATCAAAGGCCTTTTTGTAGTCAATAAAGGCAGTAAAGAGGTTCCTTTTTTTGGTGAATGCCTGGTTAGAAATGACTGAGTCGATGATAAGTTGTTCTTTACAACCCATAGAACCCTTAGCGCATCCTTTCTGTTGAGGCTCTATGATATTGTTTAAAGCACAGTGTTGGTAGATACGCCGGGTTATACAGGATGTGACCAATTTATACAAAGTTGGAAGACAAGTAATTGGGCGGTACTTGGCTGGATCTTGGGTGTTATTTTGATCCTTCGGTATTAAATAAGTGGTTCCCTGAGTTAGAAATGATAGTATTTCCTGCGGGTTAGAAATAACATGATTAATTAATGTTGATAAGCAATCATGAATGCTCCAAAACTTCTTAAGCCAGAAGTTCTGGACTCCGTCTGGTCCAGGAGATTTCCAGTTATGAAGCTCTTTGATGATATTTGAGACCTCTTCAGTAGTGAATGGTTCGCAGTTAGCTGTGACGTAGTGGTGACAGTTGTGCGTCGTATCTTCTATCCAGCCAGCATTGTTGTTAAGAGCAGCTGGTGTGGAAAGTTGATTTCCCCAAAACTCATGAATCTCTTCCTGGCTTGGGTAAGACTTGTCTACAGTTTCTACGGTGGAGTTCAGTTTTCGGTAGAACGCCTTCTCAGAGTTCTCAAAAAGTGCATTGTCACATTTTCGGTTGTTACTAACTTTATACCTTCTTAATCGTCCTGAATAGACGGAGAGTTTTTGTTTTAATGTATCCAGACACTGTTGGGCTGTGTTATTTTCTGGATCGTATCTCGAGTGTCTTGCAGTGCTCCGCATTATTTCTTCAGCTCTCTTAATGACTTTTCTACTTGTTACACCTCTTACATATTCTGTGACTTGACCAATATCCCTACGCAGTAATTCAATTTTTCCGAGAAGTCTCTTTTCCCAGGGTGCAATTCTGTTACCAGTCCTTCCGTTATTAGTACTCCGTCGTGTTCTAATCTTAACGCCCATTACATTAGCAATTGCTGTTGCTGCACAGTAGATTAGCATATGCAGATATTCCAATGTGTGGGCTTCTACGACATAATTGGGTAGGACTTCAGTGTTCACAATTTGTAACAGCTCACCTAGTTTCTTACAAGAGTTTATTCGTGGTAGCGGTGGTCTGCTAAGTGGATTTGTTCCATTAAACTCTTGTACGGCACGAGCCATTTCGTTTGCTAGACTATCGCGCAACTCGTTGTTTTCCTGTTGTGTATTGTCAGGTTGAGTTTCTGGTAAGGGAATCTCAGGAATCTGCTCATCAAGGATTTCATTTAGGACTTGATCTAAAACTAGCCCTTGGTTGTTAATCTCCCGTTCGACTTCGCTTTTGATCGTATTGCGTCTAGCCTCTGGGATAATGTTGTTTCTTATGATTACCCGGTATTGATCTGATACTCTTTGCTCCGATACTTGAATATCTGGGTACTCCCTGCAAAATTCGGCATACAGCTGTTGTCTGTAGCCGATCGTTTCTTGACCGAGGTTTGTCACCTTATAATAGAAGCGCAAAATGCTTTCGTTAATGGACACAGTCCATTTCATGCGCTGCCTCGGTCGTCCCGCTTGAGTGAGCGCCGGCTAATGTTCCAGCGCAGCACCTTCAGCGGGTGGAGCTCTTGCTGTTGTTTGGCTCGCTTGTGGTTGTTGTTGTTGTTGGGCTGTAACTGATTGTATGACAGGGGCCCGCCTCCTCAACACCCTGCCACCGACGTCCCGCATGCTGTCACGTCCAGCGCCGGCTCCAGACGTGCCCTGGCGATCCCCAGGCAGCGATCCTAAACATAAATCAATATTCTCCATATTAATGGGTGTGCATTTTATACCTACTGCCAGGTGTCAGTTTTTGTTCCACGGCAAGTATCCCTGCTACTCTCTGGGTATTGGCGCTACGAATACCCAGAAAGCATCCCCCATTCGCAGGGGGCCGCGCCTGATAGAAGAACTGACAAAAAACTCCCACAGGAGTTATTATTATTATCCCACTTATTATTATCCAGATTTAGCCATACGGCTCACACTCCCTCTAAGGGGAAAATTGACTCATCCCAGATACCTACGGTATCAAAAGGATTGAGCTCTGGTGGGACTCTTTCCGTGTTATCGAGCCCTAGGTGACTTGGTATGCAGGTGTATCTCCCAAAAATTTTCGTACACATCTGGCCGTTGCGAGTAGTACAGCTTTCTGCATGGTCTTGTAAAGATGTTCATTTAGACCCAGCCTTTTTATGCTTTCGAGGAGGTTCTTCGGAATGACTCCAGTAGTAGATATAACAATAGGTATCGTCTGGGTACTTTGCATTCTCCATTGCCTTCGTATTTGAATTTCTAGATCTCTGTACTTGGCGATCTTTTCAGTGAATTTACTACGTAGATTATTGTTGTTAGGTATCGCCACATCAATTAGTGTTGTTTGTCTTGTTAATTTATTAACTAGTACGAGATCTGGTCTATTATGTGCCACTGTTTGGTCTGTGAGCACAGTGCGGTCCCAGTATAGCTTGTAGTTGCCATCCTCAAGCATACTCTCAGGGACGTATTGATAATACGGGAGATGGTCCGTTTGGAGAAGTCCCAGCTTGATAGCTATCTCTTGATGAAGGATTTTTCCCACTGCGTCATGCCGTTCCTTGTATTCAGTTGCAGCAAATGCCTGGCAGCCCCCTGTAAGATGTTGGATGGTTTCTTGGGCTTGACATCCATATCGGCATCTGTCGTTTTGAACCTGAGGGTCTTTGATGATATATTTCAGGTAGTTTCTGGTTGGTATAACCTGATCCTGAATGGCCAGTAATGAACCCTCCGTTTCAGGGAACATCTTTCCTGATGTCAACCAGTAGTTCGACGCTATATTGTCGACATAATCTTGGCTGACCTCATTGGGATGTCGCCCGTGCAAAGGTTTACCCATCCAGGCGCGCACTTTTTCGTCCTTAGTAAGGTGGTTTATGCGTAGTTCTTCTTCTCTCAGTTTGATCGGTGTTGTGTCATCTACTGCGCAGATAGCGCGATGTAGAGTAGATGTCTCAGCCTGCATCTGAAAATAAGTTCTTAAATTAGCAATTTGTTTATCTAATTGCTCACCTATATCCATAAGTCCTCTTCCTCCTAAATACCGGGGTAATGTCGTTCGTTCTACTGCACTTTTAGGGTGGTGTTTTTGTGCCTTTGTGAGGTGTGTTCGTACTTTTCGCTGAAGATTTTCTATATCCGTTTTTGTCCACTTAACAATACCAAATGAATAGCTAAGCGCGGAACAAGCGTAGGTGTTTAGTGCCTTAAACAAATTTTTACTGTTAAGCTGTGAACGAAGCAGCTGTTTTACCCTTCTTATAAACTCAGTAGTTATCTCAGTTTTCATTTGCTTATGGTCAATTTTCCGCGCCTGCTTTACTCCAAGATATTTGTACATATCGTTGTCGCCCATGGCCTCGATGTTCTGGCCATTTTGCATATCGAATCCACCGGGCTGTACCTTTCCTCTGACTATATTCAAAACACGGCACTTGTCTAGACCGAACTGCATACTAATATCATTAGAAAATGTTTCTACAGTTTTTAGCATCTCTTCTAGGTGTTCTCGAGTGGAAGCCATTAATTTCAAATCATCCATATACAACAGATGATTGAGCTTCGCTACCACAGTATTATTGCTTTTAATGCTAAAACCTGAGTCAGTGGAGTTTAATAGTTGGGAAAGGGGGTTCAAAGCTAAACAGAACCACAATGGACTCAACGAGTCTCCTTGAAATAGGCCCCGGTTGATTGCGATATTTTCGGTTTCGATATTGTTTTCACCAGGTATTTGGAGGTGAATTTTAGTCTTCCAATCTCTCATTATATGCCTTAAAAAGGTCACTATGTTATCATCTACTTTGTATATTTTCAATATATCTATTAGCCATTCATGCGGTACTGAATCAAAGGCCTTTTTATAGTCAATAAAAGCAGTAAAAAGGTTTCTTTTTTTAATGAATGCCTGGTTAGAAATGACTGAGTCGATGATAAGCTGTTCTTTGCAACCCAGGGAACCCTTAGCGCATCCTTTCTGTTGAGGCTCTATGATATTGTTTAGAGCACAGTGTTGGTAGATACGCCGGGTTACACAGGATGTGACCAATTTATACAAAGTTGGAAGACAAGTAATTGGGCGGTACTTGGATGGATCTTGGGTGTTATTTTGATCCTTGGGTATTATTATTATTATTATCCAGATTTAG
The DNA here is from genome assembly GCF_917563875.1 of Diabrotica virgifera virgifera. Lineage (NCBI taxonomy): Eukaryota > Metazoa > Arthropoda > Insecta > Coleoptera > Chrysomelidae > Diabrotica > Diabrotica virgifera. The sequence continues at coordinate 143,204,672 of NC_065444.1, read as the reverse complement.
CCATACGGCTCACACTCCCTCTAAGGGGAAATTTGACTCATCCCAGATACCTACGGTATCAAAAGGATTGAGCTCTGGTGGGACTCTTTCCGTGTTATCGAGCCCTAGGTGACTTGGTATGCAGGTGTGTCTCCCAAAAATTTTCGTACACATCTGGCCGTTGCGAGTAGTACAGCTTTCTGCATGGTCTTGTAAAGATGTTCATTTAGACCCAGCCTTTTTATGCTTTCGAGGAGGTTCTTCGGAATGACTCCAGTAGTAGATATAACAATAGGTATCGTCTGGGTACTTTGCATTCTCCATTGCCTTCGTATTTGAATTTCTAGATCTCTGTACTTGGCGATCTTTTCAGTGAATTTACTACGTAGATTATTGTTGTTAGGTATCGCCACATCAATTAGTGTTGTTTGTCTTGTTAATTTATTAACTAGTACGAGATCTGGTCTATTATGTGCCACTGTTTGGTCTGTGAGCACAGTGCGGTCCCAGTATAGCTTGTAGTTGCCATCCTCAAGCATACTCTCAGGGACGTATTGATAATACGGGAGATGGTCCGTTTGGAGAAGTCCCAGCTTGATAGCTATCTCTTGATGAAGGATTTTTCCCACTGCGTCATGCCGTTCCTTGTATTCAGTTGCAGCAAATGCCTGGCAGCCCCCTGTAAGATGTTGGATGGTTTCTTGGGCTTGACATCCATATCGGCATCTGTCGTTTTGAACCTGAGGGTCTTTGATGATATATTTCAGGTAGTTTCTGGTTGGTATAACCTGATCCTGAATGGCCAGTAATGAACCCTCCGTTTCAGGGAACATCTTTCCTGATGTCAACCAGTAGTTCGACGCTATATTGTCGACATAATCTTGGCTGACCTCATTGGGATGTCGCCCGTGCAAAGGTTTACCCATCCAGGCGCGCACTTTTTCGTCCTTAGTAAGGTGGTTTATGCGCAGTTCTGCTTCCCTCAGTTTGATCGGTGTTGTGTCATCTACTGCGCAGATAGCGCGATGTAGAGTAGATGTCTCAGCCTGCATCTGAAAATAAGTTCTTAAATTAGCAATTTGTTTATCTAATTGCTCACCTATATCCATAAGTCCTCTTCCTCCTAAATACCGGGGTAATGTCGTTCGTTCTACTGCACTTTTAGGGTGGTGTTTATGTGCCTTTGTGAGGTGTGTTCGTACTTTTCGCTGAAGATTTTCTATATCCGTTTTTGTCCACTTAACAATACCAAATGAATAGCTAAGCGCGGAACAAGCGTAGGTGTTTAGTGCCTTAAACAAATTTTTACTGTTAAGCTGTGAACGAAGCAGCTGTTTTACCCTTCTTATAAACTCAGTAGTTATCTCAGTTTTCATTTGCTTATGGTCAATTTTCCGCGCCTGCTTTACTCCAAGATATTTGTACATATCGTTGTCGCCCATGGCCTCGATGTTCTGGCCATTTTGCATATCGAATCCACCGGGCTGTACCTTTCCTCTGACTATATTCAAAACACGGCACTTGTCTAGACCGAACTGCATACTAATATCATTAGAAAATGTTTCTACAGTTTTTAGCATCTCTTCCAGGTGTTCTCGAGTGGAAGCCATCAATTTCAAATCATCCATATACAACAGATGATTGAGCTTCGCTACCACAGTATTATTGCTTTTAATGCTAAAACCTGAGTCAGTGGAGTTTAATAGCTGAGAAAGGGGGTTCAAAGCTAAACAGAACCACAATGGACTCAACGAGTCTCCTTGAAATAGGCCCCGGTTGATTGCGATATTTTCGGTTTCGATATTGTTTTCACCAGGTATTTGGAGGTGAATTTTAGTCTTCCAATCTTTCATTATATGTCTTAAAAAGGTCACTATGTTATCATCTACTTTGTATATTTTCAATATATCTATTAGCCATTCATGCGGTACTGAATCAAAGGCCTTTTTATAGTCAATAAAAGCAGTAAAAAGGTTCCTTTTTTTAGTGAATGCCTGGTTAGAAATAACTGAGTCGATGATAAGCTGTTCTTTGCAACCCATGGAACCCTTAGCGCATCCTTTCTGTTGAGGCTCTATGATATTGACATTATTATTATTATTATTATTATTATTATTATTATTGAATACTGTTCGATATTCCAATATTGATTATACTGAAAATCAATAAAAACAAGTACATATTTATTCTCATTATTTGACGTTTATACTGTAAATCGTCAATTTTTTTTTATTTATTGTTGTTATAAACGCCTGAAACACGCACTTTTCGCTCATCGGGCGGTTATTATAAGAACATTTATTTTTAAATATTAAATACAACCACTAAATATTTTTCTGATTACCTTTTTAACCATTTGACGTTTATTCTGTTAATCGTCATTTCTTTATTTTCATTATTGTTATTATATACACGCCTGAAACACGCACATTTCGCTAATCGGACAGTTGTTATAAAAACATTTTCTGACATTTTTTTTTATTATTTCTAATTATTATTTGATATTTAAATTGATTTATTTGACCATTTTTATTTTTACTATTTGATATATTGACTATTCCATATTTAAATTGTTTTATTTGACCATTTTTATTTTTATTATTTGATATTTTGATTATTTCATATTTAAATTGTTTTATTTGACCATTTTTTATTTTTGATATATTGATTACCTGTTTTATTTAAATTTATTTGATCATCATGACTGACAACAGTAACATTTCTCGCCCCGCAGTCCCCGTATCTCATATCGAGAATGAACCCGAAGTAGAACCTTATAAACTATCCGAAATATTTTCGATCGTACCCGAATTTGAAGGCGATCAAATATTTTTACAAACTTTTCTAAATGCTTGTGACTATGCCTACAATATGTCTACGCGTGATCAAAAACAACTATTAGTAATTCACATAAAAAATAAACTTCGGGGAAGAGCAGCGCAACTCATAAGCTCTAGAAATCCCTTATCATATCTAGAAATTAAGCAACTTCTTAATTCCCACTTTGGAGACACTAGAGACCTATCTTCTCTCATACAAGATTTACAGAGAGTCAAACAACTTCCAAATGAATCGGCTCTTACATTCCTCAATCGTGTCCAAGTCCTTAATGCAAAAATGCATGCCAATATCCAGAAATCTGGCCTCACTCCTGAAGAGAAACAAGCCCAAATCGTACTAATCGAATCAATGGCGCTCAATACCTTATTGACCGGCCTAGATCCAAAAATTGCACATATTGTTCGTGCTAGTAATCCGAAAGACCTTCTTCAAGCTCAGGTCCGCATCAGAAGAGAGCTACAATTATTCTATTTCGAAATACAGAAAACCAATCGCCCCAATCCTCCCAGACCCAATCAAAATAATCAACCCATTAGAAGACCAAACATTCAACCATCTAGATGCACCTTTTGTGGACGCATTGGCCACTCAAACAACGAATGTCGCTCTAGACAAAATTCGCAAAATAATTCCCAGAACTTTAACGATACTCGAAATTTCAGTAGCTATCAAAACTTCAATAATGCCCAAAATAATGGCTTTCAGAGGCCAAACTTCAGCCCTAATAATAACTACCAAAACACTAGACCTAACGACCACCAGCAAAGACCTCAATTCAATCAAAATAACTCACAAATACGTCCTTCTGTAATTCATAAAAACCCAAATTTTTCGAATGATAGACAGAGAGCTCATTTTGTTAACTATGAAGCTGACTATGTTAATTATTATACCCCAGATCCAATTGAAAGCTATCAGTATGACGATTTTTCCGATAATAATTATCCACCTCCTGATTATTACCCTTCATTCGATCAATCAACCGATTTAATTGATAGCCAAGACTATCAGGATTTTCTCACAGTTTCAAATCAAAACCACCCACCAGACAATGCCATTTCAATGAGCGAACCTTTGTCTCAAATAGAAAATCAGATCCAAACCGTAAATTTGGACGACATGAACCCGTCTCTGAATTTTCCAGATCAGGAATTTCTGTGAGATCTCATGCTGTAAACTCCAAAAATTTCTATTATATAACAGACGTAGCAAACAAATTTAAACTACTTATCGATGCCGGTACTGGTATCTCCAACTTTAAAGAAAATACCGCGAAAATTTTCAAATCGCGTTTTCCCGAAAGTATTACCATACAAGGTATTACAGACCAAAAACTTCTTGTCACTGAATCAACTTTAGTCCCGTTTCAAAAAGGAAACCCCCATAAGGTATTCATTTATGATCTAGATATTGATTTTGATGGAATCTTAGGCCTCGATTTTTTTTTGAACATTACGAATGAACAATAGACATCAAGAACAAAACATTAATCACGAATTTTAAAACATTACCTCTCTACAAAGTAGAAACTAATTCGTGTAACAATAATGAATCTCCTAATCAAATTAAAATAGATCCCAGGTCTGAGCAAATATTTAATCTAACATGTCATCTGTCGAATACAGATGCAATTTTGTATAAAAAAGAAAATGATAAAGTCCATACCCCCAACGCGTTAGTACACGTGAATAAAAAAGAAGAATTTCTGTCACCCATAGTAAACGGAAAAACAATTCCCAAAATTATCGATTTTTCCGATACCGAAATTAAACCCTCTTCGAATAACCCTATCCTAAATTTTCAGTCAAACGATAACTTGGTAAATTATTTCACTGATAAAAGTGATCGAAACAACAATATCAAATCTCGACTTCGAACAGAACATATTAACGAGGAAGAACGAGTAACAAATATTTCGTTAAAATATAAAAACGAAAGAACTATTCAATCAAAAAATTCCGATGAACATCCTTTCAATGTTCTGCCCTATGCAGTTATTTGTCCCAATAACACAAAAAACAAAACACACGAATTTACATCGTACAAACTTATTTTTGGATATACTTCTATTAGACCACCCGAAATATTTTATAATACAAAAACTCACGGATTTATACCGTACGAACTCCTGTTTGGATATACTTCTGTTAGACCACCCGAAACACTTTATAATAAGAAAACTCTTTATCAAAGTACTTTAGGGACTTAAGTAATCCTAAAGTCAAAATCCAAAATAAGTTTAATCATTCTCCAGCCCTTTGCGTCCACTGCTGGACATAGGCCTTCCTCATTTTTGTCCATTGTGCTATATTTTGAGCACTTTGCATCCAACCCCAAAATACGTTTATTAGCCCTCTCGAAACCCAAGAAACCCACGTAAATTCTGTTACTTTATTAAATACCAAATCCAATAGAACAAATAAAGTAACTTTTGATAAATTATTTATCATGAATTCTCTTTAAAATTCTTAGACTCATTTCAGTCATCCACTCCCAGTATAACCCCAATCAACATTGGAATCTTCTTTCATGAAGAATTTATTTTATTTATTAAGCTCCACAGCCCTTGAAGGCATAGGGTTGAGAAATTTAATTTTTTCTCATAATTAACAATTAGGTACATAATATTATTATACTATACTATAAAAACTACTATAATGTAGACAATATTACATTTATTTTTATTAAACACTTAATACCATACTTAATAATAAATATTTACAATGTACAAATTTTATAATAGTCTTTCCATACATTTTTTCTTAACTACATACTTGTTTCCATTGTTTTCTGTCTAAAGCTTTTTCTTTCCAATTCTCGATACTTATTACTTTTTCGTAAGTCTTCATATACTGTAACATTTACTATCATTCCTGGTCTATCTTTCCTTCTTGATGTATTGATTTTCGTGAGAGTACCATTTTCAACATTCTTTCCTTTCCCATTCTTTCAATTTGTTCTAAATATCATATCCCATAATATGCTCTAATTTAAATAAATATTTTTGACTCGTTATTTAAGTCTCTTAGTCCATACAAAAAAAAAAAACAAATAGTCTGGCTAGTTGACTAAGCCAAAGCCATTATAAAATAAAAAAGTCTCTTATTATTCTTTCTACTCTATTATTATTTATTTTCACACCTCTCTATATCGCTCCTGTATTTTCTCTCCCATCTCTCTAAAAAATATATTTCTGATTTTTGTACCCATGTTTCACATGCGTATGTAGCTGTATGCCTGATAACTGTTTTGTAGATTATAATTTTTGTTTTTCTCGAGACATATTCGAATTTCACTAATGATCACAACACTCTATACTTTTTGTTTCCTTTTACTATTTTTGTCTTTATCTTTCCTTCCCCGTGTCCATTTTCACATAATTTCAGACTCACCTGAGTAAACTCGGAAACTCATTCGAACAGAAATTTTTTCATTCTATCTAAGGCGAAATTATCTTCTTTTTCTTTATGTCTTTCTCCCATTATCATGCATTTTGTCTTTTCCTTATTTATTACTTATTTCCTTATTTATTAGAAGACTAAATCTTTTACCCCTTTTCTTTTCTATTATTATATTATTGTTCATTAATCCTTTTAGTTCTTTCTTACTTGTCATTAATAGTGTTAAATCTATACATTGCCATACTTTGATGGCCGTGTTGAAAATATTTCCTGCATCTTTATTTTACTTTTTCTAATTATTCCTTCTAGTATTAGATTAAAAAAAAGAGTCATTGATAATTTGTACCCTTACTGTCATCCTTCGTTTCTTTCAAAATTGCTTGGTTTATGCCCTTGCCCTTGTTTACTATTTCGTTATTGTGTTATCCATAGGCATTTTGTTTTCATCATGACGAGTTTAGTTAGTAGGCTTATCTCTTTCGTTAGATCGTATATCTGTTGCCACTTTACCTTATCTTAGTCGTACTTGAAAAGTCAACGAACAGGACATAATACTGATGTTTATATTCGTAGCACGTAGTGCGGATTCCTTTTAGCGCAAACTTTTGGTCTGTCGTCGACCTATTATTTCTAAATTCTGCATGATATTCGACCAATATATTTTCCTTATATTGATTTAGCTTTTTCTTATGATTTGTGTCAAGATTGTCTAAACTAACTACTTATAACAGCGCGATATCTCTATTATAGTTGTCTCTACTATAATAGTTTTCACCTTTCATTTCGTCAAATTTTGTGTATAGGACATACCCCTGCTATCGCACACTCTGTTGACGTTTTTCTGTTTCCCATGTGCTTTTATCAAGTTATGTATCTCTTTGGGTAGCCTTTTTTCTTCGGCTATTATCATTTCCGCCGATATTTCTGTTATTCCTAGACTTTTATTGTTTTCGTCTTTTTATTATATTTTTTATTTCTTCCATTGTACAAGTTTCTATTAATATAAGGTCATATTCGCTTTCATGGATTATTCTCCTTCCTTCTTCATTTTTGTTTAGCAGTTGCAAAAAGTAAGTTTGCCAATTTCTCATTAACTCCCTGATTTATTTATTAATGTACCCACCTTCATCATTTTTCGTATATGGGATATTTTTCTTATATCCTCTTTCCATTGTTCTTGTTTCCTGGTAACATGATTTAATGCCCTTTTGTTTGGAATCTTTCTTCGACCTCTTTGAGTTTATCTTCATTGTATTTTCTTTTGTTTTACACATTATTTTAATCATTGTCCTCAATTCTCTGAATTCTTATCTACTACAGTCACTATTATTGGTTAACTTTTAATTCTTATTTTTCTAATTGCTTCTACCAATTTTAGCATTTCCCCCATCACACCATTCCTTTATTTTTGTTTTCCATTTTTAACTATTAACTAATTAATTTAACTAAGGTAACTTTACTAATGTTTAACACTGCTTCCTGTATGTTTTCACTAAATCTTTTAAATCAAAATTTCAAACGACAAATGGACCCTCCTGGTATACAAAGACATGTAACCAATCAGAGATTTTATCGACAAAACGACAGAATCTTAGACAATTTATTAGATACCACTGAATAAAATGTAGCTTGAATACTATCATTCAAATCTGAAGTCCAAACTCACATACGTCTCCTCAAACAAATCTCTAGTTCCGTTAATGTCAAATATACAGAAATAATCGCTGATACGAAACAATACGCTTTACGAGAATAAAACATGAACTTATTAACGGAATATGTTCAATATGGAAATCAATAACAATAACCGGAAACTTAGATTCGTCAGATGGCGAATATTTCAATGAATGTATAAATTTAATAAGATACCCCGCGATGAGTATCAAATCGAAAACCTATTAAAAATTCAAATATCGGTTACCACTTCTTTCATTAAGAGTTTCAACGCGACAATCCGAAAATTACAAATAGATGAGGAAACCTTCAACAATAATATTAAAGAAATTAGAAAATCAATAATGAATATCTCTGACCAATTAAAATTCTATAAATCTCAAATCGATATGCTGAACTTTTGTGAATTGCTAATGGAAAGCTATTCATTTATCGAAGATTCGTTAAATGATATAGTAAATGCTATAACTTTTGCTAGATTAACAATATTACATAGTTCAATTATTACCCCGTTTGATTTAATTGAATCGCTTAGGCATATATCACAATCATTACAGAAAAATAATCTTCCCTATCTATCTATACTTCAAACCTCCCTCAATATCTCGATATTATCGAATTACATGCCTATCAATTAGACACAAGAATTGTGTTCTTCTTAAATATTCCTTTAACTGTTTAACTGATGTAGAACAATATACTTTATATTATCTCTATCCAATAACGATACTGGATAATCGAACAGGTTTAAATTCGATATTAACAACAACTCATAAATATATTGCGCGAAACGATGATTCTTTGTTATACCTTACAATAAATAGATAGCCTTGAGTCATGCAAAACACTTCGAGCCAGAACCAAGATCTGTTATCCAATCGACAGCGACGCCATATGCGAAGCCCAACTTCTGAAGCGACAAGAACGCCTTCCTAGAACATGCCAGACTTCCGTAATATTTGCCAAAGACTACACCGTTCACAAGATCAGCTTGAATTTTTGGCTCGTAGCAGTTTCTGACCCACTGCCCAATACAATCAAATGCTAATTCAGAGAAGTCAAGTCAGAAATCATCAAAACTAACCACGTGCTCAAACTACAACCCACGTGCGATGCCCTTATCGGTAGTACAAGAGTACACTCCCAGAAATTGATCGACGCTTACGACAATGTTACGTACTAAAGTCATCCAGTTGAAATACCATTCAGTTGCTGCAATCACTTCTCAGACAAAATCTTTCCAAGACAAAGACCCAGTATCCACCTAAGCGACTCCATAGACGAAGAAGAGCAAATCGCACTGAATACCAATAAACAGACACTCTGGAAGTTGCTGCCACGCGTCAACTTCCTTCTAACAAGGGGAGCTGTTATATCCGTTTTTACCAACTAACCTTAATAATGAAGTACCTACTTATTTCCCATCAGGATATATCAGGTGTCAGCCATCTGAATCGACGCATCCAGTTTCAATGCCAATGTCAGCGAGAACTACTACGTCCAGGCTTTCTCACAACCTCAGCATTTTGTAAATCATATAAAACCATTTGCCGGTGTTTAATATTTGTTCGTAATAATTTAGATTTAGTACATGTAACTTTAATTTTTCTATTTTTCAAAATAAAATATTTTTTAAAAAGTCTAAAAAGTTTTAAGTGATATAATATATATATATATATATATATATATAGTATATATATATATATATATATATATATATATATATATATATATATATATATATATATATATATATATATATATATGTGCATTTGCTACCCATACACCTCCGATTGCTACATCCTTAGTTCGAGTGTGCCTCCGATTTTACGAGTTCGCCTCCGAAATCGGAGGCGAACACGTACAGTCATGTTTCTTGTGCATTTATTTGCTAACTCGTCTGTATAAGGCGTTTGCCAATTTTTTAAGTAGAGGTAAAATCGAGTCATTAACGTCTATCGATATACATTTTAGTTCGCCGTATCTGGCGTCAGAGGCGCAGCTTGTTACACGCGTATATTCTGTCGTTAGCCGAAGGTTTGGGCGCCTCCGATATATACGCTATGTCCACCGGTTCACTGCGCCTCTTAGTAGTGGCAACATCGCAATCATTTAATCGCATAATGTAGTCGGAACCTGATACACAATGATTATGAATAGCTAGATATAAGACACTGCAACGCTAATATTTGTATTTTCTCACCGTAATAGAAAATTTTATGCAAGTTTGCATTTGACTAAATTCGTATAATTTCGGGGTAATCTTAAATTTATCAGATCCTAAGTAGGTATCTATCTTTATCTATTTATAAAATAGGGCCCGTGATTTAAATTAGAAAGTCTAAAAGGACAAAATTTAACTTTCTTTTTGCGTACATGGCTTTCAATAGTAATAGCACTTAATAGTGATGTAATTAATATGAGTCTTACTTTTCTTGTACTAAACGTACCATACAATTGTTTTATGTTTTATTAACACTGTCCTTATTCTTATTCCTTTATTTTGATGTTAATCAAACTCGATACTGAAACACAGCTTTTAATGTAAATAATATGAAAAGGAATTAAGGCCGTTCCTCGCGATTCTGGGCATAGGAAATTCCAATGTTAAAGTTTAAACAAAATGACGCAAAAACTATGGCAGATATTGAGATAATTCTTTTTTTATATGAAAGGTCCTAAAAAATTCTAGCGCACTATTTGTGTATGAATTATGAAATTGTTTAAACAATACACTTTTTAAAAATATTTTTGTTTAAAATTAACATAAAAAATAGTAAAATAAATATGGCGCTATAGAATTTTTCGCACTTTCCGAATCTGTTTTTATTTTTTAAATAAAGTGTAACACAAAACAGCTATTTTGTTTAAACTTTTTAAAAAATCCAAAGTGCTGGTAAAAATTGTCTCTGTCGATCCGGCACAGGCTCTCCTTGTCGATATCTAGCCGACAGGTAGATATCGACAACGATATAGGTACGCCCTCTCGCTTTGGGGTAGTCATAAATATTTTGAAAAGGCTTATTCAGACTTTTGACAAACCAGTGTGATAGTTTTTACAATGGGTAGTTCTCGAAGATGTTTCTGTGCGCCACGCAAAAGTCGACGTCGATTGAGGAAATTTTATGCAAGCCATCAGTAAGTACCGATTATTTAATTTAATTTTGTTTGAATAGAAGTATTTTCTGTTGATTTTTGGCATTTTCCTTCTAAATTTTTATACTAACTGTTTTTATAACAACACTATGGTTCCGTTTTACTTATATAATAATAATAATTGTAGATTGCAGCCAGTATATTTTTTTGTATTTCAATCAAAATTCTTTTCTTTTCTTCTTTACATGAGCTTAGAGCATATATTTTGCAGTAAAATCAATGTAAGATCAGATCCTGGAGTTTTCTTGGGATTTATGTTTTCTCGTATTTCTTTTTTAATGTAACGGGAGTAATTTCTGAGCTAACTTGAATTGTTTCCATCCCTGCTAGGTCTACTATATTTTGTTCATTTGTTCAAAATTTTGTGCTAAGTAATTTGAAACCTCTCTGAATTTGCCTGACTATTTCTTGCCCAATTTCCATTTTCTAATCTAATTGAAGGGGTGGTTGAGTGACTGGTCATTTATTGGAAAAAATTTCATCTTTATTTATAATCTACATTTAAAAAACTCGTAAAAAATTGGATTTCGGAGCATCATTTTATTTTCTGTATATACATGAATATGAAAATATAGTTAAAAAAATCATCAGAAAGTAATAGAACTTTAATTTTTTAGGAAAGCAAAGCTTACTGTGTGGATGAAATTCCGAATACGGCACTTGAAAGTGAAGTTCGTCCTTCAACGAGTGCGTAAGTGAACCATTTTTTCTCATTATCTAGTAATAATTTGCAATAACAAAATTGCGTTTTTTAGATATGGCCAAGTAGATACTGGAATTCGAACAGAGGGCGTTTCTAAAGAGTTTCAGATTCTTGAAAAATCAGGGCAAATGGAAACTTTGTAAGTAAAATATATTTCTCAGAGAGTTGGACCATAAACACTTTATTTTCAGGTCACCTTCCAAAATTTGTGGAAGAACAATTGTAGACGTCATTTTTCCAAAGCTCTGCTAAGTTTTCCACACTGTGGTCTATTTTCTTGTGATGGTAGCACAGTAGAGTTGTTGAAAGAAACTAGGAAGGGATTGGAATCGACTTTTCTATTCCAGTGTAACACCTGTAAGTCAACTGTGGAAGTTTCCACTGATGATCCATATTCGAAACAGACTCCAGTCAATACTGCTGCTGTAACTGGAGTGATATCGATTGGATTGGGATATGCCAATTTAAAAGAATGGTGTTCTACCCTAAATATGCCAGTGATGTCAAAAATCTACAAGAAAATAGAAGGAAAGCTGTGGACAATTTCTATAATACAGCCACGGAATTGATGCTAGCTGCTGGAAAAGAGGAAGAAAGTCTAGCACAAGAATGGGGTGAAGTTGATCCAGAAGATGACAAAGCTGTCATTAGTGTAATAGCTGATGGTGCATGGGCAAGAAGATCTAATAAATCTATATTTTCGGCCAATTCGGGTGTGGCTTCTATCATAGGAAAAAGAACTGGCAAACTATTGTATTTAGGTGTAAAAAACAAGTATTGTTGTGTGTGCGTCAAAAAATTCTATCACTCCATACGTATGTTACAAAAATTATAACGGTACTTCGACTGCAATGGAAAGTGCAATTGTTGTAGAAGGTTTTAAACAGAGCATACAAATGCACAACTTGAAATATAAATATTTTATTGCTGATGGCGACAGCAGCACGTACAAAAAAATGTGTGAAGCCAAACCGTACGGCAATAACTTTTTTATTGAGAAAATCGAGTGTAAAAACCAAGAAAGGTGGCTATCAGTTAAGGTGTTTGGCGGCAGCAGTGTCATATATTCCCGTGAAAATTATTTAAATAATGTATTGCAAAATATAAGCAAAAATGCAACTGGTCATTACCAAAATTTATTTTCTCAAAGAAAAATTAAAAAATGGATACAAGAAAAAAAAAACAAAAAAAAAATATTTTAAAAAACAAAGTAATAATAAACCTGATAAAGACTATGGTCTAAATGCAGAAGAGTCAGTTCAGTTGTCGGATGAAGAATTCGAAGCAAAAAAACAGGAATTTTTAAAAAATCTGGTAAAAAATATCTCAGAAAGAACAGAGATTTTTAATAATACCACTGCTCAAGGTAATAGTGCTGCTTGGTATGTAGAACGTCAACAACGGTTAACGTCCAGCAATTTCGGAAAAATATGCAAATTGCGAGAGAAAACAGACAGAACTAAAACTATTGAAGCAATATTGAATCGAACGTTTTGTTGAAATAGATTTACGGAATATGGAATTGCGAATGAACCGAAAGCAAAAGAAATGTTAGAAACAATTTTAAATATAAATATTGAACTATCAGGACTTTTCATACATGATGAATATCCCTTTCTTGCAGCTAGTCCTGATGGCTTAATAGGTGACTCAGGCGTAGTCGAAATTAAATGTCCATATAAAGCTAGATAACTTACGTCTGAAGAAGCTATTGAACAAAACAAACTTCAATTTTGCCAATTAATTGACGGTCAATTGCATTTGAAAAGAACTGATTCCTATTACTACCAAGTACAAGGACAGTTATTTATTTCGAACAGCGAATACTGTTACTTTGCAGTATGGACCCCAAAAGGAATTTTATACGAAAAGATTTATAAAGATATAGAACTGTGGGAAAATATGCTACCAAAATTGCAAGATTTTTATTATAATTTTTATTTGAAACAACTTATAAAGAAGTTTAGTTTTCCATCGTAGCTATATCGTTTTGTTGATAAACTTTTAAAATTGTACTTACAATACTTTCTTAGAAGATGGTTACGACATACAATTTTTCTCAACAAAATTATTCACATACGTATTTTCTAACATTTTTGATGAACACTACTATCTCCATCGGCTATTAAAAGTTTGTACGTAATGCCATGCGTGTACTACATTTTAATCCATCTAGAATTATTTGACTTTCCATTGCAGTCGAAGCTTTTGTCCAATTTTTGTAACATACGTGTTCATTCTTACCTTCTCCGTATAATTTACAGTAGGAACAGTATTTGTTCCTAAAACTTAATCTTTTGTATTCTGTAACCAATAATGGCTACAGCTCCAGAATTGGGGTTATACTTTGTTTTATATCATACACTTTATTCAAAATAACCACATTATGAATTTTCGTGATCCAAAAATATTAACACAGAAAAAAAAAACAACCCTAACCTGCTTTCCTTGAGATCGTTCTGAAATTGATAATCACACACTTTTTAAGTTTGCATTAAATTTTGAACATAATTAAATATGTATCACTAATATTCCAGACTCACTAGTTTGCTTTTTTTAAGAAAAACAACTTACTTATTTTTTGTTACCATTGATTTTCTCAATTTCTTATATACCCATATACGCTATACCCATAGTTACATTCAGGGCCGGTTGTTCGAACGTTAATCAACAATGATCACTATCAAATATTTAATTACTGTCACCAAAACTGTCAATGTCAACTTTTATTGGGTTGCTGAAAATATAATTGATTAAAATTATGAGATTAGTTAATCAATTAACATAACAATTATTAACATAATTGATTAAGTAATTTCATATTATGTTTTCAGCAACCCAAACAAAGTTGACATTGACAGTTGGGGACAGTAATTAAATATTTGATAATGATCATTGTTGATTAGCTTTCGAACAACCGGCCCTTAGTCTGTGTCAGCCATTTATTTATGATTTAAAACTTTTTAATAATAATCAATCAAAGTACAGCTCCCGGAACGAACCATGGCCGATGTGAAACGCTGTCGACGATCGTACGCCCACTTAAACTCTACAAGTCTACACAGACAGGATTTCTCTCAACGACCATGGTTCGCTCCGGGAGCTGTATTGTCATTTAGATCATTACTTGAAAATTAACTAATCTTCTTTTAATTTTTTTATATGATGTTTTTTGAAGAAGGATGATTGGATACCTCTATGTACCTTTGATTAGTTGTAAATAAATTATTAAAGTTAAATAAATTTTACTTCTAAGGTCTGTTATTCTAATTACCCCATGAAGATCGTCCACTTAATTGCTAAAGACAACATCACTGCTAAATTGTCCGTAAAAAGTGACAAAAAACAAAAGAAAATATACATTACAAAAAAAAAGGAATTCAGTAATACCGTGACCTCAAAATATCTCTCTATATTTACATTAGTTTGTTAATTTTGTTCTATTTAAAAATTTTAAATCTTAATTATTATTGTTCTCGAAAACATCACTTTGCATGATTCTAAATACTATAATTTACAATTTTATGAAAGTCTGTTATTTTAAGTAACCATAATCTTATTGAAGAGAAGAATGACAACAAGTTTATCATTGTATTGTTACTCCAGGGGTCTGTCGCTTCACTAATCGCCTCTAGTAGCATTTTTGACCTGAGATTTTAACAGATTTGGTTTATGTGCAGAAAGAAATTTTTGAAATAGGGATAGGCAACTCATTTTTACCGTTACGTTTTAAATGGTTGGGCCTTAAACAAAAAGTAATTCCAGGGGGTAACACTTATTCCAGCGCACTGTATATAATAATGTAATATTTTTTGCAATAAACATATTTCAAACGAATGACCATATTTACCGTGAGCCACTGTATAAGTTGAACAATAATATATAAGTTAAAAAATAAAAAAATATTAAAAGAAAATTTTTTAAGTAACGCTTTTCTTTAGTTACGAGTGACTAAAATTAAAAATCCTATAAAAAAATCAACTAAAAAGCAAAAAATAAACAAAAATTGAAAAAAAATCTAACACATTCGTCAAAGAAAAGCGTGGAGCGTGTTCATCGAATAAACAGTTTTCGCCCAACGCTTATCTTTAAGGAATGTGTTAAGATTTTTTCAATTTTTGTTTATTTTTTGCTTTTAGTTGATTTTTTTTATAAGATTTTTAATTATAGTTACTCCATTAGCTTGCTAATCACCGAAAAAAGGTCGTACAACTCGGGAAACCACCGGGCGAAAGCAATTACGCATTAATAATCTTTATCAATACCAATACCATATAAAAATAACAGAGAAGGTACAATACAACAAAAAGTTGCGAAGATTATAAAGAGAAACCGAAGAACTGTACAGTACCTAATAAAAAGGCGGAAAGACTAAAAGAGAGGGTGCAAATAAATTCCAAACTAGAAATACGAAAAAGTTAAGTATAAGTATGAATCATATGTAGCAATCACGATAATTAAACGATAAATTTGGCAACATCTACAGAGGTGGACCCGCACTTGCAACATCATATAAAATATGCAAATGAGGCCATAGAGTACGTTCAGTGTATGGAGGCAAACACGAACTACACAAATAAAATAACTGTATAAAATTAGGTTAATAAATGTTTACCCCTCTTTCTTTGCCTTTATATTATACATCAAAATAAGGTTAATGATGCATTATATGTGCACATACTACCTTTAGTTTTGGTGGAGCGATGGACGTCTGTTGTATGTGCGGAGGCAAAAAGGATACAAATGCACATATATATATATATATATATATATATATATATATATATATATATATATATATATATATATATATATATATATATATATATATATATATATATATATATATATATATATATATATATATATATATATATATATATATATATATATATATAAGTAGTTTGGTATTATTGACTGACAATATGTAGATACAAGTTTTTATTGAGGTTGCAGTCAGTGTAAGGAGCAGGATGAGAGAAACTCTTTGTTACAATCGAGCTTTCGCAAAATTTATTTGCTTCGTCAAGATTAGCTAAAATGAGTATATAATTATAAATACAATGAAATTAAAGATAAAAGAACATTGTATAAAAAAGCACAAAAACTTACAACGTGAGGTTAGTTCATTAATTTAACATTTCCACAAAACATAATTATATAAAAATATCCTTATTTTAATCGTTTCCAAATTTCAATGTTTTAATTTTTACAATTTCTAATGAAAAATTTTGATTTATTAATTTAGTTCTAAATTTGATTAATGTCAGAAAGAAAAAAAAATTTAAAAAACTAGTTTTTAACAACTTAAAATAAAATAAACAGATACCTATTTAATGTCTTATTGACATTAATTGAGTGTCTTTCTGACATTAATCAAATTTAGAACTAAATTAATAAATCAAAATTTTTCATTAGAAATTGTAAAAATTAAAACATTGAAATTTGGAAACGATTAAAATAAGGATATTTTTATATAATTATGTTTTGTGGAAATGTTAAATTAATGAACTAACCTCACGTTGTAAGTTTTTGTGCTTTTTTATACAATGTTCTTTTATCTTTAATTTCATTGTATTTATAATTATATACTCATTTTAGCTAATCTTGACGAAGCAAATAAATTTTGCGAAAGCTCGATTGTAACAAAGAGTTTCTCTCATCCTGCTCCTTACACTGGCTCCTTACCATATATATATATATATATATATATATATATATATATATATATATATATATATATATATATATATATATATATATATATAGTGGTTTGAAGTTTCAGCAATTCGGTCATGTGAAATAAAAGTCTATTTGTTATTGCTCAATATTTCGTCACACTTTTGTGACTTCTTCAGGAGAAAACTGTAAATTTATTAAGATTAGAAACTAACAAAAGCTAAATATTTAATTACTTACAACTATAAGAGTATTAATTTAGATTTTTTTAACATATCGTAAGGGACATTGACTTAATTTTGATTTTGACATTTATTATTTCGGAGTTATGGTAACTGCAATAAACTTTATATTCATAGAATATTGTCTGATATTTAAAATTCTTTTTTTAATAATAAATAGGTCAAAGTAAACCAAAGAAAATATTAACGGAATTTTAAGGTGGAAAGGTATGATTAATAGTAGAAAAATTTTAGAAAGAGACTAGAGTATATTAAATTGATCTATAAAATGTAAGTGATGGTACATAGTGAGTTAGTATAAGGCTGATATTTTTCGAAATTAAATAAAAATTAAGATGGATTAATTATTAGGTGAATAATTGAGTAATTTGTTTGAATTTTTACACTTTTTGAAAATATTTTAAAGGTTATTTATTATTTAGAATGTTACAGTAGATATTACTCAAATGGTTAGTATCAGTCTTATAATTAATAGATTCTGGAGTTTTGATAATATGTACCATCTCAAGGAAGAGTCGTTTTTTATAATTGTCAACTTGTTCCAAGATTTTTACATTGTTAAAGTCAAATTTATGTCCCGTCTTTAAATGGTGTTCTACCAAGGCACAACAGTTTTTTCTGATATTACAGTCACTTTTATGTTGAGTGACACGTTGCTTAAGCCACTGTTTACTTTGACCTATATAACAACCTTGACATTCAATGCAATTTATTTTGTAAATTATGTTGCTCATTAATCCCTTTGGAGTATTAGCTTTAGTTTTCGAGAACAACTTTGAATTTAGAAGTGGATTGTACTTGACTAATTTGATGTTTGGAAATGGTTTAAAAAGTGGGACAATTTGGTCTGTTAAATTTTTTACGTAAGGTATTTTTTTGTAAATAACTGGTTGAGGATTATTTATCAAAGTTGACAATTATAAAAAACGACTCTTCCTTGAGATGGTACATATTATCAAAACTCCAGAATCTATTAATTATAAGACTGATACTAACCATTTGAGTAATATCTACTGTAACATTCTAAATAATAAATAACCTTTAAAATATTTTCAAAAAGTGTAAAAATTCAAACAAATTACTCAATTATTCACCTAATAATTAATCCATCTTAATTTTTATTTAATTTCGAAAAATATCAGCCTTATACTAACTCACTATGTACCATCACTTACATTTTATAGATCAATTTAATATACTCTAGTCTCTTTCTAAAATTTTTCTACTATTAATCATACCTTTCCACCTTAAAATTCCGTTAATATTTTCTTTGGTTTACTTTGACCTATTTATTATTAAAAAAAAGAATTTTAAATATCAGACAATATTCTATGAATATAAAGTTTATTGCAGTTACCATAACTCCGAAATAATAAATGTCAAAATCAAAATTAAGTCAATGTCCCTTACGATATGTTAAAAAAATCTAAATTAATACTCTTATAGTTGTAAGTAATTAAATATTTAGCTTTTGTTAATTTCTAATCTTAATAAATTTACAGTTTTCTCCTGAAGAAGTCACAAAAGTGTGACGAAATATTGAGAAATAACAAATAGACTTTTATTTCACATGACCGAATTGCTGAAACTTCAAACCACTATAACACAGTACGGTCGAAAATATATATATATATATATATATATATATATATATATATATATATATATATATATATATATATATAAAGACAGTTGAAGGTAACCGGGAACGACCCAATTATTATGCACTAAGAAATAGTGTCAACATTTAGGTAAGATTAAAAAAATAACATCTTTAATTTATGATGATTGTAAAGAATGTTTTTCCATTCCAGCAAGTTCTGATGAAGCCCAAAATTATGTGGCGAAAGCTTGACTTTTAATAAAAGACACTCACTTAGAAGCACCCGTTTTTTATTGCTTCCTTAGTATTGGGTCGTTCCCGGTTACCTTCAACTGTCTTTGTTTTACCAGTAACCCGTTACTGTCTTTGACTTTCTTTATATATATATATATATATATATATATATATATATATATATATATATATATATATCAAACAAATGAAATAGAGAATGTGGAAAAATCCCCTTACGAATAACTCACACATCCACTATTTCTGGCTGGGAAAAATTTTTCGAATAGAATCAAAGATCCAAACACCAGTTCTTAGAAATGTGTTTCGCCCTCTTCAACCTCCGTGGGCTCATCGGTAAAGATGAGAGGTTGAATATCTTTAGACACATTCCATCAAAAAACAACATCCGAGACATAGACATAACAGGAGCGTAAATCTACGCCCAACCTGAAAATGACAGTCTCAAGTTTTAATTCCCTAATTACTTTAGAGTAAGTAAGATAATGTTTATGAAAAAACAAAAGATGTAGATCTTTGAAACACACTCAGTGATCAAAAGATCCACATGTACTGGTTTAACGACCACTCGTACGAAATCAAACAAATGAAATAGAGAATGTGGAAAAATCCCCTTACGAATAACTCACACATCCACTATTTCTGGCTGGGAAAAATTTTTCGAATAGAATCAAAGATCCAAACACCAGTTCTTAGAAATGTGTTTCGCCCTCTTCAACCTCCGTGGGCTCATCGGTAAAGATGAGAGGTTATATATATATATATATATATATATATATATATATATATATATATATATATATATAAACATAAGATGTAGATCTTTGAAACACACTCAGTGAACAAAAGATCCAAGGTTATTGGTTTAACGACCACTCGTACGAAATCAAATGTATGAAATAGAGAATGTGGAAATGAAATAGAAATCCACCATTTCCCAGCCCGAAATGGTGGATGTGTGAATTGTTCGTAAGGGGATTTTTCCACATTCTCTATTTCATCTATTTTATATATATATATATATATATATATATATATATATATATATATAAGTAATTAGGTAATATTGACTGATACTATGTAGATTATAGTTTTGTTTTGGGGTTGCAGTCATTTATTTTTTAGGGGCAGGATAAGTAAAACTCTGTGTTATTACCTAGCTTTCGCAAAATATATTTGCTTCTTCAGGGTAAGCTGAAATGAGTATATTATAAATACAATGAAATTAAGTTAAAATACATTGTATAAAAAATAACAAAAAAGACTTACAACTTGAGGTTATTCCTAAACATTTTCACAAAACATAGTATATATATAATTCTTATTCTAATGTTATCCAAATAGCAATGTTTTAATTTTCAAAAATTCGATTTAATAATTTAGTTTTTAATTTTGATTAATGCCAGAAAGACACTCGAATAATGTCAAAAAGACACAAAAATCTGTTTATTTTATTTTAAGTTGAAAAGTTAGTATTAGATTATTTAATTAGTAATCAAAATATCAAAAACTACTACATATTTTAAATTATAGAGGATATAACTAGATATTTATATGCATTAGTAGTTTATTTTATTTTAAGTTGAAAAGTTAGTATTAGATTATTTAGTGAGTAATTAAAAACTATTATATATTTTAAATTATAGAGGATATAACATATATTTAGTTTGCCAATTATGGTTTTGTTAATAAATTAAAGTGTTGCCAAATTTGAAGATTAAATTTATAAAATTTAGTCGAGGAATTTAATGTTCTTGATTTAAAACATCATTTATCATAAGATAAAATATAATTATAGATGTTGCTTAGTTTATTTATATCAGTTCTTTTATTCACACATTGATATTTATTTATGCATACCATTTCTAGGAATTCCCTTTTATTTAGTTGGTTTTCATGTTTTAATACCGTTGTTTCATTGAAATTGAAAGAATGATTTTTACTTATGGCATGATCCACTAATGCACATGTATTTTTGTTGTTTCTGAGATCGCTTTTATGTGATGTTAGTCTACCTATTAAATTCCTGGATGTGTGTCCGATGTATGATTTATCACAATTTTGGCATGGTATCTTGTAAACTACATTTGAGTTTTCCATGATACCAATAGGTGTTTTAGTTTTTGTATATAATGTTGCTAATGATTTTATATTTTTAGTTGCAACTTTAATTTGTGGGTAGTTAGCAAATACTTTAGTTAATTTGGGTGTTAATATTGGTATGTATGGTAGTGATGTGTAAGTAAATTGGGATTGTGAAATTTGGTGATTAGGTTCTGTTGTTTTATTCATACCAATTATTCTATTATTAGGGTTGTTAAATAAAAATTTGTTTATTAGTTTAATTGGGTAAGAATTCTCCAATAAAATTTCTTTGAGTTCCATTAATCCTTTATTGATGTTGCTAGTGTGAGATAATCTGTTGATTCTGTTTTTTAGACCCAATATTAAATTTATTTTATTAAATTTATAGATAGTAACAAATTTATCAACTACCATTCACAGCATCCACCTCATATGAAAATAAATTTAATATTGGGTCTAAAAAACAGAATCAACAGATTATCTCACACTAGCAACATCAATAAAGGATTAATGGAACTCAAAGAAATTTTATTGGAGAATTCTTACCCAATTAAACTAATAAACAAATTTTTATTTAACAACCCTAATAATAGAATAATTGATATGAATAAAACAACAGAACCTAATCACCAAATTTCACAATCCCAATTTACTTACACATCACTACCATACATACCAATATTAACACCCAAATTAACTAAAGTATTTGCTAACTACCCACAAATTAAAGTTGCAACTAAAAATATAAAATCATTAGCAACATTATATACAAAAACTAAAACACCTATTGGTATCATGGAAAACTCAAATGTAGTATACAAGATACCATGCCAAAATTGTGATAAATCATACATCGGACACACATCCAGGAATTTAATAGGTAGACTAACATCACATAAAAGCGATCTCAGAAACAACAAAAATACATGTGCATTAGTGGATCATGCCATAAGTAAAAATCATTCTTTCAATTTCAATGAAACAACGGTATTAAAACATGAAAACCAACTAAATAAAAGGGAATTCCTAGAAATGGTATGCACAAATAAATATCAATGTGTGAATAAAAGAACTGATATAAATAAACTAAGCAACATCTATAATTATATTTTATCTTATGATAAATGATGTTTTAAATCAAGAACATTAAATTCCTCGACTAAATTTTATAAATTTAATCTTCAAATTTGGCAACACTTTAATTTATTAACAAAACCATAATTGGCAAACTAAATATATGTTATATCCTCTATAATTTAAAATATATAATAGTTTTTAATTACTCACTAAATAATCTAATACTAACTTTTCAACTTAAAATAAAATAAACTACTAATGCATATAAATATCTAGTTATATCCTCTATAATTTAAAATATGTAGTAGTTTTTGATATTTTGATTACTAATTAAATAATCTAATACTAACTTTTCAACTTAAAATAAAATAAACAGATTTTTGTGTCTTTTTGACATTATTCGAGTGTCTTTCTGGCATTAATCAAAATTAAAAACTAAATTATTAAATCGAATTTTTGAAAATTAAAACATTGCTATTTGGATAACATTAGAATAAGAATTATATATATACTATGTTTTGTGAAAATGTTTAGGAATAACCTCAAGTTGTAAGTCTTTTTTGTTATTTTTTATACAATGTATTTTAACTTAATTTCATTGTATTTATAATATACTCATTTCAGCTTACCCTGAAGAAGCAAATATATTTTGCGAAAGCTAGGTAATAACACAGAGTTTTACTTATCCTGCCCCTAAAAAATAAATGACTGCAACCCCAAAACAAAACTATAATCTATATATATATATATATATATATATATATATATATATATATATATATATATATATATATATATATATATATATATAACAAGGAGAGGTTAGCGCGAGTTAATAGATATCGGATATATATATATATATATATATATATATATATATATATATATATATATATATATATATATATATATATATATATATATATATAAAGACAGTTGAAGGTAACCGGGAACGACCCAATACTAAGGAAGCAATAAAAAACGGGTGCTTCTAAGTGAGTGTCTTTTATTAAAAGTCAAGCTTTCGCCACATAATTTTGGGCTTCATCAGAACTTGCTGGAATGGAAAAACATTCTTTACAATCATCATAAATTAAAGATGTTATTTTTTAATCTTACCTAAATGTTGACACTATTTCTTAGTGCATAATAAAATTGATATGAAACCACACATTGTCACAAAAACAAACCAATCACATCTCCCAACTGGAGGAAAAATGGCAATCAAAGCCTTTATTAAGTATTAAAATTCATTTTTTAAATCACCATGTGGCCGGCATTTTTGACAAGTAATTGTTAATTAAGTCATGTGTCGTTTCGACTGTCAATTATCGAAACGCCACCTGTCTTAATCACTTCTTCTTTTTTCCAGCATAGGACATTAACTTTATTAAGTCACATATTAGACACTTTTTAAATTTCACACAAAATACTATAGAAATATAGGTCCCGTTCTATATAAACATTGTGTCTACTTATTGTGACTCTGATGGTTGCCTGCACTACATGTGTACTGAATTCAAATTAATATACAAGTCAATTGTTAATAATTTTAAAACAATTTTTATAAAAAAAACTTAACTTCATGTACAGACCATGTTTTTATATTTTTATGTTTTCAACCAGACAATTTTGTCAAATTTTGAATTTTTAAAAAAATTTGTTAATGTCAAACCCTTCTTGGACATATTATGTTTATACCACTAACATAAAGGAATGTAAATGTAAAAAGACAACAATGAAATTACTTGTTACATTACTAACACCTACACGGATGTGTTATTTCCCTTTTGTAAACAAGATTTAACTTTTTCATCTATCAACATCACTGATATACTTGTTTCTTTAACAAAAGGTATGTAATACGTGCATCTCATCGGAGTGTTGACTACTATATCCAACACTAAATACAAACCACATAATTTATTTAACATGATATGTTTATATAGAACGGGACCTATATTTCTATAGTATTTTGTGTGAAATTTAAAAAGTGTCTAATATGTGACTTAATAAAGTTAATGTCCTATGCTGGAAAAAAGAAGAAGTGATTAAGACAGGTGGCGTTTCGATAATTGACAGTCGAAACGACACATGACTTAATTAACAATTACTTGTCAAAAATGCCGGCCACATGGTGATTTAAAAAATGAATTTTAATACTTAATAAAGGCTTTGATTGCCATTTTTCCTCCAGTTGGGAGATGTGATTGGTTTGTTTTTGTGACAATGTGTGGTTTCATATCAATTTTATTATGCACTAAGAAATAGTGTCAACATTTAGGTAAGATTAAAAAATAACATCTTTAATTTATGATGATTGTAAAGAATGTTTTTCCATTCCAGCAAGTTCTGATGAAGCCCAAAATTATGTGGCGAAAGCTTGACTTTTAATAAAAGACACTCACTTAGAAGCACCCGTTTTTTATTGCTTCCTTAGTATTGGGTCGTTCCCGGTTACCTTCAACTGTCTTTGTTTTACCAGTAACCCGTTACTGTCTTTGACTTTCTTTTTTTATATATATATATATATATATATATATATATATATATATATATATATATATATATATATAGAAATATTTATATTCCTGGGTTTTTCGGTCTAAATAAATGAAACACTATTCTTGCTTAAACGTTTCGGCTATTTGCCATTTTCAATAAGCACTTTAATGATTATAACATTACACTTTTTACAATATATTTTCACATACACGTTCTATATTTTAATATTCACAAAAATGTATGCTTCATTCTCGAGATGTTAACGGAGAATGAAAGAATTAGCCCTGTCAGGCTAGGCTGGCACCATATGTTAGACACTTCAAAACGTTCTTAGGTCGTAAATCAAGATTACGTATATTATAAAGGAGATCGAATTACACATAGGAAAAAAAATTAGATTAACATTCACTATTTAGAGAAAAGAAAGAATATTTTGTAAGGGTGTTTTGAGTTTGCGAACACAAAATATGAATACTGAAATGATATGTATTTTTTGTATTATTATAGAATTTAGACTTGGACGATAAAAAGGGGGTATATGTAAGTAGTAATATTTATAATAGAAGTAATTGGCTCGTGAGAATAGTATCGGAGAATTTTGAAAATAAGCTGGATTGATATTGATATGAAACCAAGACCATCATGTAAAAAGGAAAACGAACAAACAAAATGATATATTAAACATAATTGACATAAGGAACTGAGGTATCTGATCGACGTGAAAAATGATGTATGTATGCGTTGTAGATAATTATACAGGGACAGATAACGGACAGAAAAAACATATAACTATGTCGATGAGATATATCCTGGATAAACAAAATGGAACACTAGTATAATTGTAAGCTTTATTGAGTTGCTTATAGATAGTAGTATCAGAAAAGAAATGTGAATTTAGCCATGTTGACGGCCACCTTTTTGGTAAAGACAGCACTTGAAAAAATAAATAAATAAAAAATACTAAGAAAGACCGTATTTAAAATATCTGCCAATGGTGTGTTCACAAAATGTAATCAATTTATCAAATTATAATATATATTGGAGAGATCTTTAATATCAGTCTTATTATTGATGCAATTTTGATCTTTCTTTATGTGAATCATCTCCAATATACATCTTTTATTATAATTATGTTCTTTTTCCAAAATCTGTACATTCTCAAAATCAAAGCTATGGTTATTTTCCACAGAATGTTTGGCTAAAGCTGTGGTGTTTATTTTGTTAGTTTGTACACTATGTTTGTGCGCAACTACCCTTCTATGTAGGTATTGGTGTGTTTGCCCAATGTATGTTTTGAGAATGTACAGATTTGTGATATGTGATATGTGATTTTGAGAATGTACAGATTTTGGAAAAAGAACATAATTATAATAAAAGATGTATATTGGAGATGATTCACATAAAGAAAGATCAAAATTGCATCAATAATAAGACTGATATTAAAGATCTCTCCAATATATATTATAATTTGATAAATTGATTACATTTTGTTAACACACCATTGGCAGATATTTTAAATACGGTCTTTCTTAGTATTTTTTATTTATTTATTTTTTCAAGTGCTGTCTTTACCAAAAAGGTGGCCGTCAACATGGCTAAATTCACATTTCTTTTCTGATACTACTATCTATAAGCAACTCAATAAAGCTTACAATTATACTAGTGTTCCATTTTGTTTATCCAGGATATATCTCATCGACATATGTTTTTTCTGTCCGTTATCTGTCCCTGTATAATTATCTACAACGCATACATACATCATTTTTCACGTCGATCAGATACCTAAGTTCCTTATGTCAATTATGTTTAATATCTCATTTTGTTTGTTCGTTTTCCTTTTTACATGATCGTCTTGGTTTCATATCAATATCAATCCAGCTTATTTTCAAAATTCTCCGATACTATTCTCACGAGCCAATTACTTCTATTATAAATATTACTAATTACATATACCCCCTTTTTATCGTTCAAGTCTAAATTCTATAATAATATTGTTCTGAAGCTATTTTCTTGTGGCATTTTTACAATTTTAACTATTTAGAATGGGAAATAAGTAGTATTTTGTATTTTGACAACGGCACCCGATTTGGGCGTCGAAACGTTAATAAAAATCATTTTTTAATAATATTGTGGCTTATTTCCCATTCTAAATAGTTAAAATCTATAATAATACAAAAAATACATATCATTTCAGTATTCATATTTTGTGTTCGCAAACTCAAAACACCCTTACAAAATATTCTTTCTTTTCTCTAAATAGTGAATGTTAATCTATTTTTTTTCCTATGTGTAATTCGATCTCCTTTATAATATACGTAATCTTGATTTACGACCTAAGAACGTTTTGAAGTGTCTAACATATGGTGCCAGCCTAGCCTGACAAGGCTAATTCTTTCATTCTCCGTTAACATCTCGAGAATGAAGCATACATTTTTGTGAATATTAAAATATAGAACGTGTATGTGAAAATATATTGTAAAAAGTGTAATGTTATAATCATTAAAGTGCTTATTGAAAATGGCAAATATCCGAAACGTTTAAGCAAGAATAGTGTTTCATTTATTTAGACCGAAAAACCCAGGAATAAAAATATTTCTATTTAAAAATTCACGGTCAGGAAATAACAAACTATATATATATATATATATATATAAATATATATATATATATATATATATATATATATATATATATATATATATATATATATATATATATATATATATATAGACATACACACCGGCCATGTGAGTCCCATTTTGCCATATGCTGCGCACTGTCCGAGACCCGTTTTGACCATGCGAGACCCTTCAGCGGGACTCGCATGGTTTTATCGTGTATATCGGTTGCAGAAGGTCCAATTTATCAAAAAAACTGATCAACAAAAATTTTTTTTTTGACTCGGAAGTCTGTTTGCTATCGCAATATATATGGAATTTAGTTCATAGAAACACACCATAGGCGGCGCACAGGTAGACTGTATGTAAGCTGTATGTCCATCCGAGACCCAGATTGATCAAACATTATATGCGAGACCCAAAACCCGGCAACATTGCTTTGTTATAATTTACTAAAGAAATTTCATTTGAACTTTATTTTAGCCAGGGCAGCGATTCCAAAAGAACGACTGTCCTCCGCCATATTTAAAGACGGCGTAAATCGTGTAGCCGAGAAACAGAATCGCGGGACTGATTATATTTTGTCAGCAGGCTACTTTTCACCAGATTATTGATTACGTATTGGTTGTATTCGGTGGGATATTGCATTGGATTAAAGAAGAGCTCCCGCCATTCTTTAATACCGCTAAGTTGGAAAAAAAACGTTTGTGCGATGAAAAATTTTAAAGTTGTATGTATTTTTTAATCCACATTATAAAAAGATAATAAAATACAAGTCCAAAAAAATGTTTTAGGGCGGGAAAACCCTTATCATCTAGGGGGATAAAAATCGGTCAAACCGTTTCAGAGGAGTTTGGGAACGTACTTTATGACACAAGAATTTTATATAATATAAGATACTATTTTATTAATCATAGTTTTGTTAAAAATCTAATTTGCTAGATTAAATGAATTTTTACCGAAAAATACATATCAAACGAAATCGAATTAAAACACAAATGTTTAGAAACACGTTATTTAATAAAAAGCTTCACAAAAACTACACTCTGTAAGAATTGTAAACAAACGTTTTAATTTTTACCCAATCAATTGATTTAAAGTTTTCTCCAGCTTTATTTTTTTTTTAATTCCTGTACGTCTGCTTTTTTCGGAACCCTTTTTTCTTTTATGAATCTTGTAAACTATTTAAGCATAGTTTGTTTGTCCTTTTCGGTCCATCGGTGCCTTGCAATCGCTAAAAAAAGTTAATACATAAAAAAATAATACATAAAAATTAATACAAAAAATATGCCCTAAATTAGTTATATAATTTGGAAAGCATTTTTAATTTTAACAAAAACAGGTAATTGTCCATTTACAAATAAAATTATAATATTAGAGTTTTTTGCGAATAAATGTTTTTTAAATCCTATTAGGTAATAAATATATTATTAAATTAAAACAATTGTATTACGAGTAGTAGAGTAATAGTTATCTAAAGAAATTACCATTTGAAGTGCTTTCGGTTTTTTCAGTAGTTGGTACCTCCTTTCTTTTTGTAACTAAAAAAATAAAATAATACATGCATTTTTTCGATATACTCTTATTAAAACTTCTTTACCTTTATTATTTTGCATTGGATGCGTCATTTCATCGGTATATGACTTTCTTTTACCCTTCGACGAAACTTTTTCTGCAAATTAATAATAATTATTATTTATTTGTTACTTTTAAGTAGAAAACTGCTTTTAAGAGTTAGGAGCTACTCATCTTTTTTTTATTTATAACATTTATTGTAATGATTTTTTAAGACTTCGTTTATAATAATCTTTTACCTACCATTTTTATTAGCTTGTTCAATCTTTTCGTGAGTTACATCGCTAAAATTACTTTTAGGACTCCAAGAATGAGTAGGCTCTGTTAATTTTAAAAAATGGAATATTAAACTTTTAGGCAATTACCAATGCGAGTACACTAATCCTACCTTTTTCATTTATTTCATTTACTTTTGTTTCTATGTTTTCAATTTCCAAGTAGTCATTTTCTTCTATATTGATATCGTCTAAGCTCTTTCCTTTGTAAATATTAACATCACCTTTATTTAAAGCGATCATTAGTTTGGCTATTTTTGCAGTCTGGTATAGATCTTGAGGAAGTCTAAAAAAATATTACAACTATTAATTATGCTAATATAATAATAAACCATTTTAACAAGATTGGCTTACCTATATCATTCTGGGTTTTCTTTGTATGACCCATAAAAGTGGCTAATTGTTCCATGTCAGTATTATTAATGTCCATAATCTGTAAAATTGTTGCAGTCTGTTTTCGAAATTTGGTAGAAGTTAGAGAGTTGGGATCCTTTGCCCCACAGTTTTTTGCAAATTGTTTAATTACACTTATTCCATGAAACCAACCTTTCGACGAATTGGGATTTGCAAATATGTATTTATTATCTTCTGGAATTAAGTTTATTTTTTCCCTTATTTTAATCATCAGCTCAATTTTCTCGTTTAAAAAAGGAGAAATTAAAATAGCTACAGGTTTGCTACCTTTTCCACCTGTAATAATTCTTCTAAAGTTTCTACACAATAGTTTTTCTGAAGCAGTTAAACTTTCAGCAATTTCTTTTTGAACACTGGGGTCCGCAAATGATCTTTTGTAAGTAGAAATTTCAAGGTATTGAATCTCACCGATGCGTTTTCTATTTAGTATTAAAAGAAGGGCCATTATTCCTTTTGCTAAGGTTTTATATAAAGGAAGTAAATTATTTTTGTCATTTTGTTTCCCCTCCTTTTCTAAAAGTTTGTTTAATTTTTTGGAACTGTCTTCAACCTGATTTTTGACAAAATTATTAAACTTAATTACGTCACTTGTCACCGGCAGTATTTGGGGTTTTTCCCATTGCCGTTCTTTCATTGTTTTAAGGGCCAATGAAGAAATTTCATTGGCCCAACTGGTCTCTAATAATGTTTTTAAATCTCGAATGCTTTTTTTCCTCATTAGGGTTTTTAAAGGTGAAGAATGGGGATTTTTTTAAAATCATTCGATTAATTATATCGCATACTTGTTTTAAAGTGGTACCCATATGAAGTGCTAATGAAGAAGATTTAAAGCTTTTATCGGCATTGCTAAATCCCGAAATTACTTTTGTGGCTGTAACTAAATCGTCAAATAATTCCGGTTTCATAGCATCAATTTTTTCGATCTATTTTCCATAGGTACCTAATATTTATCCTTGCGCCTAAAATCACTATTTTACGTCCGCCCTTACTATTCACAAGAATTAAAATAACAACTAACAACCGCTGAAACAAAACTGTTAAATTCGATGTGAAATATAAAAACCGGGGAAGTACCTAAAAAATTTGGCAAACAATACGAGACCCAGCGTTGTGGCAACATCGCTGGGTCTCATATTGTTTGCTGAGTGTGCCATGTATAACTGGCGGGACTCGCATGTCCTTTTGACTTGTAAGTGGGACTCGCACGGTATGCTTTGTATAGATTTTTTAAACTAAAAGATTTTTCTTACCCCTCTCTGGGGCCCATAAAAGTTCATATCATATTGTTTATTTTTCTATAATAAAAATCTAATTATACACTTTGGTTATGGTGGGTCTCGGGTGGTCTGCTGGATATATCGGGACTCGCATGGTGCGTTGCTCGCGTATATATATATATATATATATATATATATATATATATATATATATATATATATTTATATATATATATATATATATATATATATATATATATATATATATATATATATGCTTTCTGTTGTTTTTCGGGTTTGACTCCGCGTTGAATAATTTTGGTTTTGATAAAAACCATTATTTTGACGACGTTTCGGCAAGATCTCACTTGCCATTGTCAAGTCAGGTAGTTCCGCTTCTCTTCCGCTTCTAGAGAAGCGGAACTACCTGACTTGACAATGGCAAGTGAGATCTTGCCGAAACGTCGTCAAAATAATGGTTTTTATCAAAACCAAAATTATTCAACGCGGAGTCAAACCCGGAAAACAACAGAAAGCACATATAGCTCCCGCGGAAACTTCAAGTGTAACATATATATATATATATATATATATATATATATATATATATATATATATATATATATATATATATATATATATTATGAAATATTATATATTGAAAATTTGGTAGTAACGTTTGTTGAGTTTTGGTTGTTTATAACCGATTATTTTGTCCTTGTAAGATGTATAATTTGTATGTTTGGATGTATATGCTTTTTGTGTGAGTCAGTGAGAGAAGATTTTTGTTGTAGAGTTTTTTTGTTTTTGAATGCCTTGTTAGCAAATCAACAACGTTCATTCTTTTTCAATAAAGAAATTTTGAGAAAGGACTTGAAGCCTGGCCGGCGATTAGAATTCTCAGTTTTTAATTGAAAATCGTAGTTTTTCGATCCTTTGGTGGGATGTGCTCTGAATTCTTCTGTTGAGGTTTCCGTTTGTGTGCTGGAAATTTGGGGAACAATAAGAATTTTTGGGAAAACCCTCAAATATTAATTTAATGTATTAATGGCCAGGCTAAGAGTTGTTTAATGGACCCTTTTGCATGTTAAAGGTAAGCTGAAGTCATTTTTGTTCAGTTTATTGGTTCTTAGTTTTAAGAAGTTAGTTCAGTTATTTTTATTGTTTTTTTTTCTTTTGCTAGGGTGTTCCGGTAGTACAGTAAATGTATGTGTTTTTCGATCCTGGGGCTTCGAAGAAGTGGCAATAGATTATTTAGTAGATTAGAAATAATACATTTGGCAGATTTATTTAGAAGTTCTATATTTGTCGTTTAACCATTTGACATTCTGACAAAATTTAAGGAAGATTGCAGTGTGTTTATCCAGGCAAATGATTTGTTATTGAAGGAAAAAAGGACGGTAACAGATTTTATTTTATTTTATGGGAGAAGACAAGAATAAACAAGGGACAATTTAGGTTGGATTAAATGGGTTTAAAAAGGGGACTAAAATAAAAAGAGTTTATATTTATGTGAAGGAAACAGCTGGTTCTGGTTTATTTTTTTGTTAAATTAATTACCTAATTTTGTTCTTATAAACTGTTGAAATCAAAATTAATATTTGTATGTAAAAAAAGGATTTAAATTTATGTTGACATTACATTCTCTATAGTTATCTAGTGTTTTATTTGAACTGTCATGTCTCATGCTCTCTAAATCTAACCAACTAATTAAAAATAATAATTCCCACTGAGAAATAGCTGTGGTACATTTTTGGCAGCCAACTTAATGGGCTTTTCAACCACCCGAGAATTTTATTTTTGTTTAGATAGTTCAAGTAAGACATCGGTTACGTAGAGTTACAGAAGTTTAAAATTAATAATCAAAAGTTAAATGTACTCTTATTTAAAGTGAGGTAGAGGTTTTCTTGTCATATTTTTTTGTGTGTATTTTAATTTATCTAAAAGAAAATGTCGTTTAAACTTGATTTTGACCGTTTGGTCAAAGACGAACTTAAAGTTGAGTTGCAAATGAGAGGTATTGTTTTGACTAATTGTAAGAGTTAAAGAGTACTTTGCGTAGTTGCCTTGTTTTAGAAAAATCTGGCAAAATCCCTAACTTTGATTTACCCCCTGATATTCCTGCTGAGTTGACAAGTTGTGAAAATAAATTAAAAGAGATTCAGGATATTGTTAATGTTTTTACAGGTACTGCAAACCAAGTAAGAAGAATTGAGACTAAGTTTGCACATCTTTCTGGTAGATTAAACCGTATTCACAGTACAGACACTGATGAAATGTCAAAGCGTTCTGCATTGTTAAAGAAATTGATGGATTTGATAGGTGAATATACTACTAAGTCTAATGTTTTGAAAACTAGTAATGTTGTTTCTGTAGAGATGCCTACTGATCCTAATTTTTATCATCATATTGATTTATCAGGTCTTAATTTAAATGATCCTAATGGTAATTCTACCACTACTCGAAATATTTCTGCACCGAATGTGAGTAACCAAACAAATCAAACTTCGAATTCAACAGTTAATCCCATTGTTTCCTTGTCATCTAATAATTTTCCTTCAGAACCTGTATATAAGTGGGAAATTAAGTATTCTGGTAAACAGCAAAATTATTCTGTATTTCTTGAAGAAGTTGAGGAGTATTGTAGGTCACGTAATGTAAATAAAATTCAGTTATTTTCTTGTGCTAGAGATTTATTTACTGGTAATGCTCTAGGTTTTTATAAATTGTATAGGAACTATGCTAGCAACTGGGATAGTTTAGTGAGCTTAATGAAGGAAGAATTTACCCTTTCTGCAGATGAGATCTGGCAGGATATTCTTCATACTACTCAGAAATCTAACGAATCTATTGGCATGTTTGTTGCCAAGATGACCGGTAAGTTCGAACAAATGCCAGCACCAGTTCCGGACAGTTTAAAAATGCAGGTGTTACTTAAAAACATTTTACCTTTTTATCAGGAAAGATTAACTTTAGTCGAAGTAAAGAGTCCTTTTGATTTAATTGACTTGTGTCGAAAAATTGAGCCAACTCGAATTAATATTGAGTCGTTTAAGCCTTCTTCTAGTAGTAGAGCGAATTCTTCTCGTCATCACGTTGTACAAGAAGTAGAGACGTTTGTACCTAAATTCTGGCGCTGTAACGAGTATGGTCACGTGGTTAAGGATTGTAAGAGGCCAAAACGTGTGTTTAGATGCTTTGGTTGTAACAAGGAAGGTTTTACTAAAAATACTTGTCCTCAATGTAATTCACAGAATCGTAGCAATAATTCTATGACTGGAAACAATTCTGGAAATAATTCGGGAAACGAGCACCGGAGATAGTGGACGACCGGGCTATCTCGAATCGGAACAGACAGTTAACGGTCGATAAGGAAGAAGGTAGTAATAATTTTTATTCATTTAAGTTAGTTTTAGATTATATTTTAGCACAGAGTAATGAAAGTGAATGTCTTTATGTAGAAGTTGATATCTTAGGTAAGACAGTGTGGCAGATTGACAGTTAGCCTACGACCACATATGTGTTGACCGGCTGGGGAAAGAAGAGGAGACGGATTGACGGACGTCTGTCAGAAGATTTTAGAAACTTAGAATACAACTGTCATAATTTTTTCTTACTTATTTTATTAGGTAGTTTGTTGTAAATAAACCAATAAAATAGTTTAAAGTGTGCCCCGACTACTTTGCATCCCGCAAACCGGCCACATTGGTGACCACGAGAAAAAGACTGTAAGTACAAGGATTTAAAGACGACATTATGACAGATAACGACCAAACAATGCCAAACGATAATGCTACACCATACGAAGGCAATGATCACCCAATAATTGCACGGGTAGGCATAAAAGCTCCAGAGTTTTGGCGCAATGAACCAGAACTATGGTTTCTTCGGCTGGAGGCGCAGTTCCGACAAGCCAAAATAACATCTGACAACTGCAAATTCGATCATACTGTTGCTAGTTTAAACAGTGACATACTAATAGAAGTGGCGGATATTGTAAAGAATCCAACTGCTGGCAATGCCTATACACAACTGAAAGCTCGCCTTCTCGAAAGGTATAGCATTAGCTCAGATGACAGGATCCACAGATTAATGGAGCTCACTCTGGGTGACTTAAAACCCACTCAACTACTCCACAGAATGCAAGCTCTGGCCACGGATAGCATTAGTACACAAGTTCTAAAAAATTATTGGTTGGACCGCCTACCACCTTCGGTTCGAAGTGTTATATCTGTTCTTGATGGAGATCTAGAAGAGCTTGCTAAGAAAGCCGATAAGTACCTCCGATGTTCGTTCCAATTTTCCAGTCATGGCTGTTACCGAAAGCCCTATCTTAGACAAAGCAGTGGCTGCATTGAATGACCAAGTGAGCGCTTTATCCAACAGATTAGCTGTAGCTGAAGAACGGCAACAGATTCAAATGGTCAAGAGTGCCAAGTCATCATCTGACGAGCAGTGTTACTACCATCGAAGATTTGGTGCACAAGCAAAGAAATGTAGACCACCCTGCAGTTTTACAAAAAACGACGAAAGGGCGCAGTAATGGCGGCAACTGCAGCCCCTCACATACCACGCCGCCTCTTCATTACCGATAGTGTTCTCCAACTTCAGTTCCTTATTGATACAGGGGCAGACCTGAGTGTGCTTCCACGTAAAATCTGCACTGCGACTCGGCCCAGCACTGTATGCCTATATTCTGCCACCGGATCGTGCATCCAAACGTATGGGCAGAGACAACTTTCATTAAACCTTGGTCTAGACCAACCTGTAACATGGACTTTTGTAGTCGCAGATGTCACCACACCCATACTAGGAGCCGATTTTCTTACACATTATGGCATTAGTGTTGACATGAGAAACAAACGACTAGTAAGCTCAAATATGTCAAGCAGTATTACCTGTGTGTCTCGTCGTGTTAAAGTACCAGAAGTAGGCCTATCCACTGCCCATCCTTACGATCGTCCGGCAGCCACTATACCAGAGGATACTGAAAGGGTCCAGCACTATATTGAGACTCGAGGTACACCAGTATTTTCTAAACTACGAAGACTTCCACCAGATCGTTTTCAAGCTGCACGAGCAGAATTCAATGAGCTGATGCAGGCAGGCATTATCCGACCATCAAAGTCATCTTGGGCTAGTCCGCTTCACTTGGTTAAGAAGTCCAATGGACGATGGCGAGCCTGTGGAGATTTTCGCCGTCTAAATGCCATGACCAAACCAGATCGCTACCCAATACCGCACATCCAGGATTTTGCTAACCAGCTACATGGAAAGAGAATTTTCTCTTGTATTGATTTGGTACGTGCTTTTTACCAAATTCCAGTCCACCCGAAGGATGTACAAAAGACGGCTGTAATAACCCCCTTTGGACTTTACGAGTTTCTCCGAATGCCATTCGGTTTGCGAAATGCTGCCCAGACGTTCCAGAGGTACCTCGATCACCTTTTTCGAGAATGCCCATATGTGTATGTATACATCGACGATATTTTGGTTGCCTCGGAGACTGATACCGAGCATGAGAAACACCTGGCATCAGTACTTCGGATTCTGGAAGCAAATGGACTTCAAATCAATAAGGATAAATCAAAATTCCGTGAAAGTGAAGTAAACTTCCTGGGTGCCACGGTCTCCCCAACTGGCGTTCGTCCATTGCCGGCTAAAGTAGGCGCAATTCGCAACTTTCCACAACCTACGACCTATCGACAGCTACGAAGGTTTATGGGTATGCTCAATTTCTACAGACGTTGGTTACCAAATGCTGCGAATGAACTAATGCCATTAACCGACTTACTGTCTCAGCAAAAGAAAAAGAAGCAAGAACTGACATTAACACCAGCAGCTGCAGCAGCTTTCTCCAAAGTCAAAGAACTCTTGGCCGCGTCGACTGAATTGGTTTTCCCAGCACCGAATGCCCAATTGAACATGTCAGTTGATGCCTCAGATGTTGCCATCGGCGGTGTTTTGCAACAGCTTATAGGTGAACATCTACAACCCATCGCTTTCTTCTCTAGAAAGCTTTCTAAGACGGAGCGAAACTATAGCACTTATGACCGAGAGCTGCTGGCCATATTCAGTGGCATACATCACTTCCGCCATTTTCTTGAGGGCATGCCGTTTACCATTTATACTGACCACAAGCCTTTAACGTTTGCCTTCCAACAGCGACATGAGCGGCAGTCCCCACGACAGATACGCCAACTAGAATTTATTGGACAATTCTCGACCGACATTCGACATATTCAGGGTTCAGCCAATATCGTTGCCGATTGTCTCTCACGACCCGAAGTAGACGCTGTCACAACACCCATTACGATTGACTATAACCGGCTATCCGAAGCTCAGACTACAGATGAGACTCTCCAACAAACTCTGAACGATCCTGCTAGCTCCTTACAACTTCAGCGAATAGTTCTACCAGATAGCCAACGACCTATTTATTGTTCAGTCCAAGATGGTCGTATACGAGTTTATGTGCCAGCTGTGTTCCAGAGAGACGTTTTCCTGAAGTTCCACACGCAGTCCCACCCAGGACATGCTGCTACATTACGAATGATTGCCGAACGCTTTGTGTGGCATAACATGAATCGCCAAGTCAAGCAGTGGTCACGGGAGTGCATCCAATGTCAAGGTGCCAAAATTGGACGTCACACTGTTACACCTGTGACACCTATAGGAATGCCAGACGATCGATTCGCACACATACATGTCGACATTGTGGGCCCACTTCCAACAAATCAGAACTTTCGATACCTGCTCACAATCATCGATCGTTTCACAAGATGGCCCGAGGCCATACCTATCTCGGAAATTACAGCCGAAGTTGTTGCGCAGAAGCTCCTTGAGGGATGGATATCTCGGTTTGGTGTGCCAGCAACCATAACAACGGATCGAGGTAGGCAATTTGAGAGCCACTTATTTCGCCAGCTCAATAGATTGCTAGGTGTACAACATATTAAAACCACTGCCTACCACCCACAGTCAAATGGATGTATTGAACGTTTCCACCGAACCCTTAAGGCTGCTCTCATCGCCGCGGACACAGTATCGTGGGTTGACGCCCTCCCTCTGGTCATGCTAAGCCTTCGAAACACTTTCAAACAGGACATTGCGTGTACAGCCTCCGAGTTAGTGTATGGTAAACCAATATGTCTCCCTGGACAGCTGCTTGTCCCTAGTGCTGCTACACCCGACGAGCATAGTTTTGTCCAACGACTACGTCAGACCATGGGAGCATTGCGGCCTATACCGACGAGCAACCACTCAGTCCGCACTGCCTTTGTCCATCCGGATCTGCAGACTACGAGTCATGTGTTTGTGCGGACTGATAAAGTAAAGCCTCCGCTTACACCTCACTATACCGGCCCGTTCAGAGTGTTGGAACGAAGTGACAAGTTTCTAACTGTAGATGTCAAAAATGTTCCTCAGAGAATTTCCATGGACCGACTCAAGCCAGCATATATTCCAGCGGCCCAACAGGTGCAGGAAGAACATGTATATGCCAACCGTCTGATGAGTAACACGGTCAACATTGCCGTTCGAAACCAGTAGGTTCTTCACTGGAGGGGAGCCCTGTGGCAGATTGACAGTTAGCCTACGACCACATATGTGTTGACCGGCTGGGGAAAGAAGAGGAGACGGATTGACGGACGTCTGTCAGAAGATTTTAGAAACTTAGAATACAACTGTCATAATTTTTTCTTACTTATTTTATTAGGTAGTTTGTTGTAAATAAACCAATAAAATAGTTTAAAGTGTGCCCCGACTACTTTGCATCCCGCAAACCGGCCACAACAGTATTCGGTTTATTGGATTGTGGAGCCAATAAAATTTTTGTAAATATACCTACATGGGAGATTCTACGTAGTTTAGGTGTACATTTAAAAACTGTTCCTGATGGGTCTTGCAGAGTTGCAGATGGTAGTCAGAGTCCTTTATTAGGTGTAGCTTCGGTGCCTATAAAACTTCGTGACGTTGTTAAGGTAATTGATGTTTTCGTTTGGCCACAGTGTAGACACTCTTTAGTACTAGGTGTAGATTTTTGGGTGCGAATGGGTATTGTACCAGATTTACGAAAAGGAGAGTGGTTTTTCTCTTCGGAAGTTATGAGTGTTCCAGTGGTTAATTCGATACAATCGGAATCTGAACTTCTACCAGAGCAACGCAAACAGCTTAACGAACCCGTTGATTCTTATTTCTCTAGTATCGATCCAGACAAATTAACTTGTACTAATGTAGTTAAACACAAAATTGTAGTTAGTCAACAAGAACCAATCAAGCAGAGGTTTTATCCGGTATCACCAATTAAGCAGGATATGATCAACAAGGAGCTGAACAAAATGCTGAAGCTTGGTGTTGTCGAACAGTCACACAGCGGATATTCTTCACCAGTGTTGTTGGTACGTAAAAAGAATGGAGAATGGCGTTTTTGCGTTGATTTTAGGGAAGTAAATCGTGTTACTAAGCGTGATGCTTATCCTTTACCCTATATAAATAGCATTTTAAGCAAGTTAGGTGGAGCTAGATATTTGTCAACAATGGACATTAAGAGTGCCTATTGGCAGGTGGGTCTTACTGAAGAGAGCAAGCAGTAACACGGCATTTACTGTGCCAGGGCGTGGACTTTTCCAGTATTGTCGTATGCCTTTCGGATTGCACAACGCTCCAGCTACGTTTCAAAGGTTAGTAGATAATTTATTAGGTCCTGAACTCTCTGAGTATATTTTTGTGTACGTAGATGATATATGTCTTGCTACGTCAACTTACGATAAACATGTCGAAGTTTTGACAGAAATCTTTGCCAGACTGAAAAAAGCCAATTTGACCCTTAATAATGAAAAATGTTCTTTTTGTGTGTCAGAACTTAAATACTTGGGGTATGTTGTTAACTCTAATGGTCTGTCTGTAGATCCGGCAAAAGTAGAGGCCATTGTGAATCTTCCACGACCTACCAATGTCACTGAAGTCAGAAGAGTTCTTGGAGTTATTGGATGGTATCGTAAGTTTGTAAATAGTTATTCAGATCTTATTTCACCTTTGTGTAGATTGTTACAAAAGAATAAAAAAATCCGTTTGGGACAAAGCTTATGAGGAAGCTTTTCAGAGTATTAAAGACGCTCTTGTCTTAGCACCTATTTTGTCTAGTCCTAATTTTGACAAACCTTTTTACGTACAAACTGATGCGTCAGCGTATGGTCTTGGAACTGTCCTTACTCAAAAGTATGATGAAACTGAACATGTAATTTGTTATTTGTCTAGAACTCTAAATAGAGCCGAGAGGAACTATAGCAGTGTTGAGCGTGAATGCCTCTGTGTTTTGTGGGCGTGTGAAACTTTACGAGCTTATTTAGATGGCTATAAGTTCTATGTAATCACTGATTGCTACTCGTTGTTATGGTTGGACAATTTGAAGGACCCTCAAGGACGACTTGGTAGATGGGCCTTACGTCTGCAACAGTTTGACTATGAAGTACTGCATCGCAAAGGTAAGGATCACATAGTTCCTGACACCCTTTCGCGAGCTTTAGAACTACCTGTTTATAGTGTACATATGATAAATTCTGTAGAAATAAGTAATGTTCAAGCAATAAACCCCGAATGTGACGAATATGATTTTTCTTCTACCAGTGATAAATGGTATAAGAAAATGTGTAATAATGTAAATAAAAATCCTTTAAAATTTGTCAGATGGAGACTTGCAAATAATAAGTTGTATAAATATATTGATCAAGATTTTCCGAGTTTAAGATATGATTGTGAATATTGGAAACTTGTAGTTCCAAAAGATTTTCGAGATAAGATACTTCAGAGGTGTCATGATTCTTGTGTTTCAGGTCATTTAGGCATTTACAAAACGTTTCATCGTGTATCTCGCCTTTTCTATTGGCCTTTTATGAAAATGGACATTACCAAATATATAAGGAAATGTGAGGTTTGTTTAAGGACAAAGCCTGAACAGAAAAGCCCTGCAGGATATATGGGACAGGCTGTCGAACCAACAAAGCCTTGGAAGATCATCAGTATGGATTTATTTGGACCATTGCCCAGAAGTTCAGCTGGTAATACTTGGATTTTGATAGTTACTGATAAGTTCAGTAAATTTCCTCTTTTATTCCCTCTGAGAAAGGCAACTGCCAGTTCTATAAGTAAAATTTTAAAAGAAAATGTATTT
The DNA here is from genome assembly GCF_917563875.1 of Diabrotica virgifera virgifera. Classification (NCBI taxonomy): domain Eukaryota; kingdom Metazoa; phylum Arthropoda; class Insecta; order Coleoptera; family Chrysomelidae; genus Diabrotica; species Diabrotica virgifera. Next base: position 143,163,205 of record NC_065444.1, on the reverse strand, counting down.
CTTTTGTTTGGTGTTCCCAGAGTCTTAAAATGTGATAATGGAAGTCAGTTCAAAGGTAATATTTTAAGATCTTTTTGTCAAGAGTTTGGAATCAGATTTCTTTTTACTCCAAATTTTACCCCTCATCCTAACCCTACTGAACGAATCAATCGTATCATGAAAACCATGTTGATGGCTTATGTTAAAGATAATCATAGGTTGTGGGATGTTAATTTACCTGAACTAGGTTGTGCTATTAGAACTGCCAAACATGAGGTGACAGGTCAAACACAATATTTCATTAATTTTAGTTGTGAGATGATGACTCATGGAAGTGAATATCATCTAAAAATAGGGAATGAAGAAAATAAACAACCTGTTTATGATCGTTCTAAAAATATGAATAAGTTGAGAGACTGGGTTAAGAAGCGGATTGATAAAGCTTCAGATAACACCAGAGAGAGATATAATTTAAGAGGAAGAGATGTTCATTTTAAGGAAAATGATTTAGTTTGGAAAAAGAACTATGTTCTTTCTGACAAAGCTTATTATTTTACATCTAAGTTTGCTAATAGATTTATTGGACCTTTTAGAGTAAAGCGTAAGGTTGGTTATTGTACATATGAATTAGTAAATGATAATGGTAAGTCTATTGGTCACTGGCATGTGAAAGATTTGAAACCTCACCCACCGAACTCTGATAGCCACGTTGAATCGGATTCTGATGTAGATAGTGTAACATAGTATGTATTTGTAACAAGTTTCTTTGGGATTAAATTCAAAGAAACTTAATTTTCTTTCCGGAAGGAAAGGTGGAGTTATTACGGTTGAAAATTTGATAGAAACGTTTGTTGAGTTTTGGTTGTTTATAACCGATTATTTTGTCCTTGTGGGACAAAAGGTAAAGGTAAGCTGAAGTCATTTTTGTTCAGTTTATTGGTTCTCAGTTTTAAGAAGTTAGTTCAGTTATTTTTATTGTTTTTTTTTTCTTTTGCTAGGGTGTTCCGGTAGTACAGTAAATGTATGTGTTTTTCGATCCTGGGGCTTTGAAGAAGTGGCAATAGATTATTTATTAGATTAGAAATAATACATTTGGCAGATTTATTTAGAAGTTCTATATTTGTCGTTTAACCATTTGATATTCTGACAAAATTTAAGGAAGATTGCAGTGTGTTTATCCAGGCAAATGATTTGTTATTGAAGGAAAAAAGGACGGTAACAGATTTTATTTTATTTTATGGGAGAAGACAAGAATAAACAAGGGACAATTTAGGTTGGATTAAATGGGTTTAAAAAGGGGACTAAAATAAAAAGACTTTATATTTATGTGAAGGAAACAGCTGGTTCTGGTTTATTTTTTTGTTAAATTAATTACCTAATTTTGTTCTTATAAACTGTTGAAATCAAAATTAATATTTGTATGTAAAAAAGGGATTTAAATTTATGTTGACATTACATTCTCTATAGTTATCTAGTGTTTTATTTGAACTGTCATGTCTCATGCTCTCTAAATCTAACCAACTAATTAAAAATAATAATTCCGACTGAGAAATAGCTGTGATATATATATATATATATATATATATATATATATATATATATATATATATATATATATATATATATATATAATAGTTGTTTTCCTGGTTTGACTCCGCATTGAATAATTTTGGTTTTGAGAAAAACCATTATTTTGACGAAGTTTTGGCAAGATCTCACTTGGCATTGTCAAGTCAGGTTAGGGTTTTTGGTTAAATAATTTTTGTTAAATATTTAACACTGACAGAAAGATCTCAACTATTCTACCAACACCAAAAACCAAAATATCGTTAGAAAATCAAGGAGTATACGAGATTCCGTGTGGGGATTGTGGAAAGCCGTACATTGGACAGACCAACCGAAGAATCCATGTAAGACGAGAAGAACACCGCAATGCCATAGAAAGGGGAGAAACCACGTCATCCCTTAAACAACATGTTAAACCTGAACCAAACAACGATGTTAGCTAACATAGAAATAAAAATAAAACGTGAAATCAGAGAATCGATGGTAACCGAAAGCAATCACAACGGTCTAAACCAAAGAGATGATGCTCAACGGCTTCCTTCAACCTGGAAAACGGTACTGAAGAAAAAGACCAAAATAAATCAAGCAGCGACATCTATATAAATCAGCAGGATCAGCTATATAAATTATGGTATCGTGAATAAAAATTCAGTCTACTTCAAGCAGCAGCGAGAAGCGGAACTACCTGACGTGACAATGGCAAGTGCGATCTTGCCGAAACGTCGTCAAATGTATGTATATAATATATATATATATATATATATATATATATATATATATATATATATATATATATATATATATATATATATATATATATATATATATATATATATATATATATATATATATATATATATATATATATATATATGTTGTTAAGATATGTAAAATTTGAATTAATATGGTTTCGATCTTAATATTTTAGAAAAGTTAAAACATATAATAAAAATATACCAAAATTCATTTCGAAGAAATGAAAGTCAATTATCTTTGGATGGCCGTAGGTAAACAAAATTTAAATAGGGATTAAGTATTTTCTTTGTACAGTTAGTATGATAAGGAAGTGGTTATGTGTTTGGACAATGAGACCGGGTTTCCCAAATGGACTTTTGCGGCGAGGGAACAATTGTATTTAGAAATTTAAATGAATGTAATCTCCTTAAAAACCGATTGGCATGTAATTAGTTTTAGGAAATTTCTAATGGTAGGAAAAGTTGGTGTTGAATCTGACATTGACAATTTGGAATTTAATTCTTTGGAATCGTTGTCAGTGGACTTTCAGAATTTTTTTTTGCATAATTTAATTTTACGGTAGAATAATTTTTTCAACGTTACTGTTTAGTGCTGGCCTTTAAACGAATGTGATTCTAGACGATAGTTGTTAAATGATCGTCAAGTCGAATAGTGGTGATCTCTGAGAGTCTCCTGAAGTAGTAAGGCAGATAAATGAATAGCTGTGAGTTTGTTGAAATAAGTGTCCTGACGGAGGCTCATCACGTAAAGCATTGTAAGTTATATTGTTCTACTTATATTCCAAGAGTCACCGTTGCATGCCGGAACGAGAAATAGATTCAGTTTATTGAGAGGAGAAAAGGCTAGCATTGTTTTTTGAAAGATACGTGCATCTGTAGGGGGTCATTGATGACAATAGGCTTGCAATAGTTTGTTGCGAGATTGCTGACTACATAGGGGGCTGCTAAGAGTAAATTGTAGGCGACCAGAGACAAGAATTTGGACAACTCATCATCCGAGAGACAGTTTTATTTTTTTTTGTAGAATTATTCATAACGCAAATTTCAATAAGTACTTTAGATAGTGGTAGGAGTATTTCAATAATCAGAATAGGAGATATTATTTTTAGAGGATATTTTGAGGGTGAATTTATTTCAATAGATGTTTTTTGTACCATATATGTGTTTTATTCCGTTAGTCTTTGACCTTATTTATCATATGTAAAGCAAAGGAGATATTGAAGCACGAGAATATAAAACCCTGAGATTAGAGCATTAAATAGTGTGATTAAATCATAAGTGCATCATTAAAATTAAATTTAATTAATTAATTAATTATCTAATCAATTGCTTTGAGCACACCGATCTTTGAATATCACATTAACTGGCGCCCAACGTGGGGCTTAAAAAATATCGCAGCTTTGCATTTGATGGTAGGGAAAGAGATAAGGAATAACTACAGGTGATCCAGAGATAATTTGACAATTTTTCCAGGTGTAAAAATATTTTTGATTTATGGATTGATCGTAGGTAGTTGATATTTACTGCTATTGAATTATTTAATAATTTTACCAATCGTACATTTGATATTTATTTTGAAATTTACTGATTGCATATTTGATATTTGTGGCGAAAATTTATTAAATTTGGGGAGAAATATTTGTCGTGTTCTGCAACTTATAGAGTGTTGTAAAATTTCACATTTGGCGGGGACAAAGAAAACAGTAACAAAAAGAAACAACATGTCGACCACAAGGAGGCAAAGCAAAATGCAAGAAAGCAGAGAGAATAACAGAGAAGAGGAAAAAATTGTTGAAGAAGGATTGGGTAATGAAGGAGATACAACGATTATGGAGAGAAAAGAACAGGAATTAACAGGAATAGAGAAACTATTGCAACTGATGCAACTCCAATCACAACAAATGGATAGAAATCAACAGGAAACAAAAAGGACAATGCAAGAAAATCAACAGGAATCAAAACGAGCCATGGAAGAAACACAACAAAAAATAGAGAAAAATCAACAGGAAGCAAAACGAGCCATGGAAATAACACAACAAAAAATGGAAGAAACACAAAGAGAAATATCACAGAGAATAGAACAGAAATTGGAAGAGAATGATGGCAAATTGGAAAAGCGTTTGGAAAAATATGAAAATGAAGTGAAAGCCTGTTTAGAAAAAGTTAGAGAAGAAACAGAAAGGAAACTGAAGATGCAACGAGAAGAAATAGAAACTAAAATGAAGGATATTAAGACTGTGCAGAAGATGGAATTAGAACAGTTAGAAAGCAAATTTGAAAATGCAATACAAGAAGACAGGCGAGAAATAGAAGAAAAATTTAAGCAAAACGAAAAACAAATTGCGGAACTCAAGAATCAACAGAATTGTGGAGAAAGAAGGGAAATGATTATCCTTGGTACAAGCGACGCGAAAATACAATTTGGAGGGGATATTAGAAAAACACACCCAGTACCATTTGTTAAAAATTTGAAAACCAAATTGCAACATATTAGATATTTTGACGACTGCAAAGAAACAATTAGAAACCATCTGAAAGAAGGAGCAGCGTTATGGTATGAAAGTAAAGAAGATGAGTTTGAAAATTGGACAGATTTCGAAAATAAATTTCTCAACTATTTCTGGGGGAAAGTTAAACAGAGGGAAATCAACCAAGAGCTACAGAATGGAAGATATCACGAGAAAATGGGAATATCGGAAGAAAGATATGCTTTGCAGATATATAACAATTCCAAATATCTAGACTACAAATACTCTACCGAACAACTGGTAGAAATGATAAGCAGACATTTCGAAGAAACGCTGGAGGACCACGTGATTTTGAGAAACTATCAAGATATTGATAGTTTGTGCCAATTCCTTCAAGGGAAGCAAAAAGAAGAGAAATGCGAAACAGAAGACAACATGAACAATATAATGGACCGGCAAGAAGGTATCAATCAAATTATGACCAGAGAAACCGACATGCCCAATCAACAAACGAAGATAGGCCGAGAGAATACCAAAATTACAATAGACAACAAAATTATGATAACAGGAATCACGCAAAAAATAGAACATATGAAAATCACAACAGAAACAGAGATGCACAAAATCCTCCGACTAGGAATACGAACGAACAAAGGGACGGTAGAAACAATCAGAATTTCCAACGACAAAATAGAAGGGAGATGAATCATGTAACAATAGAAAACGAGGAAGAAGATGTATGCAATGAATCCAGACAGGATTTTCAATAAAGCATCCACTGAACAAACATAAACAACTCTCCGGTATATTTTGTCATCCGAGAGAGTTTATACAGTTGGCGGGAAATGAAAGACAAAGTTCTAATTCAAATTTAATATTCTTAGATGCATTTATAAAACATAAAGCGATTAAAATTTTGATTGATTCTGGATCGGAGATATCGTTAATCAATAAGAAACTAGTAAAAGAATTAAATTTGGACAGATTTGTGTATAAAATTCCTAGGGTTGCTTTAGTGGGTGCAAACAACAAAAAATTGACGACAGTAAATGAAGGTTTGGGAGTGCGGATCAGAGTGGGAGACAAATACTATATTATGCAATGTGTGGTGATCGAAGATTTAAACCATGATATGATAGCGGGAATTGATGAATTGAGTGAAAAACATATCACCATAAATTTTTCGGAGAATAAACTGGAAATCAGAGCAGAACCAGACAACATAGAAGAAGAAATGGAAATAGATAGGAAAATAATTGTTGAAAAGATAAATGAACAGGAAAAACATAAAGAAATCAATATGACTGTAGAGGAAAAACCGAAAGTACAAAAAAAAATCAACCAGAAAAAAAAAAGAAGGAAGAAAAAGAAGAAGAGTTCAAAAAGAAAGAAGGAAAACAAGGTGGATACAAGAGAAAGACAGGAAATCGAAGGTACGGAAGAATTGTCGGCAATCGACGATAAAACAGAAAGGAAGCAGGAAGAAAAGGAAGTTCTCATAAGAGAAATGAAAGCAGTAGAAACATGGTGCTCGGGATACCAAATGGAAATTGAAGATAAAAAAAAACAGAAGAAGAAATAAAGGATGAGGACAGAGAAGAAATGGCAATAATGGACGAGAATCCAGAATTTTATGAAGAAATATTATGGACAGTGAATACATGCGAACAAAATGAGGATGAAAGAAAATTAAAATGTGGAGAAAACATGGAAAAGGAAGTAGAGAAGATTCTAGAAAATTATGGAGATTTGATTAATGAAGAAAGCCGAGTGGCTAAAAATTGTGAACATTCTTTTAAAGTTAAAAACTTAGAAAATTTTAAATCCAAGACATATCCAATCCCGTATAAATACAGGCAAAGCGTCGGACAGGAAATTGAAAAAATGATCGAAGACAAGGTGATAGAAAGATGTGACTCTCCATATATCAACCCGATAGTATGCGTTAAAAAATCGAGTGGTGATTTGCGATTATGTTTAGATGCAAGAAACATTAATTCACACACAATCGCGCAATACGAAGCGCCTTTGAACATCGAAGCCATATTTGGACGAATCACAGGGTCACACATTTTTTCCAAAATCGATTTGAAACATAGTTTTTGGTTAATACCTTTGGCAGATAAATGTCGAAATTATACCGCTTTTTCGATCGACGGAGTGGTATACCGATTTAGGGTGGTACCATTTGGCCTACAGAGTGCATGCGCTGCTTTGGTTCGCGCATTGAACACAATCTTAAATAGGCATGGAGAATTTGTTGTACATTACATAGATGATTTATTAATTTTCTCACCAGATATAACAAGCCATCTACGACATATTCACACTGTGCTAGAAGAACTGGATCAAGCGGGATTGAAATTAAATATTAAAAAGTGTCAGTTTTTCCAAAAGGAAATACTGTATTTAGGATTCAAATTAGACACAAAAGGGATTAGTCTTGCAGAAGATAGAATCGAAATTATAAATAACTACGCTAGGCCAACCAATTTAAAAACATTGCGGGGATTTTTGGGAATGGTAAACTATTTCAAAAAACTAATACCAGACATCAGCACAAAAGAAATACCGTTGATAGCATTACTTAAGAAAAATGTTAGGTGGAAATGGGGAACGGAACAAGAAATGGCTTTCAAAAATTTAAAAGGAGCTTTCTCCACAGCTGTAAGAGTACACCACCCAAGATATGATCAACCTTTCATTCTCCGGACCGATGCTTCCATAACAAAATTCGCAGGGGTGTTATCACAGATCCAAGACGATGTAGAGGTGCCAATCTGTTTTGTCTCCCGTGTAACCAAAACATATGAGAGAAAGTACAGCGTTACTGAATTAGAGTTCGCCAGTGTGTTATTTTGTGTAAATAAATTACGGTTTTACCTACTAGGGGCAAAATTCACCATTGAAACAGACCATGCAGCTTTGATACATATAATGAAAAATAGGCTGGTAAATAATAGAATTCATAGGGGCATTCTTTTACTTCAAGAGTATGATTTTGAATTTAAATATATCAAAGGAACTGACAATATCTTGGCTGATGCGTTGACGAGAGATGAACAATTCCGCAAAGAGGACCACAAAACTCTCCACGTTGGCATGAACATAATGAGAGAAGAAGCAGGCTTATTTTCTTTGGCTCAGATCAGGGAAAATCAGGAACAACTGGATGAAAGAGAAAAGCAAAGGGTCGAACAAGAGGATAACTTATATTTTAAGAGGGTCGATGGTAGAGAACTATATGTAATCAAGGAACAGATGGCAAAAGAAGTTTTAGCAAAATTACACTGTGACAACGGACACATTGGAAGCAGGAAGGTGTGGCTTATGTTCAGGGAGAACTACATTTGTCGAAAGGACTATACAATAGCTAAGAGATGACTCGAAATTGCGAGACATGCCAAAAGTGTAAAAGTAAGAATTTCAAAAACGAAAACATCACAAAAAACGTCATAGCTCGGAAGAAACTGGATATTGTCGCCATTGATATGTTGAGCGATTTAATAACAACAACACAGAGGAATAAACACATATTAGTTATGGTGGATGTTTTTTCAAAGTATTTAAAACTGTACCCATGTAGAACCACGAAAGGAGCTGAAATACTTCGGAAGATAGACGATTTTATCGAAACAGTGGGAAGACCAGACAATATTTTGTTGGACAATGCAACATACTTTAGGAACGACCGTTTTAAAGGGGAATTAAGAGAGAGAGGCATAAATACAAAATTTGTAAGCATCCGACATCCACAGAGCAACCCATCAGAGCGTTTTATACAAGAAGTCACAAAATTTCTAAGAATTGCTGCGGAAGAACATCATCGACATTGGGACAGAAAAGTGTTTGAAATAGAGACGTATTTGAACTGTGCACCAAATACGGTTACCAAGGAGACGCCTTTATATGTAATGAAAGGAACAATGCCTACGAGACCGTGGGAAGACACCGCCCCCAGACAATACGAAGAAGTGATCGAGGTGGTTCAACGAAGATTGAGACGAAGTGGAGAGAAATATCTCCAAAGGCAAGAGAGGACCCGAAGAAGAAGGCCGGTTACATTCCAGAAAGGGGATAAAGTTTTAGTGAGGGCACTAAGGGTGTCCAATTTACAAAATGGTATTTGTGCTAAATTGATGCCGGTATTTGAAGGTCCATATAGGGTCAATACGGAAAATGGGGTAAATAGTTATGAATTAGCGCATATAGAGACAGGCAAGATACGGGGTATTTTTAACATTCACGACATTTATAAGTATCATGAGTAGAGTTTGGTAACATAATGGAATAATTTGATCCTAAAAAAAACTTGTGTCATTTAAATAAATAACAGAGTTTTTCGGCAAATCAAATGGCGGGGAGTTGTTAAGATATGTAAAATTTGAATTAATATGGTTTCGATCTTAATATTTTAGAAAAGTTAAAACATATAATAAAAATATACCAAAATTCATTTCGAAGAAATGAAAGTCAATTATCTTTGGATGGCCGTAGGTAAACAAAATTTAAATAGGGATTAAGTATTTTCTTTGTACAGTTAGTATGATAAGGAAGTGGTTATGTGTTTGGACAATGAGACCGGGTTTCCCAAATGGACTTTTGCGGCGAGGGAACAATTGTATTTAGAAATTTAAATGAATGTAATCTCCTTAAAAACCGATTGGCATGTAATTAGTTTTAGGAAATTTCTAATGGTAGGAAAAGTTGGTGTTGAATCTGACATTGACAATTTGGAATTTAATTCTTTGGAATCGTTGTCAGTGGACTTTCAGATTTTTTTTTACATAATTTAATTTTACGGTAGAATAATTTTTTCAACGTTACTGTTTAGTGCTGGCCTTTAAACGAATGTGATTCTAGACGATAGTTGTTAAATGATCGTCAAGTCGAATAGTGGTGATCTCTGAGAGTCTCCTGAAGTAGTAAGGCAGATAAATGAATAGCTGTGAGTTTGTTGAAATAAGTGTCCTGACGGAGGCTCATCACGTAAAGCATTGTAAGTTATATTGTTCTACTTATATTCCAAGAGTCACCGTTGCATGCCGGAACGAGAAATAGATTCAGTTTATTGAGAGGAGAAAAGGCTAGCATTGTTTTTTGAAAGATACGTGCATCTGTAGGGGGTCATTGATGACAATAGGCTTGCAATAGTTTGTTGCGAGATTGCTGACTACATAGGGGGCTGCTAAGAGTAAATTGTAGGCGACCAGAGACAAGAATTTGGACAACTCATCATCCGAGAGACAGTTTTATTTTTTTTTTGTAGAATTATTCATAACGCAAATTTCAATAAGTACTTTAGATAGTGGTAGGAGTATTTCAATAATCAGAATAGGAGATATTATTTTTAGAGGATATTTTGAGGGTGAATTTATTTCAATAGATGTTTTTTGTACCATATATGTGTTTTATTCCGTTAGTCTTTGACCTTATTTATCATATGTAAAGCAAAGGAGATATTGAAGCACGAGAATATAAAACCCTGAGATTAGAGCATTAAATAGTGTGATTAAACCATAAGTGCATCATTAAAATTAAATTTAATTAATTAATTAATTATCTAATCAATTGCTTTGAGCACACCGATCTTTGAATATCACATTAATATATATATATATATATATATATATATATATATATATATATATATATATATATATATATATATATATATATATAGGGTGTTTCATTAAGAATGGTCCATATAGTATGAAGTGAAGATCAGACCAGGATATCCAAAGAAAATTTTCAAAGTTTAATTAAATTCATTTTCTAAAACACATGCACACACATATTTACGTTTTACATACATACGTTTTAGCGTCAAATTTTTGGAACGTTTTTAGGTAGTCCTATAAGTCCGATTTTAGCTGTGATTGTTTTAGATCATTTAATAGCAGAAGTCGTCCCTAATTTGCCCTTCAAGCTATTTTTTCTTTACAAATATGTTGATGATATAATTTGCGGTCTCCCACAAAATCATACAGAGACAACGTTGAAAGTTTTTAATTCATTCAACAAAAACATACAATTTAATGTTGAAATCAAGAAGGGCCATTTCTAGCATTTCCTCCATTTATAGATACTAAAATCATCCCCAAATCTAATAATCATAATATACTAGACGGGTATCAAAAGCTTACATTATCAGGAAGGTTTCTCAACTTTGCTTCAAATCATCCTACATGCGTAATTTCAAAAAACTCTCATTAGTTTGATTCTCAACGAAAAAAATGCGCCCAAAATTATTAAGATCTATTAAGTCAAATTGACTGGACCGGCTGTGGAAATTAACAAGTTTTGCAAAAAACGGGAGAAACAATTTAAATTTGGAACGATCGATCAGGCTTTTCGAACTTTAGCGTACTTTTAGCATCGATCGAACTTTAGCGTACTTTTTAGCAATAAAACTCACAAATGTAAATACACTTAAGCATATGTTAGTCAATAAACAGGGTGTTTCAAAAGTAAGGTACACTATTTAAGGTGATTCTTTGGTTTATTTTACGGAAAAACTTTATATGAAATATGAACGTATGTTTAAAACGTCTTAAATTTTTAAATACAAGCTAATAAAATAAATAAAAGCTACCTAATGTAATAAATACAGTGATGAGCGAGCTAATAACAGGCAAAATAGCACAAAAGATGGAAAACGTATTAAGTTCTGAGATAAAAAGAAATGAAACTAATCGAGTTGGAAAACTTAGCGACATTAACCTATAAATTTACATTATTGATTGTTTCCCTCCTTTAGACGTATCGCACGAGTTTGGCAACTACCACTGTCACAGTGACAGTTTTAGTTGACATACTCCTCTGATACGTGTAAAGATTGGAAACAATCAAAATAATGTAAATTTATTGGTCAATATCGCTAAATTTCCCAACTCGACTAGTTTTATTTCATTTTATCTGACAACGTAATTCACGTTTTCCATCTTTTGTGCTATTTCGGCGGTTATTACCGCGCTCATCACTGTATAATAAATAATCATCATCATCATCATTGGTTCTACTTCATCAGCCCTATGAAAAAGTCTCGACCTTCCCAAGTGTATTACACCAGTCAGTCCTATCCATTGCCAACCGTTGCCGGTTTGCTGCGCCTATTTTTCTCCCATCCTCATCTACACCATCCTTTCATCTGAGTTTTGGCGTACCCCTATTTCTACTTCTTACAGGTTGTGAAATAAGGGCTCTTCTAGGAGGGTTGTTCTGCTGTGATCTTGCTAGATGTCCTGCCCATCTTAGTCTTTCTATTCTTATAAGAGATTCTACGTCTTTACCACAAAATTTTTGTATATATCTGTGGTATACCTCGTAGTTGTACCTCCTCCTCCGAATGCCATTTTCACAGAGGCCATCGAATATTCCTCTCAGGATCCTTCGTTCAAATATAAACATAAGGTTTTCATCTGCCTTGAAATTGGTCCATGTCTCCGATCTATATGTTTACACTGGTTGTATAAGGGTTTTGTATATGGCTATTTTTGTTTTTTGGCTTAAGTTTTTGTTTCTTATATGTCTACTTAGTCCAAAATGGCATTTGTTTGCTAGGATTATACTTTGCTTGATTTCTCCCGTCATGACGTTCTCCTTGGTGATCAGAGAGCCTTAGTATGTGAATTTGTCCATCACTTCAAAAGTAGAGTTATCAACCGTGAATTGGTGACCGATGTTGCCGACTCTATCGTTGGGTGTTGATGCCATCATCTTAGTTTTCTCCTCGTTTACTTGCAGGCCCATATTTTTTGAGGCATTTGAGAAGGTGGTATACATTTCTTCTAGCTTGCGTGTTGTGCGGGCAACTAGGTCCACGTTATCTGCATATGCCAAAATTTGGTATGACTTATTAAAAATATTTCCTCTGTTGTCTATTCGGACATGTCTGATCGCCTTTTCCAGAGCTATGTTAAAGAGGAGACACGCCAGCACATCTCCCTGTCGTAGCCCAACATGCGTTTCAAACGCCTGTGATTATTCGCCCTGTATTTCGACTTTACAAACAACTCTACGCATTGTAGCCTTAACAAATCTTATCAGTTGATCAGGGATTTGGAATTCATCTATGACTTCATACAATTTATTTCTTAGGACACTATCATAGGCCGATTTAAAATCTACGAAAAGATGGTATGTGTCGATATTAATGTCATTGATTTTTTCCAGTATTTGCCTTAGCACAAAGATCTGGTCTGTTGTTGATCGACCAGGCTTAAACCACTTTGATATTCTCCAAGAAGCTCCTCTACATGAGCACTAAATATGCGACCATATAAGATACTCGAAATATATAATATTATAAAATATAATGTAATAATGTTATAATGTAATATTAAAATAAAATAAATAATAAAAAAATAAAAAGTACAGTGGAACCCCGTTAAGTCGGCCTCCGATACCCGGAAGTCCGGCTGACCCGGACCGATTTTCATCAAACAAACATTTCAACAATAAAAACGTAATATTGACAACCGAAACTGACTGAAATTTTTACCAAAGAATGAACAATACTGTATATAACTGTACGTAATTCACATGTACTGTGCATAATGTATTTCATGTTTTTGCAGTTACCTATAATGGCGTTTATCTCTAAGGATACCGTATTTTAATAATTTTTAATATATTCTACGGCTAACCTGGATTTTCGATAACCCAGATCGGTCGCGGTCCCGATTAATCCAACTTATCGAGGTTCCACTGTAATCTTTATATACACATCTTTTCAAAAGTAAGGTAAAATATTTAAGGAGGCCTTTTTTGGGTTTATTTTAAGAAAGAAACTTTACTTGAGAGGTCCAAACGTCTTAAATTTTGAGATATACGAAAAATTTATAAATCCCTAAGGTGTTTGATTTAAAATAAGTAGGTTATTACAGCTTGAATTTGTTAATAGAACAATCTAAAAATTTTACCACCATGTACAAAGATAGGTATAGGAGCCCCTAAAAAATATTGAAAGCTATAGAGAGATAAGATTTCACGTTTTTGCAATTACCTATTTCTTAAAATATCTTAAGCAGAATTTATGAGTATCCTGCTGATAAAGTCGAAGTGATAAAGGGAAGATAGGTATAGGAACCCCTAAAAAGTAAATTTTCCACACGATAATCTAATAAAATACAGGGCGTTTAATTTAACATAAATACGTTGTTACAGCTTGAATTTGTTAATAGAACAATCTAATATTTTGACCACCGTGTACAAAATTTTGCTACAATAAATATCTATTTAAATACGCTGAGTAGTCTATTATTAAGATCCAAGAAAAATGTGTCACCGACTTTTAGATTCATAGATATTTACTTTTTTCTAAAACCTTTTTATAGAACATTTTTATAAAAATCGAAATAAATCAAAACACTGTACTTAGGTATAGAGAACCCTTATAAAAGTATAGCTTATTTTTTAAGGGAAATTCAAAAATGTTATCTGATATAGGGTGTTCGATAAGAAAAAATATAACTTTGATTATACTACTATTTTTTGGAGCACCCTGCATAATTCACATTATTTTTAGACTGTAGTGTTAATGGTCCTGTATATTTCTATGAAGATATTTTTTTTAATATCAAGTCGTTTCCAGTACAACAGAGACAGAGGCGAATACAATAAACCACCCTGTATAATATTTTTCTATGAAATAATATGAACACTCCTGTCACAAACTATGGTTCCGTCAATAATTGTTAGTTATTGTCGTATTTTTTATTATAAAATTATTGTAATCTTCACTTTCTTCTATTACATGGAATATAAAATGTATTTATCTAATAATACCTACCTATTACATTAATTCATTTTAATTTTCACTTCATTATTTTATTATTTCACTTGCAAGTTATTTAACATAACAAAAATTGTAAATTACTTTCAAAATTTGGATATATTTAATAAAAAATCGACACAGAAAAAGGACGGTAGGTTTAGTAGGAATTTTCGGCTGAATACTTTTATAAAAAAAAGTCCTTTGGTGGAATGACTATATATATCCATCCATTCCTGCCTAATTATATTTTTGGAAATAGTATATAGTATATAGGTCTTCTGCAATGAACGAATATTTTACAAAATTATCAGAATCTAATGCTTCCTTGGCGAGCAAGTCTACTTTTTCATTATGGATAATCCCACGGTGAGCTTTAACCCAAACAAACTTAACTATTTTTCCTTCTTCGTACAAGTTTTTAAAATTAACTAAAATATTTAATAAGAGATAATTAATATTACAATTAGTTGATATGTTTTTAAGTTTATCTAAAACACTTTTACAATATGATATTATTAAAAATTTTTGCTTACTAAATAAACTATTTTTTATATATTTTAAGGCTTCTAATATACCGATTTTGCTCAGCTGAATAACTTGAAAATTCACTCGGAAGTTTGTTTGTCTCGAAATAGTTTTCTATAGGGTCCCAAAATGCACAAGACGTTTTATCGTCTTTTTTAGATGCTTCTGTAAATACGATATAATGATTTTTAAAATAATTTTCTATGTCTGTATTTAAACTACTTTATTTAATGGGTTACAAGTCAAACAATCATAGTACTGAGTAAACTTATATTTTTATAAAACTTATTTACATACAATAAATCATACAACAAGTGACAACCATGTTGACTGGCTTGAAGTTAGCCATGTCATGTCTAGCACGCAGCCCCTTGCTACGCTGTTACACAGCTATATATATATATATATATATATATATATATATATATATATATATATATATATATTAAACACCTTCCCCCTAAGATCGATATCTATAAGGGGTCTTTATATTACGACCAACTCTCGTCTTATAACTGTTAGAAGTCTCAATGTTTGGGTTGACTTTATGACTCAATGTAGGTACTGATTTTACATTTGGGCTTGGGCAACTAATGGTTTTATTAACACTATCATTTACTTTAATGTGAGTGGTATCTTTATGAACACTTTGTGACTGAATATCAGGGTACAACTCGGGTTCTAAAATGAGTTCTTTTTCAAGTGTTGTGGTGTATGAATGTTTCATTTGGTGTGAATTCCGTCTAATAATTTTATTGTTATCTTCTTTTTTCACCCAATATGATTTAGGTTCATTGGCCTTTTCTAACACAATTGCTTTACGCCAATAATTATCTTTTGAACTTCTTATTACTACCCTATCTCCCTTTCTAAACTCTACTGGTTTTCTTCGTGCTGTCTTATCATAACGTACTTGTAATTTCTCTTTTTCTTTGCATAAATTCTTATATACTTGTTTCTGGATTGTAGGTTCTAATTTATTAGCTGTAGTTGGTAATTGTCCTCTCAGGATCCTGCTCTGTAAAATTTGAGCTGGAGATGCATCAAGATTTATTATGCAGGTATTATTATATTCCATCACCAAATCTCTAAAATCATCATTTTCCTCATTACTCTTTCTTAAAATTTGTTTGCTTATATTGACTGCTTTTTCTGCAAGTCCATTCCTCTGGTGGTAATGTGGAGTGCATGTCATAATTGTAATGTCTTTTTCTCTATAATAATTTTTCATTTTACCGAAGTAAATGGTAGATTATCTGCAATTAAAATTTCTGGATATCCAAATCTACTAAAAGTATCTTGAAATGAGTTGATTACTGAACTGGAGGTTTTATCTTTTAATATTGAAATGTCCAACCAATGCGAAAAATAGTCTACAATTACTAAATATGCTTTTGAACCATACTCTAAAATGTATGTACCAACTTTATTGAATCTTAGTCTGGGAATGTCATGAGGCATCATTGGTTCTTTAAAATTATTTGGTCTGTATTTCTCACATATCCTGCATTTTTTTATATAGTTTGTCACATCATCATTAAGTCCTGGCCAATAATATATACTCCTGGCTTTGTTTATAGTTTTACTGACTCCTATATGGCCTTTGTGAAGCAATTTTATCATGTCAAGCCTAAGTTTTTTCGGAATAATTATTTTGTCATCAATAAATGCGATGCCAGCTTCAAAATACAGTGAATCTCTTATACCATAGTACTTTTTACACACTTGAGGAACATTTTTTTCTTTTGGCCACCCATTATAATAAAAATCAAAAATTACTGCTAATGCCTCATCCTGGCTAGTAGCTAGTCTTAACTCAGACTGCTTTTCCTGGCTCATAGGTAAATGTTTACTCACTGAGTGGACCATTTCAAACATTTCTGGGTCATGTGTCTCTATATTTAAACTGGACCTAGATAGCATATCAGCAAAATGTATGTCTTTCCCAGGAACAAAATATACATTTAATCTGTACTTGAGAAGTTTAAGCCTTAAACGTTGGAGTCTAACTGATCCAATTTTGGAAATTGGCTTCTTCATAATGGAGATTATAGGTTTGTGATCTGATTGAACGTCAACATCAAAATTATAAATAAAATTGTGAAATTTTTGAGTAGCATAATAAATTGCCAATAGTTCCTTCTCAGTCTGACTATAATTTATTTCACTATCATTTATATTTCGTGATGCACAAGCTACTAATTTTAAAATAGAATCATATTTCTGGAACATACAAACACCTAAACCATTTTTAGATGCATCATATTGTAAAATAATTTTTTGATTAGGATCATAAGGGACTAACGCTGGTGATTTACAAATTATGTTCTTTAAATTATCAAAACATTTTTGATGTGACGGGAGCCACACCCATTCTACATTATTTTTAAGTAATTGACAAAGAGGTTGAATATGTTCAGCCATATTCGGAATGTATCGTCTAACGTAATTAAATGCGCCCAAAATTCTTTGTAATTCTACTTTACTATTTGGTTTTTGAAGTTTACAAAGTGATTCCACTCTGTCAGGATCTATTTGCATCCCTTTATGTGAAAAAACTTGACCCATAAATTTGACCTCTTCTTGACAATATTGAAATTAGTCCCTATTAAACTTTGCTCCTACTTCTTTAGCCCTTTCTAACACTTTTTTAACAGTTGTGTCATGTTCTTCTTTTGTTGTCCCCATAACAATCATATCATCATGACAAATCAATAAATTCTCTATACCTTTAAATTTATCTTCTACGACTTCTTGAAACAGATCTTGGGAATTTGATAATCCATATGGCAATACTTTATATCTGAAAATTCCATAAGAAGTTGCAAAACAGCATTTCCATGATGATGTCTCATCAAGTTCTAAATGATGATACCCTTCAGAGAGATCAAATACAGAAAATATCTTTTTACCTACCATTTGTGCACAAACATCTTCCAATTTATGTACTACTCTTGGTTTGCGGACTATTTGTTTGTTTAAATCTAATGGGTCTAAGCATAAACGTAACTTACCATTTTGCTTTTCCACAATAACAATGCGGTTTATGCTTGCCCTTGGGTCAATTTCATTAACTTTGACAATAGCCCCTCTTTTTGTCAACCTATCTAATTCATTTTTTAAATTATCTCTAATTGCAACAGGTACATTTACAGGTGGGTAACTTACTGGCTCAAAATTGTCTACTGTAGTGATCCTATGTTTACCACAAAATTTACCGTGACCTCTAAAAACTTCAGGGTTAAGGTTTATAAATTTATCCCTTTCTGCTAATTCTAAAGTACCACAACTCTCAATATTGTTGATTCGTTTAACTAACCCCAAATCAACACATAATTTACCACTTAAAAGAACTCGAGTTGCCCCATTAATAATTGTAAAATCCTCGTACACATACTTATTTTTATATTTACAAAATAAATTTACGACACCCATTGTTTTAGCCTGAGTACCCTCAAACCCTTTCAGTACATAATGATTATCCCTAATTTTAAATTGCTTATCAATTTTCTTAAAAATTTTTAATGGAATTATACTTACATCTGCCCCTGTGTCAAGTTTTACTTTAACTCTCTTGTTTTCAATTTCTATAATTTCATCCCAAATATTTTGACTACTTACATTTTGGTATATTTTATTGACATTTCCTACAAAATTATTAGCTGATCCATCACTGCTATCTTCATCTATGACATCAATATTCTTCACTCTGCACGACTTTGCAAAATGGTTTAAAATCCCACATTTCTTACATTTCTTTCCATACGCTGGACATTCTCTGGCTCCATGAGTTGATTGACATCTTTTACACTTGAATTTTTCATTGGTATTGGCTTTACTTCTACAGTTATTATAATTTCTATGGCCCTGGAACTTATCTTTGCGAACTTCTCCTATGTCTACATCTTTTCTTTCGGTATGAAATTTTAAATTTTGGTTTTTACTTTTCTCACTAGTTCTACAAAATTCGATGGCTTTTTGTAGGGTAAGTTTGTCGACTCTCAATAAAGCTTCTCTAGTAACTGGATCTCTGATGCCCATTAATATTTTGTCTCTCAGAGCTTTATCTTCGGCTGTTTGTTCTGGATCAATTTCATTATAATTACATGTTCGAATCAAATGTCTACAACTAGTAAGAAACTGCTCAAACGACTCTCCTTCTTTCTGGACCCTCATGATAAAATTGTATCTTTCAAATGATTCATTCATCCTTGGATTAACATACTTATCGATTAGTGATATTATCAAGTCATACTTGTTATTTTCGGCTTCTGGGATCTCGAATGTGGACATAATTTTGGCAGACTCAGCCCCAATTATATTTCTTAAAATTGACATTTTCATTTTATCTGCTGACTGGTCTTGTCCCGTTGCTAGTAAATAATCTTCGAAACTAGTCTTCCAGAACTTCCATTCGCTTGCAGCATTTTGATCCTGCAGGTCAAAATCTGGTGGTAATTTTACATTTATTCCCATCACTGCCATTGTAGGTTATGTATGGTACCTCGTGTACAAGTTGCTATAAATTTAGCTTTTCGGCTGTAAACTGTAACCCAACTAGCTGTTTGACTGCGCCATGTTTAAACTACTTTATTTAATGGGTTACAAGTCAAACAATCATAGTACTGAGTAAACTTATATTTTTATAAAACTTATTAAACATCTTACATACAATAAATCATACAACAAGTGACAACAGTGTTCCCAAACGAAAACAAATAAAATCGGTAAAATGCTGTCAAAAATTCGTTAGATTGCGAAGCCAAATCGTTAGATTTGATATTAGCTTTGTTCGCACAGTCCATTGACTGGTTTTTGACTCATGCGCATGCGCAGTTCCGTTTTCAAGCGCTTGAAAACGGAACTGCGCATGCGCTCCAGTCAGAAACCAATAGTGGACTGTCTCCACGAACAAAGCTAATGATGAAAATGAGAAGTTCGCATTGCTGGCTGGTTGACAACTTGACAAGTAACAGTAATGAAGTGGAAAAATATAAGATTACTCTGTTGCCAGATTTTCTTTTAGTGAATATTAAGGTCAGAATATTCGTTTTGTCATGTTAATTTCACACTAGTAAAAATTTTTTTTGTCTTATTTCTTCTCAGATTTAGGAATAAGAAAAAATTTCTATCTGAATACAAAATTAAGTAGAATTTCAGTACATTTCGTTAGATCGGTAGAAATGCGTTGAAATCGTTAGATCTACCTAATTTTCGGTAGGTTTGGGAACACTGAGTGACAACCATGTCGACTGGCTTGAAGTTAGCCATGTCATGTCTAGCACGCAGCCCCTTACTACGCTGTTACACAGCTATATATATTAAACAGTCTGAGTTAAACGTCATATTTCTCAACGACTTCGGATACATGGAATTATCTCTTAGAAATCGTATTTCTGTCTCAGGCACATCAGTTAAGTTTGTTTGGTATATTGGTAACATTTCGTTTCTATACATTGTGTCTTTATATTCTAAACAGTCTTTATATGATTCACATAAAATAAGTGATTCCTTTTTCTTCCAGTACTTATTAGTCAAATCCATTATAAATAGGTTGTGAAGTTTACTAACTAGACTACTATTTTTAGATAAAATTTTCCACAAAAATTTATTACAGAGATATTTTTTTCTTAACTGTACAGGCATTTCGCAGTATTCCACGTAAATATTTGAAACTGGTGTACTTTAAAGGCTCCAATGGACAATCTTAGGCATTTATTTACTAAATTATCTATCTTTTTTAAGTTACTGGAGGCTGCTTGGGAGTATAGAAAGCATCCGTAATCAAGAATTGATCTAATAAATGATCTATATAATAACAGGGACATTTCTGGATCGGTTTCCCAGCTGTAAGAATGTACAGCGCTTAATACTTAATATATTTAGTCCTTTCTCGGCTTTTTTTAATATTCTTTCTATGTGTTCTTTCCAGAGTAATTTTCTATCAATAGTTACTCCTAGGTATGTTACGTGAGAAGTAACGTGAAAGCTATGCTCTTGTAGTACAATCTGGTTGGGAACTGCGCGTTTTCGGGTGAATATACATGATTTTGATTTTTTTAGTGAAATATTTAAGCCTTTCTCATGACACCATTCGTTAAATTGAAGAAAAAATTGGTTTAAAGAACTGTAACCAGATTCAAGATCACAATTATCAATGTAAATTCATATATCGTCCGCATACTCCAGTATCTTAATGTCCCTAAATTCGTCTGACAGCCTTTCTAGGTCAAAAGTGTAGATTGTGTATAATAGAGGACTTAAAACGCTGCCCTGAGGTAATCCCAGACTTGTTGTTCTTGTATCTAAAATTTCCTCGTTTACTTTAAAGTTAATTATTCGATTCCGTTATAATTTTATTATTTTGTAGAGAATTCATAACTAAATCCAATTCGTGTCATTTGTCGATGTAGAATTTCAAGATTTACTTTATCGTAGGCTACCTCTATATCCATAAATAACGCTATAGTGGAACGATTTAAAGAGAACGATATACAGTTACATTCAGATTTAAAAGGAACATAGCGAGCTCATACACAGGGCCTCGAACCTACATTTAAAATAACGGACCAGTTAAAAGTTCGACACGACACCATAAATACAACAACGATTATTTGACACGCAGCAAACAACATGCTTCTTTTGCGAAGCCCTCTTCCTTTCGCCCGAGTCGGGCCGAAAGGCCCGAAAGTAGCCGAATCGCGTACACTAATGGCTTAACGTCTCTCTCGTCACGTCTCTCTAAGGCCGATGCCACATTATGCGTTTTGACCGGATGCGGTGAAAACGCATCCGTTTCCAACGCAACCGGACCGACCTGTCACACTATGCGTTTAGTCTGGTGCAGTTTGTAAGCGCGTACCGATGACTCAAAACGCATCCGTTTCCAACGGAACCGGACCGATCTGTCACACTATGCGTTTTCACCGGATGCGGCGGAAACGCATCCGGTCAAAACGCATAATCTGACATCGGCCTAAAGTCTCTGCATTTTCAAAAGTAAGAGCGTGTGCATAAAATTTCGGGTTAATGTTTAAATGCATACTTTTTTCGAATCCTGAAAAAACTAACAAATATTTTTGAAAAATTTTAACGTAGAATAAAAGATTACATTATTAGCGAGGGCAAAAAGTCCCTGAAAACTTCTATATTTATTTTAATAATTTACAGGGATGAAGCAAAAAAGAGAAAAGATACCTTTTGTTTATTCTAAGGAACTTTAAGCCGTCGCGTCGGTAATAATAGAGAGTTATTGCCAACGTCTTTTAAGTCGACCTGTAATAAAAGATCCTTTATTTTGACATATAAGCATGCGCAGTATTGCGTCTTTTATTTTTGTCTTTTAATAAAATACAGGCCGTCTGTATTTAAGGAAAATTAGAGGACACCTTTATTTTAATAAAAGTTCCTTTATTTTGACATAACGTGTCAAAAATGTGAAGAAAGGTCTAACTTCACTTGTATTTTGAATTTATCTTGTGATTCTTTGGATTGATAATTTATGTATTGTGGGATTGATATTTGATTAAACTTTCATCATTAAAGTTGTATGTTGGGTTTTATTTATTAAAAACAACTCTAAGTAATATTCTGAGATATAGATTATTGATGTTTTGACCCAAACGAATATAGAAAAGAACATTTTATTGAAGCTTGAGGTATTACAAGAAGTTGTAAAAAGGAATATTACCTAAATAATTTTAAATTGTTACTAATTACAATGATCAGACTTAAAATATCAGTAACTCATTTATTAAACTCAATATATTTTACATTTTTCTATAGAAATAAATATTTATTGAAGATATAAGAGATTGAAGATATAAGATCAATAAATTTTAATGAAAGTTAGGATTTGTTAAAATTCTAGATTCAAAATAGAGTTCTATTCAACAGATATATAACAACCCTAATAACACAAAACATTCCATGAATGTTCCTAGAATGTACACACAGGACATTGAAAACATTCCTGGAATGTCCCCAAATGCACACGAATGTCCCTGGAAAGTCCCAGGAAAGTGCTGTGTCAGCATTTTAAATATTCTTAGAATGTTCTGTTGGAACATTCCATGAATGTCTACGAATGTTCTTTGGACATTCACAGTCTATTTTTAGACTGAATGTCTTGTTGGAACATTCCATGAATGTTCTTTGGACATTCACAGTATATTTTTAGACTGAATGTCTTGTTAGAACATTCCATGAATGTCTACGAACGTTCTTTGAACATTCACAGTATATTTTTTAGACATTCACTGAAATATATCGTCAGTAATGTGACAATACCTCCTATATGTTTTTTCATGAGGTTTGCAGGAGACGAAAAACATTTTTTAAGGTCACTTTCTGTTTTCGTACGTATTCTAACTTTTTTTGTAGTAAATAGATAGTTGAATTTACTGCAAAACAAGTCAAAAAATATATGAAAACAGGAGGTGGCCGAAACAAGTTTTTAGTCTATCTTACAAATCTCTTGAAAAAACAGGTATTGTCACATCACTGACGATATGTGGCCATACCAAATAATACATCCTTGATAAATATAAACATTTTTATTGCAAAAAATCTTTACATACATTTTTTAATGTAATTTACTGACATTCCTAAATATTATAAAAAAATGTGTCACATTTGCTTTGTAAACCTTTCTTTTGCTTTTCGTAGCCACATATTCCGTTTCCTTTCTGGTTTTTTGTAGACCACTTCTCTCAGCTGATTCTAAAAGAAAATAAAATAAAAAGTAATTTAGAAAAAAAGAAAATAAAAAGAAATATTATTTACAGGTAATAATATGCATAAATAATAATAATAAAAAAATAAATATTAAATAATATTTAAATAAATAATAAATAATATTTAATAAATAAAATAATAATAATGAACATTTTGTATTTTGACAACGACCTCCGATGTGGAAGTAGAAACCTTAATAAAATTATTTTTTCAAGTAAATTGTGGCTTATTTCCCCATTAGAATAGTTAATTACAAAAAAGCCACCAAGAAATAGATTTTTCACAAACAAATAAGTATTTAGTATTCATTATATTTATTGTTTTTATTATTTACTTTAATGTCCTACTGGTACATTATTTGACAAATAATGACATTTCGAAGTCTGTTAAGTACGATATAACGCCCTTGGGCATTAAATTTAAATAACGACTTAGATACTGTCAAGTTGACAAATATCAACCTAAGTAAAACTATGGTTACCACAATTACGTTACTACTGTTACTGGTAAATGTACTTATTTAAAAACTAATCAATTCAAAATTCATTCAAATTTTTCATATAAAGAATAATTTAGTCAGACATTAAACGTTGAAGGCACCACAGGTATTATAATAATAACGCTTTCGGTCAACGTATATCCCTCAGGCCGAAGGCCCTTGTTAAAAACACCACTGACCTCAAGCGTTATTATCCTTATAATACCCTTGGTACCTTAATAACTGTAACATAAGATTATACCTTAATTCTTGTTTTCTATTTCTGATGTTTTTATTTATTTACATTGAATATTAATCTGTTTTGTTGTATAATCTACTTCGCAATAATTATGTGATATATTTGACTTAAAATGAATTCAAAAATTTTTTGTAGTTGGGCAACAATGTCAACTTAGATCTCCGATGTAGATAATGAATTACAACAGTCTCTATATTGTACGGACTGTATTATTAATTAGGTTATGCATATACCTGTGTGACATAAGCTATTGGAACAGCACAGTCTCTCAAACGAACAGATGAAAGTGAAGTTCTGTCAATATCTTTTTCTAAAAAGTGTTTTGAACATACTCCTCTATTAACAAATCTGATCTATACTTCATATCTTCTTCGCAGGATCTTCTGGAAAGCTAAAAATACAAAATATATGCATTACTAAGCACTATTAACAAATTTTAGTTTTAAATAAAAAATATGATTAATGAACTCACAAAAAACTGGCTAGTGATTTTAGTAGGTAATTTTTTTTATTT
Organism: Diabrotica virgifera virgifera; assembly: GCF_917563875.1. Classification (NCBI taxonomy): domain Eukaryota; kingdom Metazoa; phylum Arthropoda; class Insecta; order Coleoptera; family Chrysomelidae; genus Diabrotica; species Diabrotica virgifera. Next base: position 143,138,147 of record NC_065444.1, on the reverse strand, counting down.
TTGGCCAATTTTGCCAAAATTACAGTAATTATTAACTATTTAGTTATTATTTTTTTTGCCAATTTTACCAAATTGGCAAAATTATTTACTAAAATCACTAGCCAGTTGTGTCTGAGACTCAGTAGTACCGAGACTGAGTTTAGCAAATCGACTATAATATTCTGTGTATTCATTAGTTGGTACTGCATATTATAGTGTGTGGTCTACCATCCTATTTATAAACGCATACATTAGCAAAAACGCAAAAAGAATTATTTTAGTTTTACAAATCCTTTTGTTATTATCTCTATTTACTGTTTTAGTTAGGAATAAGTGAAGTTTGTGGCTTATTCACAATTAATATTAAAATAATAAATGGATATGACCAATAATTAACTTATAAAATAAAATAATAATTCTTCTGATTTATGCCTTTTATTCACTTTGTTATATCTACGTTACTTAAAAGATTTTTTATGAATAGTATTATTAGGGTATTAATAGTATTAATTTATTTTCTGAAATACAGGACATGCCTTTGTTTACATATTTGCATACTAACCTTTTAATAGGGCTTTTCATTCAGTCATTTGTTTCGAGCTTCTGTCATAATTGAAACGTTATTCCTGCAGATTTTTTTATCTACATTTGTTTCTGCTACTCCAACTGCGTTAAAAACAGGACACCATTTTATGCATTATGTTAATAATACTATTAAAGCTATTATAAAAGTACCCGAATTAAAAAAATATTCTTAAAAAGCACAAATAATACAAACAACGATCCACGGCAAGGCAAGGTGGCCCGGGTGGCCGCCAAGATGAAGATGCCAAGATGGCCGAAGCGAGGTCGTTGGTTGGTCGTTTTTAGTCACGTGATGCCCTCTCAAGCGCCATGCACAAAAATATATGCACGGCGAATTTGAAAATGAATGTAAAAGAAATAAATATAAATGCCTCTCTTGGATTTTGCATAAGTTATAAGTATTTTTTTTATTAACAAAATCACATTCCAAATTGAATATTCGCGAACAATAATTTTTATTACATTTGTATGTTTATAATATTGTATTAATTGAACTTGGTAAACTCTTTAAATTTGACATATTATTGCACTGTAGGCCTAAAATGTCACTTAGTTTGTCTGGTATGTTATAAGTAATGTTGTATCTGTTACACGTATGTATTATTTCGCAACTTAAAATATAGGAACATTGGTAGTATGTTCACAGAATGTCTTATGGTAACATTCCAGGAATAATTTAAACAGATGTTCACCGAATGTTCCCTAAATGTCCAGGACATTCAAATATTGATAGAACTTTGGTAGTACATTCCTGGAATGTTGTGTGTTGTTAGGGAACAGGTTAACAAAATAAAACAAAGGTTCAAGTATTTATTTTTGAAAATTTAATCTTTTATAGATAAGAATCTATAAAGTTTTTAATCGAAAGTATTAATACACTTTCATTTTCATGCCATCTTCTTCTTTTGGTTCTTATCCGTTTCGAATGTTGGAAATCATATAGCAATCGTAACCTTGCTAGCTGCGATTCGAAACAGTTCCATTGATATTCTCCCTTTACCAGGTCTTCGCTTACCTTTGACTGTACCTTGCAATATGTACTGCAGCAGGGAGTAACGGTGCTGATTTATCATATGTGTCCCAGATACTCCAGTTTTATGCGTTTAATGGTAAACACAATCTCCAATTCCTTCTTCATTCCTCCTTGTTCGTGATCCATTTCATGCCATCAGTATTTGTTTATTTAAACATTGCCATAAAAATTAATAAAAACCAGCATAAAGCTTAACTCTTCTATTATCTTTTTGTATATCGGGAAGTTTATCTGACAGATTAGAGGTCTTTTCATTTTCAGATAACTAATTATTGGGAAGTTTATATAACAGTATCCTTAGTATCTGTCTTTTCAGCTCCGGATAACTAGTTAACGGGAAGTTTTTCTCTGTTAGATATCTATTAGTATCTAATCTGTCAGATAAACTTCCTGATAACTAGTTATCCAGAGGTGAAAAGAAAGAGAGGGCCAAATGGATAAAAGATCAAATGCCAATAGCATGTATGTATATATTTATAAATTTATTATTTAAAACCTGCTAATGATCATAAAATACTTAAAATCAGTCACCAATATAATATTTATATTTATTTATAAATTTATTAACAAACTGCAGTCCAATAAAAATAAAATTAGTTTAAGCGCTAGCTTTAAATGTCGAACAATAATTTTAAACAAACACACACACAATTTAGTCGCATTAGATTAGCTCCTGGTTGAAAATGTACTGCTACAGCTTCTATAACAATATCAACAGCACACTCATTTGCCAGTATTTCAACGTTTTCTCTATTATGTACTACTGCAATATGTACTACTAACAATTCTTGAAGGGATTTGTGATGGATTATAAAAACACAACTTCTGTCTGAAAATTCTGGAATGGTGTCATTCGGTAGTTGTAGTTGAGGAATGGATATCCACTATTCCCTAATAATATATTCTCCAGAAATTCCCCATTACATATACCCATAATGCAAAAGTATTTAAAAACTCCTAAAATAGTATTTCCAATTTATTGCACTTCCATATTATTGAACGATGAGTATTATGGGATATATTATGTTGTTCTCTAAACATCTTTAAATGACAAAATAATTAAATTTAACGTTTTACTCTTCAATTATCTTATTTTAATTTATATCGACAAATGGAATTTTATAGGTTATTTTTATATTTACAAAAATATTTCATGTCATTTGTCAAAATAAAAGATTCTTTAACTGCGTTTGCAATACCACTCTTTTAGACCCGTCCTGTATTTGTCCTTTATTAAAGTATCCTGTAATAAAGGATCCTTTATTTGCCGGTGGCAATAACTCTCTATTGTATTCTTTCATTCTGCGTTTAAATTTTTCAAAAATATGTATTAGTTTTTTCAGGATTTGAAAAGGACTATTGTAAACCAAAACCATTCATTTTTAAAATAAATAAAAGTGTGCCCTGTTTCATATTTGTCACTTATCATTATTCATTTGTTGGTGCCGCTATACTATGTGGTCGACCGTCACCATTATGTTATAGCTTGCGGTCTACCTGGGCGGTTAAAAAACCCCTTAATATTTTCTCAGAAAAGTTTGCACACAATAACGAAAGGCAATAAACCGTTTGTAGGCAAAATGTTTATTGCTACGTAGTACCTAATAAATCTTTTCAGTAGTAATTACACAAGAGCTCTAAAATTATCGAATTTTTCCCGAGTGACACTTTGACAGTTTTAATTTCACGGTCCGAAGGGGAGTGAAATTATGTCAAAAGTGTCACGTGGGCAAAAATTCGATAATAATTTTAGAGATCGAGTGCAATTTGCTGCGATTATTTCATGAATAAAACTGTTCAAACCAAAATTTTATTGTTATTTATTTATGCAAGTACAAATTAGTACAATTAACCAAACACTTGTTATAAATATTTGACGGTTGAAAGTCCTCAATTTTATAATTTTTAAAATATTAATTGTCATTAATGTCACTGAATGTATTTTTTCGTAGCAAAGAAGGGCATCTGACGTAATATACTTGACGACGGGATATTATCAAAAATTATCACTTTATTTTTATTTCTGTAGCTTTCTATTGGTCAGAATCTCCTATGAATGAAATAATCAGGAATATACAATAAACTTATTTCTTTACTTATATGCAAGGATCACTGACTGTTCTTCTCTCTTAAATAAAAACCATTAATTTTTTCTTTCATAATAATTAGGCTGTATTTTTTATTATTTTTTTTTGTAAATAGTTGGGGTGCGTTTTTTTTGTAAATTATTAGACTCCTTTCATTTTACATTTAGTTTCCTCCAAATATTTATTACTTGTGAATATATATTTTTTCTACAAGAGTTTTCTTGCATTTCGCATTTCATTATTTCGCGCAAATACTTCGAGAAATTTCAGATTACGATCTTTCACAGATAGACCGCATACAGTGCTACTTGGCGGTCTACCTCGAGAGTGCGATTTACCAAAAGGATATGCACAAAATAAAGAAATGCAAAAATACTGTTGTAAAAAGAAATATTTATTCTTATTCCAGATAATGTGATGTTGGTAGTCAAGACAACTAATTTTTTTTAAATCTACCAGGCCATTTTATTTAAAAAGAGGGGTTGATATTTACGCATACCCTGGGAAAATATTACGGTGTTATTTGCATAATAGTAAAGAAACTAAATTCGCATAAAGTAGGTACGGTGTTATTTGAATAATAGTAAAGAAATTAATTCGCATAAAGTTTATTGTATATTCCTAAATAGTAGTACGTAGTATAATGTTTATTAGTACTTAGCAATAAACATTTTGCCTACAAAGGTGTAAACCCTTCTGAGAAAATATTATGGTGAATAGCCGCACATGTATACAGTACCGTCAAAAACAATATTTACAAAATGAATAAAACGCAAAAGTCAGAAGAATTAATGTTTAAATTTTACAATTTTCTCAAAAATTGATAGTTTTCGAGTTACAGGCGTTAAAATCTGAAAAATGCGAAAATACGCATTTTCGAGGTCTAAAAACTCATATTTAAATTAGTATTTTTGAGGTTGCCAGATACTTAAATTGAAGATTAAACATTCAGCTTCAAGATTCTGAAGAGGGATTGCGCCTAACCCTAATTTAAACCGTTGTTTTTAATTGTTAAATATGCATGTCCATCAGATTTTTTTGCCGGTGCGGCGCGCTCTATTTAAAAAATCTCCAATTTTCCTCCGAAAAATATTTTTTCTAGATTCTTTGGGACATTCTAAATAAAATAAGTTTCTTGACATTTTTGTCAAAAGTTAACAGTTTTAAAGTTATAAGCGATTTAAAATCCAAAAATGCGTTATTTTGGCATTTTTCGGATTTTAAATCGCTTATAACTTTAAAACTATTACCTTTTGAGAAAAATGTCAAGGAACTTATAGGTCTGGATCCCGCGTATGAAAAAAAAGTTGATTAATAGCAAGCTGAAAATTTGTTAATAGCTTAAGGGTGTCTAGTCCAATAAACTTTGATATATGGGAACACTGAAACAGGGGTAGTTTTAATTGTGGAACAGGTTAAAAATTTGGAACGGTCACAGCACGTAAAAGGCACATTTATTTTGTCCGACAGAACAGACTTAAACTCTCCGAACAGAGATTAAACTCTCATGAAAAAATCAGACTGCTATTTTTCGCCTGTCATAATTCCTGTCATTTGACATATTCTACATGTTCCACTCATTAAAACGCCCATTTGGTGATAAATAGCAGTCTGATTTTTGCATGAGAGTTTAATCTCTGTTCGAGGAGTTTAAGTCTGTTCTGTCGGACAAAATAAGTGTGCCGTTTTCGTGCTGTGACCGTTCCAAATTTTTAACCTGTTCCACAATTAAAACTGCCCCTGCTCCAGTGTTCACACCTATCAAAGTTTATTCGACTAGACACCCTTAAGCTATTAACAAATTTTCAGCTTGCTATTAATCAACTTTTTCTTCATACGCGGGATCCAGACCTATTAGTTTATTTAGAATGTCCCAAAGAATATAGAAAAAATATTTTTCGGAGGAAAATTGGAGATTTTTGAAATAGAGCTCGCCGCACTGGCAAAAAAATCGGACAAACACGCATATTTAACAATTAAAAAACGTTAGACGCGATCACTCTTCAGAATCTTGAAGACGAATGTTTGATCTTCAATTTAAGTATCTGGAAACCTCGAAAATACTAATTTAAATATGAGTTTTTAAGCCTCGAAAATGCGTATTTTCGCATTTTTCAGATTTTAAATCGCTTATAACTCGAAAACTATCAATTTTTAAGAAAAGTTGCAAGATACCTTACTTGTTTATAATGACTCAGAAAACCTAAAAATATATGTTCGAGAGTAAAAAAAACGTGATCTTTTGTATTTGTTTAAAAAAATGTTTAAACAATTTCTGCCCAAAAATTCCGCCCGGTACCCTTCAGATTTGTTTAAAGGGGACATTTTTGATTAGGAATCCACAAAGAAACCGAATCAGAAATTTTTTCGGACGGGAGCGGTCTCGCCACATGGGCTAATTATTATTACGATAATATTACTATTTATAATAGATCACTATTATCTCTGTTACTGTAATACAAAATAGATTGGCATTTTTAGTTGAAGAAATCATTTCCACCAAAAAACGATAATTTTGGCAACATTGTACCGTTCGACATTATTCGACTTTCAGTGACTATTCTGGTGAAATAGTTCAGAATCCAGTAGCCCGCTTGAGTCTTTGATTTTTATGATATAATTCTTTGACAACTTTTTGTTGTCCAACTGCGTGGAGAGGAATTACATGTAAATTGTATGTTCCCTTTAAAGATGAATTTATCTATTTCAGCTACTAAATGAGTAATATTTTCTATTGTGGAATGAGCTTTTCTAAACCCAAACTGATATTTTGGTAGCTTGAGGTTGGAATCTAGCCAATATTCCATTCTTGTTTTGACCATTCGCTCGAATGTTTTTAGAACACAGGAAGCCAGTGATATACCTCTGTAGGATTCTGCTAAATTTGGATCTTTTTGTGGTTTCAACATTGGAATCATAATGTACATACTTCTTCCAATCTTCTGGATACTGCGTGGTTTCCCATATATTATGTATTATTTCCAACAAAGTAATTTTGCAGGACAATGGAAGGTTGTATAACATTACATAATGAATGTTGTCCATACCAGGAGCTGTATTTTTGTGTTTTTTCCCACATAACAATTTCATGTTCTTAGTAGATTCATAGAACATACTTTTCAGAAAAAGTATATACTTAGAATATGCGTAATTACCATTGCGAATGTGCAGAGCATATACTGAGTATATACTACATTACAGTACTTAAACGTTCTATGTATATACTTAGAATGTACTACCGCACTTCTTTTCAGTATATACCAAGAACATACTTTTTAGAAGATTCTAAGGAGGTGCTATAAACCTTCTATTTATATACTTAGAATGTACTATCGCACATATTTTTAGTATATGGGAAGAATATTCCAAGGAAGTGCTATATACCTTCTAGTTGCATACTTAGAATGTACTAGGGCACATATTTTTAGTATATGGGAAGAATATTCCAAGGAAGTGCTATATACCTTCTATGTATATACTTAGAATGTACTATCGCACATATTTTTAGTATATGGGAAGAATACTCCAAGGATGTGCTATATTTCTCAGAAGTATGTTTTCAACATCACCCAATCTCATCCTAGGTTCTACTAATATATTATATTTACATATTCTATAATTGCATATGAGAATGTATAGTTATTACATTCTACAATATTACGTAAAAAGTAAGTATAAAATATATAAACTTTAGTTAGTTATAGTACCTATGTATAATAAATATTATATGGGTAAGTAGCCTATATATAAAATATAAGTAATATATTTAGTTATTATGTGCACATCAAAATAAAACTGCTGCTTATATAATTATATAATAGCCAAATATATAATATAATATGTATGTAAATTACTAAAATTTATAGGTATCTATATACATTATACATACTTTTACTTACTAGGTATTTAGGAAATATTAAGTACCAATATGAATTTATTATTTTCAAGCTGCTTTTTATGTTCTTAAAATGTTTTAGTCCTTGTAGCTAGAACTACAATGGCTTCGTCCGCACAGGCAGCGTAGACATAAATGCCTTAACTGTACTGGAAACTATTTTCATATTTTGCCTTTTTGTTACCTACCCCCTTCCCTTGTGCAGGTATAAAATATGCAATGCAAGGGTCAGTATAACAATGAATGGCCGTTTCCGGATTCCCGAAAATTATAGGTAAAAATATTTTTATGGTATAAACTCAAATCAAAATGGTGTATTCATTTCAATTGAAAACGAAACGAGAATTTCTCATTTTTCTTCAATAGAATTAAGTTTTAAACTTTTTTACCATACAATTAAAACGGTTTAAAAAAATGATGAATTAGAAGGTTCAGTAGTACCTACCAAAATACCTAAATTTTATTAATTATTCTTAACGCGAAGTTGATAATCTATAGGCTAACATTATTCTTCTTCCTATAGGTACATACAGTATATTCTTTTTAAGATATTTTAAAAGTATATACAAGTATGTGTTAAGCATATACTTTTGCATATACTTACGCATATACTAAGAATATTCGATTAAGGTATATTCTAAGAATAAACTTTTACGAACATTCCGAGATACTACGTACACGAATGTGCTCAGTATATTCGGTGCAAGAATATTCTTCGAAGCACATGCAAAGAACATGAAATTTAGAATGTTTTTTATGGTACATGCTATGCTTGTACTACGCATATACTAAAAAGGATATACTTCGACGAATGTTGGCAGGATATGCTTAGAACATGATGCGAACATCATTGTTATGTGGGTTAATACTGTTCTGCTTTTTGAGACTAAATTTCTTTAGTAGACTGCCCATTTCAATTGTATTGATATTTTCTACTTGACGAGGATAAGCTTCTTCTTCTGCAACCCATGGCGGCGTGACTTGGTTTATAAAGGTTGTTGTCCACTCCCCTGCTACTAGTTTACTGACTGGTTCTTTATAAATATTTTTTAACTTTCTAACCTCTGCCCATATTTGTGTATTGGAGTATTTTTATTTATAGAAGTACAAAAATTCTTCCAAGATTCTTTTTTGCGCTTGTTTATTAGTTTTTTACATAGAGCCATTGCTCTTTGTAGGCAAATATAATTTACTGCATTTGAATTTTGTTTGTTCTGAAGCTATTTCCTTGTGGCATTTTTATGATTAATTATTTATATGGGAAATAAGCCACAATAAAAATGAAAAAAATAATTTTATTAACGTTTCGACGCCAAATCGGGTGTTAATGTTAATTTTGACAACGGCACCCGATTTGGGCGTCGAAACGTTAATAAAATTATTTTTTTCATTTTAATTGTGGCTTATTTCCCATATAAATAATTAATGAATTTTGTTTAAATCGCAAAAGAGCATCTTTTTGATTTTTCATTAATATGTCACATTCTTCATTCCACCAATGTTTATTAAATTTCGAATTGATCACTTTTTTCTTTTTGGGTATTGAATTGCCTGCAGCTTTGTTTACTTCTGCTATAAACTTGTCATATCCTTTTATATTATTTTGATTAATACCTTGTTCAATATTTTCAGAAAAAGTGACCAATTTGACTTGTTTAAATTCCATCTGTTTTTATTTGTGTTTATAATATAATTATCACTTTTAATTTCTATTAATATGGGAAAATGATTAGATCCTAAACTAGTTATTTTTGTTTGCCAATTGCACAATGTAGCCAAATCAGGAGATACAATAGAAATATCTATTGCCGATTTATTCTTTTGATTTAATGTAGAAATGAGAGTTTCTGCACCGTTATTAAGAAAAACTAAGTTGCAATTTTCAATTTCTGAAAGTAAATTAATTCTTGCTCTATCAGTAATATCACAATCCCACACTTGATGGTGACAATTAAAGTCTCCCGCCAAAATAAAAGTTTTTCCAAGCTTTCAAAAAACAATGTCCAATTTCTTTCAGATATATTTAATTTCGGTTTAGCATATATCGAATAAACATTTAGCGTAAATGAGTTACTTACTTTAACACTTAGAGAAACATTCATTAAACTTTCAATACTCTTAAAAATCTTTGTATTATTAAAAGCAATATTTTTCTTTAGAAGAATACCAACGCCACCGAAACCGTCCTCGCTATCTGAATGAAACAAATGTTCCCCATTGAAGTTTGGTCTCAAATGTTTCGTCAACCAAGTTTCACTTAAAATACTCAAATGTATATTATTATCAAACAAAAATTTTTCTAGTAACCCTTTATTGTGTATTAATGACCTTATATTATACTGAAGGATATTGAATTTACCTATTTATGGTTTTATTTAAATCTTTTATTAATGTATCTATTAACATTGAATCCTCTGCGAATTGTAAATTCTTATTTGTTAAAAGTTCTTTAAATGAGGTTAAGATATAGAGCACAACTCTTCTATTTTTGACTTTTGTTGGTGAATATTATTTTGAGATTGTGTAAAATTTTGTTCACTATATTGTGGAATATTCCGATATTTTTCATATACAGGGTGAGATGTTATTTTAGGAGTTTCCAAAATTGATTTGTGATGCTGGGATTATCCCGAAGATTCTGCATTAGATGTGATATTTTTATATCTATGTTGCGATTTGTAGGAAGTAAATCGATGTCCTACGTTTAAAGTTCGGTATAATACTACATTAGCATAACTTTTTTCAACTTTCTCTTTTGCTTCATTATATGGTATGGTTTCCATTACCATAACCCTTTTTATTTTTTTTTTGGGTATCGAATTCTGGGAATTTTTTAAGATCTGTTGCTGAATGATCGCCTCCACATAAAATACAAATTGGTTCACTTGTTTTTTCACATACATCCGTTTCATGGTTTTCTTCAGAGTGTCTGCAACGCAGAGTTCCTCTACATTGGTCCATTACGTGTCCGTATCAAACATCTGATGCATTGAATGACACTGGGCACATACAAATTCAACGTTATAAATCAATTTTTCTATTATTACCTGATTTGGAACGATTTGACCTCTAAATGTCACAACTATAGTAGAAGTTGGGACCAATTCGTTGTCTTTCTTTCGTACCATTCTTTTTACATTTAGAATTTCTAAATTATTTCCATATCGAGGTTCAATAATTTTTGCTAGTTCTTTTTCAGATAGCTCAAGGTCAACCTCCTTAATAACACCTTTACGTTGGGTTATTGGTATGTAAGCCTCGTATCTTTTTTCTTTCAAAATTTGTAAATTGACTAAAATATTTGCGCTTTTTGGAGAGTTTAACTCTACCTTAACCTTATTTTTCCCTACGACTGTCATATTAATGATTTTATTTTTAATTTCTGGAGCTGAATTAATAATCAAACGAGCAGTCCCTACCTTGTGCAGCTTTGCGATGTTCCCTCCAGGTTTTGTATAAATACAAAATAAGATCCTTGGTCTGTCTCAGCATATTTATTTTTTTCTTCATTTTTTTCAATACTTACCGATGCCTCATTATTTGGATTTTCTATTAGTTTTCTTCTTTTTAGTCTCTTGTTTTCCTCTTCGGTTTCCTTATTTCTTTTTCCATTGATCTCCGCATCCATAATTTCCTCATCCTGTTCACTCCTTTTTGATTTACCCCGATCTGGCGGGATACTTGCTTTTTCCATTGTCACTTACTTCACAAAAATGCACATAAACCAAACCACTGTTTATAGTTTTTCAAACTATACACTAAAAGGATTATTAAAAATATAACTTATACACTAAAATTTACTTATTTTAAAGGTACGAATTTGTTTTTGTAATCCTCAAACTACGGCGACCGTAAAAACTTAAAACCCTATAGTCGTTAGCAATTTTTACCGTACATCCGAATCAATTGGGTTTCAAAACATTACTGAAATATTTGGGTATAATAATTAATGAAACTAATCAGTACACAGAAGGGATTAAAGCAAGAATAGGACAGGCAAGAAATGCTTTCAACAAACTGAAAAAAGTACTCTGTAGCAGGGACATTACAATGTCTTTAAATATAAGACTTCTGAGATGCTACGTGTTCTCCGTATTATTCTATGGGTTGGAGGCTTGGACATTAAAGAAGGATGTTTCGACAGATTAGAAGCCTTCGAGTTATGGGCCTAGAGAAGAATATTAAGAATATGTTGGGTGGATAGAGTCACGAATATAGAGGTGTTGAGAAGAATGGGAAAAGATAAAGAGGTTTTAAATACAATTAAAGTCAGAAAACTGCAATATCTGGGACACGTTATGAGGAGCGAGCGTTATAACTTGTTACAATTAATAATACAAGGAACAATACAGGGTAGAAGGAGTCGCGGACGAAGACGCATCTCCTGGTTAAACAATTTGAGAGCTTGGTTTAATTGCATTTCTACTGATCTCTTTAGAGCAGCGGTGTCGAAGGTGCGAATTGCCGTGATGGTTGCCAACCTTCCTAGAGGAGATGGCATATGAAGAAGAAGATACCTATCTTTGCACATGGTGGTCAAAATTTTAGATTGTTCTATTAACAAATTCAAGCTGTAATAACCTACTTATTTTAAATCACCCTAGGGATTTATAAATTTTTCGTATATCTCAAAATTTAAGACGTTTAGGACATCTCAAATAAAGTTTTCTTCTTAAAATAAACCCAAAAATGGCCCCCTTAAATATTTTACCTTACTTTTGAAACGCTGTGTATATAAAGTTGACAGTGGCACCTCGATAAGTCGGATTAATCGGGACCACGGCCGATCCGGGTTATCGAAAATCCGGGTTAGCCGTAGAAAATAGTAAAATTAATAAAATACGGTATCCTTAGAGATAAACTCCATTATAATTGCAAAAACATGAAATACATTATGCACAGTACATGTGAATTACGTACAGTTATATACAGTATTGTTCATTCCTTGGTAAACATTTCAGTCAGTTTCGGTTGTCAGTATTACGTTTTTATTGTTGAAATGTTTGTCTGATGAAAATCGGTCCGGGTCAGCCGGACTTCCGGGTATCGGAGGCCGACTTAACGGGGTTCCACTGTACCTTTTATTTTTTATTTATTTATTATTTATTTTATTTTAATATTATATTATATTTATAATATTATACAGTGCTAGTCAAAAGTCCGTACCCCCCCTCGTATCTTTTGAACGGTTATACCTATAATAGTAAAATTTGGAGGGAGGAAATAAACGGACGTAAGCTTCCTGACTAGTCATGACAGGTGACGTAATAGTGACAGATGACGTTATAGAGCCACTGTGACCGATATTTTTAAATGGGACCTTATGGCAAGTGATACCTCGTTTAAAAGGTATTCAAAATACCTATTCAGTCATACTAATTTTTTTGGGTTTTAGTTGATTTTGAATGTGGTGAATAAATTAAATAAATATAATATTGTAGTTTCGCATTTAATTAATAAAAATTCAAATGTCCGCCTATGGTCTATTTGTCAAAAAAGTTAACGTTTTTCAATTCTCTAGTAGTTTTTACGTCAACATCAATCTTTTTGACAAATAATCATATGCGGAATTTTGAATTTTTATTAATTAAATGCGAAACTACAATTTTATATTTATTTCATTTATTCATCAAAATTAGCTTAAACTCAAACAATATTAGTACGGCTGAATAGGTATTTTCAATATACCTTTCAAACGAGGTATAACTTGTCATATGGTCCCATTTAAAATTATCTGTCACAGTGACGCTGTAAAGTCATCTGTCATAATTACGTCACCTGTCATGACTAGTTAAGAAGCTTACGTTCGTTTATTTGTTCCCTCAAAATTTCACTATTATAGATATAACCGTTCAAAAGATACGAGGGGGGTACGGACTTTTGACTAGCACTGTATATTTCGAGTATCTTATATGGTCTCATAAGTGCACATTTAGAGGAGCTTCTTGAAGAATATCAAAGTGGTTTAAGCCTGGTCGATCAACAAGAGACCAGATCTTTGTGCTAAGACAAATACTGGAAAAAATCAATGAAATTAATATCGACACATACCATCTTTTCGTATATTTTAAATGGTCCTTTGACAGTGTCCTAAGAAATAAATTGTATGAAGTCATAGATGAATTTCACATCCCTGATAAACTGATAAGAGTTGTTAAGGCTACAATGCGTGCTGGAGTGTCTCCTCTTTAAAAAGCTCTGGAAAAGGCGATCAGACATGCCCGAATAGACAACAGAGGAAATATTTTTAATAAGTCATCCCAAATTTTGGCGTATGCAGATATTGTGGACCAACGATATAGTCAGAAACATCGGTCACCAATTCACGGTTGATAAATCTACCTTTGAAGTGGTGGACAAATTCAAATACTTAGACTCCCTGATCGTAAAGACGTAGAATCTCTTATAAGAATAGAAAGACAACGATGGGCAGGACATCTAGCAAGATCACAGCAGAACAACCCTCCTAGAACAGCCCTTATGTCACAACCTGTGAGAAGTAGAAATAGGGGTAGGTTAAAACTCAGATGGAAGGATGGTGTAGATCAGTGGCGGCTCGTGAGTTTTACAATAGGGGAGGCTATAACTATAAAAAATCTAGACAAATTTGCACTAGCAAAAAAATGCACCAAAAAATGTAATTTAAGGCTCCATTTGTTTCTGACCATTTTTATTTACATTTCACCTTACGGGGACCCTCCCTCTTACCGCATGTTTGCATTGATAACTGAGATGTAGAATAGCTTTTGTAATTAATAATAATAATAATATTGTTAGAATTATTGATACTAAAAGAACTTTATAAAAACAGGATTAAATCTAAAATTAAGGTAAGTACCTATACAGTTCAACATTTTTAAAATTCAGCAAAAATGCAAGCACGTCCCCGCTCTTTTTTTTATTTATTTCAAAAATACAAAATCCACAAATATAATAACATTTTAAAACCAGAGTCTTTTCATTATTGCACTTGTAATATGTCGGAATATTAATTGCACAACACAACAATTAACGAGGAATCACTTAAAATACTTACTACTTTATTTACATTTCACCTTACGAGGACCCTTCTTCTTACTACATGCTTGTATTATTAACTGATAGATCATCGGTTTACTGCCAAAACCAGATAAGTGCATTTTTTTTACCATGTTTGAGTTAAGTGCATTTTCGTAATCAAAATCCGTATATAAATATACTGCGTAAAACATATAATTGTCGGACAATGGAAAAGAGGTGAATTATGTAGGCTTGTTTTGGCAATTATTCATTTTGGTCAAAACTGTACAAATGAAACAAGTTAAGTGCACATTTAACGAAAAGTACAAATTTCATATACAAAGACAAAATTAATTCTTCTAGAAAAACCGGTTGGATGCCATTTAACTTATTTTTGCTGTTGAAGTGTAGTAGATTTTTATAGAATGACTATGCGTATAAAACAAATAAGTGCAATTATCTTGTTTTTGCAGTTTATTTTATCGTTACTTTAGCATGCCCAAGTGTGCAAAACGTTTTTTTACGTGAATTATCTGACGAAAACTTGCACCGCCAAACTAAATTAAAACGACACTTATCTTGTTTTTGCTGCAATGTTATTTCATCATCGCCATCGCAATGTTATCAGCCCTCATCGCAGAGGGCTCTGTAAACATTGTAAACATTACCTTAAATATTAGTGTACTTTGTATGCATATAGGTGCCTGAAAAGAATTGTGTTATACTTGAAGAAAGCTATGAAAAAGTCCAATTTTGTATGTGCTACATTTGACTTGCAATGTGTGCTTCAAATACCGAGTAGCGACGTGAGTCCAATGTACTACAGTCGAAAAATTTGCACTTATAATTTGACAGTGTATGAACTAGCACCGCCAAATAATGCGTTTTTTTATAGCTGGACAGAGCTTCATGGGAAAAGGGGTAGCTTAGAAATTGGCACCTGCCTCTTTACTTATATTATCAGTGTTTTCCGACACTTGCAGTGGACAAAACAGGAACCAAAATGTTAGCACTTTGTTACTCTATTTGGTTAAAAAAAATCCCAACTTGATGATTATAGAGCAAAAGTTTCTGGAATATGGACACAGCTACATGGAAGTGGACAGTATGCACAGTGCCATTGAACGAGCCCAGAAGTATGCCCCTGTGTATACAATGCATGATTGGCTAACAATATTTCGCATGGCCAGAACAACATCATCAAAAAAGAAACCGTTTGTTGTGCAGGAACCCAAATATAAAGATTTTCTTGACTTAGAAGGCCTTTCTAAGCTTATTAAAAATAAAACGAGTGACATGAAAAACGAAAAGGTAAACTGGTTAAAAATTAAGTGTTTTCGATACCAAAAGGCTAAACCAGGAATCCTTGAGTATAGGTATAGGTATGATCATACCTCAGAATACAAAAAGATAAACGTTTTTGGGAGAAGTCGAAAAATACCTAATTTGAAAGAAATATCGCTAAAGGACGCGTATACGAAGATGCGACCTATAAGTTCCAAAAAAAAAACAAGATTTATTGAAGTTGTGCAAATCGGGTGTGATTCCAGATAAATTTCACTCATATTATTATAACTTACCATCCTCCGACGATGTTCAAGACAATATTCCTGAACTAGCACTTGAAGATAGTGATTCTGAAGTTGACATTTAAGTTAAAGATACTTCAAGACAAGTTTCAAATTACGCCAATCAGTTCAGGCAAAATAGGTTAAGTACAGATTTTTTGCAATTTTTTAAATTCTTTAACATTTCCTAATTTTTTTTCTGATTTTTGGCGTTAATTATCTTCACAGTACCACAATATATGTTATTTTATCGGTTATTAAATGTTTCCTTTCATGTAATTGTTTTACTGTAGGCTTAAACTTTTAAACTTGATTTTCACAAAACTAACCAAATGTAACTTATCTGGTTTTGGCAGTAAACCGACAAGATGTAGAATAGCTTTTGTAATTAACAATTTTAATATTGTTAAAATTATTTATACTAAAAGAACTTTATAAAAACATGGTCAAATCTAAAATTAACGTAAGTATACAGTTCAACATTTTTAAAATTCAGCAAAAAATGCAAGCATATCCCCGCTCTTTTTTTATTTATTTCAAAAATACAAAATCCACAAATATAATAACATTTTAAAACGAGAGTTTTTTCATTATTGCACTTGTAATTTGTCAGAATATTAATTGCACAACACAACAATTAACGAGGAATCACTAAAAATATTTACTTACTACTTTATTTACATTTCACCTTACGGGGACCCTCCCTCTTACCGCATGCTTGCATTAATAACTAATGTAGAATAGCTTTTGTAATTAATAATAATAATATTGTTAGAATTATTGATACTAAAACTTTATAAAAACAGGGTTAAATCTAAAATTAACGTAAATATACAGTTCAACATTTTTAAAATTCAGCAAAAAATGCAAGCATGTCACCACTTTTTTTTTTTATTTCAAAAATACAAAATCCACAAATATAATAACACTTTAAAATGAGAGTATTTTAATTATTGCACTTGTAATCTCTATTTGAATATTAATTGCACAACACAACAATTAACGAGGAATCACATAAAATCCTTACTACTTTATTTACATTTCACCTTACGAGGACCCCTCTTACTACATGCTTGTATTATTAACTGATAGATCGTCGGTTTACTGCCAAAACCAGATAAGTGCATTTTTTTACCATGTTTGAGTTAAGTGCATTTTCGTAATCAAAATCCGTATATAAATGTACTGCGTAAAACATATAAGTGTCGGACAATGGAAAAGACGTGAATTATGTAGGCTTGTTTTGGCAATTATTCATTTTGGTCAAAACTATACAACTTGTTTCATATGTTAATAGTTGCGGATCTTATATTTATTAAGATAAATTAAAACCATAATTAAAACAACGCCATTTCAAGATACAACTTTTATTAACTGTGATTATTGGTTGACAGTGACTATTACATTGAGAGTGTCTACTGCCACCTATGTACGTAATGATACAAGTATCATATGTAACATCCCCCTCTTTATACAAAGTACTTATAACTAATACGTAACAAAGTCATCAAACCTTTGTGGTCGTTTAATACACCTACCAGGCCTTGAACTTTTATTCAGGCTTACACCCACGCCTGGATAATTGATATTACCACTAACATTTTGCTGTTCCTCATCTTTGTCATACCTATTATTATTACATTCTGTACTTTCACTATAGTCAAAGTTATCTGTACTACAAGATGGATTGATCAAAGTCTCATTTTTAGTGTGTTTAAGAAAGGAAGAATTTCTTCTATATGTGTGACCACTTTGGTCTTGAACAATATATGACCTTGGTGCTGGGTATTCTTCAACTACTTTTTCCGGTTCCCAAGACGTATCTTCCTTTCTTACTTTCACTAGTACATTGTCGTTTAATTGAAAATTACATCTTTCCTTGGCCGTTTTGTCATGATGATCCTTTGTTATCCCTTGCCTCTGTAACCTTTTATCATACACATTTACAACTTTTGGTTGTAATATATTGTTTGATACTGGCAAACTTGACCTTAAAACTCTACTACTCAAAAGTTCAGCAGGTGATACACTAAGACCACACAATGGACTGTTTCTGTACTCTAGCAAATAATAAAAAAGATCATCATGATTTGAACACTTCCTTAACATTTGTTTGCAAATACCTACAGCCTTTTCGGCTAAGCCATTACTTCTGGGATATCTTGGACTGGAAAACGAGTATTCAATATTATAGTAGTTACAAAAATTTTTGAATTTAATACTGTTATATGGTACATTGTCAGACACAAATTTTCTTGGCAAGCCATGTGTAGCAAATACGTTTTTTAGCTGTGAAATAACTTCACTGATACTCTTACTTTTTATTCTAATGAGCTCAATCCAATTACTGTAATAATCAACTATGACTAAGTATGACTTTCCACCAAAGTCCAAGATATCTGAAGCAACTACCTCAAAAGGAAGCTTGGGTACTTCATGACACATAAGTGGTTCCCTTTCACAGTTTCTACTATAGGTTTCGCATGTTCGACACTTACTAATAAATTCCTGTATATCTGAGGACATACTAGGCCAGTAAAAAAGTTTTCTTGCTTTTGATTTAGTTTTTTCTATCCCTAAATGAGTTTTATGCAGCTGATTCAACATACGCTATCTAAGAGTTTTAGGAATGCAAACACGATCATTATAAAAAATTATGCCATTTTTGACAAGCAAATCATCTTTAAGTTTCGCAAATTGTTTAATTTCTGTTGATTCCGAAAACTTTTTATCTGGCCAGCCCTCTGAACAATACTCTTTTACAACTTTAAAATCTAGGTCAGCCTTTGTTTTGTTTTTGATATCATGCAACCGATTTAGTGTTATTGGAAGATCTCTTTCAACACAATGTATTACCTCTGAAAAATCTATGTCCTCCTTTACTTTATCTTTTATGAATGATCTGCTCAACAAGTCAGCAATGTACATTTTATTTCCGGGCAAGTATTCAATCTTAAAATTATATTTTAAAACTTTTAGTCGCATTCTTTGAAGTCGAGAGGTAATTTTATTTATATCTTTTAACTGAATTCTTACTAAAGGTTTATGATCAGACTGTACTAAAATATCCTGGCCATATACAAACTGATGAAATTTTAAGAGACAAAAACACACCGCTAGAT
This sequence comes from Diabrotica virgifera virgifera, assembly GCF_917563875.1. Classification (NCBI taxonomy): domain Eukaryota; kingdom Metazoa; phylum Arthropoda; class Insecta; order Coleoptera; family Chrysomelidae; genus Diabrotica; species Diabrotica virgifera. The sequence goes on along the minus strand of NC_065444.1, from coordinate 143,118,879 downwards.
ACTCTTTCTCAATTTGTGCAAACCTACACTCACTCTCAGTCAGTCTTCTGGAACAAAAGGCTATGGGCTTCCCTTCTTGCATAAGATAACCCCCAATACCATTCTGACTTGCATCAGCTTGTATAACTACTGGCAACTTACTATCAAAAATTTTTAAGGTAGGCAAGTTGCTCGTTACAGCTTTTAAACTTTGAAACGCACTATCATGTTCACTAGTCCAAAGATATTCTACATCTTTTTTGATTAAATTTCTTAATGGTTCAACAATACCAGATAAATTTGGAATATATTTTGTTAAATAATTTGCCATTCCTAACAAACTCAACAACTCTTTTTTATTTTTAGGCACCTCCAAGCTCAAAATGACTTTAACATAACTGTTGTCTGGTTTAACTCCTTCTTTTGAATATATTTGACCTATGTATTTAACCTCACCCACCTTATACTGCAACTTACTTTCATTAAACCTAACATTATACTTTCTCGCTCTGTCTAACACTTCCATCATTATTTTATCATGCTCCTCTACACAACTTCCTGCTACTATAATGTCATCAAAGTAGATTTGCACTTTTAAATCACCAAAAATTTTTTCATTGATTCTCTGGAATACTTCTGGGCTAGAAGCCAAGCCAAAAGGCAAGCGTTTAAACCTGTATTTATCAAAAGGTGTTATAAAAGTGCAGATATTACTGCTTTCACTATCGAGTGGAATATGGTAAAAACCCTCTTTCATGTCAAGCACTGAAAATACACACTTACCCTGCAGCTTTCTACCTATTTCTTCTGAAGTGGGAATAGGGTGCCTATCCAAACAAATGTTTTGATTAAGATGAAGAGGATCTAGACAAATCCTTAGAGCACCATTAGGCTTTTCTACACAAACAATGTTGTTCACCCACTCTGAGGGTCCATCAGCTTTCTCTATTATTTTGTTTCTTACCATTTTTTCCAACGTTGCCTTTAATTTTGTTTTGACTTTATCTGGCAACCTTCTACAACTGCTTACCACTGGAACATAGTTATTTTTAAGACTATTTTATAGACATAAGGAACTTTACCAGTCCCTTTAAATACATCATTGTTATCATTAATAAACTTGTTTTTTTAAGTTACCCGTACAACTGCCTTGCAACTGTACCTCTTCAACTCTCTTTATTAAATTTAATCGTTTACAAGCATTTAACCCAAACAAAGGCTTACCTACATGATTAACAACAATGAGCTTTATTTTATATTCTTTACCTCTGACGACACACCTAAGAATTACATGACCAATAACATTAAGGCTATTATTGCCATATGACATTAACACATGATTTTCATTAACTATTTCCTTGCTAGCATTACATTTTTTGACAACATCTAGAGGTAAAACATTACACTGGGCACCACAATCTAGCTTTATATCCAAAAACTCATTATTAACTAATACAGTTTCAACCCACTCTATTTCTTTCTTATTGTATTGTAACGTGCTAACATTACCTACCTCTATCATGCCTACAATGTCTTCATCGCTACTTTGTTCTACCTCATGTACATTTCGTTGAATAAATTGCTTAGACCTATTAAATTGTGATTTTTTCACTCTACACCCTACAGCAAAATGGTTAACTTTACCACATTTATTACATACCTTTCCATAAGCATAATAACGTCCCTTGTCATGGTTGAGACCACATCTAAAATAGTCATAGGATTCCTTACCACTTTGATTAAACTCTTGTCTCCCAACAGCTTCATTACTTTGTTTTCTTCCTTCACTACTGAGTTTTTTCTTTATAACAGCATCAACTGTTTCTTGACCTTGTAAACTTCTCGCCTGAATTTTTGTAGCTTCTGAAGACCTACACATTTCTTCAGCAGTCTTCAGATCTAAATTATCTTTACTTTGCATATTCGGGTCGCGAATGCCCAACACTATTCTATCTTTAATGAGTGACTCTTCTTGAGTGTCAAAATTACAGGGCTTTGCCATTACTTTTAAGTCTTTTAAAAAGTTGCCAAAACTTTAACTTTCAGCTTGTGAACGGGAAAAAAATTTAAACCTGTGATATGTCACATTACTACGTGGTTTACAATACTTTTTTTTTGGGAGGTATGAATCTTCTTAAGAACGTCTGGGAAGGTGTCCCAGGTGTGTCGGATTCAGCCCGTCCTATCTCTATCTTGCCGGGCCGCCTACTGACTAAACCCACCTCCTCTTTCTCCAGCCGGCGGGTCCGGAACCGCTCTTAGCGAGCATATCTGACCCGTCGACCTTACTCATAGCTCCCCTCCGGCACTCCCAGCATGTATTCCACGGATTAGCCGGCCGCCTGGCCGCCCCCGCCCCCGCCCCCGCGCGCCGCACCAGACCGGTCGCCGCGCGCGGGGTAGTGGGGCAGCCAGCACGCCACCCAAACCAAGATGGAACCAACCAAAGAATGCCAGTTGACAGTTACGAGTAACTCCAATCATTCATGCTTTCATCTATGCACGCCTTCTCATCCACCCATTCAGTCACTCACTCTGATATTAAGATGGGACAGTCTGTGTAGGTCGGATGTAAAAGGTCCTTCCCCACTGACTGCCCCACAACGATACGAACAAATATAACATAAGAAAAAGAAACAAGAATAAAAGAGATGAGGGAGAAAAAGAGAAAATAAAAGAAAGAGAAACAGAGAATAGAAAGAAAAGATAGAGAACATGAACAGAAAAAAGTAGAAAGTGAAAATAAAAGAACGGTAAGAGTTAAAAATAAAATTAAATAGATTAATTAATAAAATCCGAGAAAATAATAAATAACAGATAAAATCACGTTTACAATACTGGTCAAAAGCTTCCGTTACCTTTTTATAATCCTTCTTGTCGGCCTCCGAAAGGTTAAGGGTGTTGTACACATCTAGGGCTTCCTCCCCAGCAGCAGTTAGAAACAGGGCTACTTTTCTTTCATCAGACTTTTCTTCCAGGCCTGCAGCCAACAAATACAAATCAAATTGTTGTTTGAACTTTTCATAACTTTTTGCCACGTTTTGGTCAAAACAGATGGGTGACGGCAACTTCAAATCCATTTTTGGTTTGGTTTATCTTTCTTTTTATCGAAACTATTTCCTTACTTAAAGGCTCCACTTAGTGTTACATACCTAACACCATGTTTCATAATATCGACGCTGTCAAGCCAAAACGGCATAAACGACATTAACTTGATTTTTCAGGAAACACAAAAAACTGATTATTTTTATTTTTACCAATTCTGCTTTTCTGCACACTGACTCAAAAAAATTGGTGATTTTTTTTTCAAATTTTAATATATTGTGAACATTAATGTGGCTGAAAATACTGTCTGAAATAAATTAAAAACTATAAAATGGCGCTTATGTCCAATCAAGATATAACATTGGTGAATATGCCAAACTTACCTCTGGCGTTTATGTCGATCGCATCGTTGTAAGGTTAGTCAATATGGCGCTTAACAGGGATATATGCCATTAATCAAAAAAGGAACGAAAATCAAAAATTGTCGTTTATGCCAACAAGAAAAATGATGAAATTACGAAGATTTTTGATAGGGTTTATTTTTTATTAATCAAAAATACATTCTAAGTTAAAAACAAAACCTTAAATTCTTTAAACATGTTTTGGTGCTAGGATGAAATACTTAAAAGTAAATATGAAATACTTAAAAGTGGATATCTAATAATAAGTAGTGGATTCTAATTCATAATCACTGTCAAAATTTGGTTCAACATCCGTATTGATATGATTGCTTGTATTTTTCTTATTTTGATTACTACTTATACCGGCATCCAAACCATTATCTGCTGCTAAGTTGAAACATGATGTGAGATCGTGACTAAATATTTCTTCTTCTACTGCAACGTCTGGTGGTTCCTCAAAGATGATAATGTCATTGCTAAAAGCTTCTGCAATGTTTGCATTATAAATGTCATAAACCTCTAAGGGAAATATAGGGGGATTATTGTCAGTCAGTATATCATTTTGTACTGATTCGGTATATGTTTTATTTTCATTTAGTAAGGCCATTATTTTTTTACTTCTGCTATTCATGTGCAACAAAAAAATGGCATAAATGCCAAAAATCGATCGCCATTTTTAGCTATATAAAATTGATTTGAACTCTATGCTGTAATACAAAATGAATTGTTCATCACACTAGTACAATGTTACAATAGAATATTTTAAAATAAACTTTTTATTTGCGCAATTTTTAAATAAGAAACCTGCATAAGAATACCATTGAGGAATGGCACTTGTGTCAACCACGATGTAAATATGTGGTTTTGGCATAAACGCCTCATAGTTTTTAAAGAAATTCAGTGTGTTTACGCTTCAAAAATCAATCCAAATTGAAAATATTGCAAAGGTAGATAATACCATGTTACTTATCCATAAAAATTGTAAAAATACATACCTTTACCATTATTACTGGACCGAAATGTACACAATGATAATCTTACGGGCACTGGCGATTATGTCAATCGGTGTTCACGTTGGTGTTCACGTGCGTGACTAGACTGGCGTTTATAAAATTTTTAAAACTATATTACACCTATTTCACTTTTTCTGCGGTTATTCCGCGTTGACTGTCTGGTGCGGAAATTAAAATCCTATTTTTTAGTGCAGCTAACTAAAAAGTGGTCATTTTGGCGTTTATGCCGTTTTGGCTTGGCAGCGTCGATATGTTAATAGTTGCGGATCTTATATTTATTAAGATAAATTAAAACCATAATTAAAACAACGCCATTTCAAGATACAACTTTTATTAACTGTGATTATTGGTTGACAGTGACTATTACATTGAGAGTGTCTACTGCCACCTATGTACGTAATGATACAAGTATCATGTGTAACACAACTGAAACAAGTTAAGTGCACATTTAACGAAAAGTACAAATTTCATATACAAAAAGAAAAGTAATTCTTCTAGAAAAACCGGTTAGATGCCATTTAACTTATTTTTGCTGTTGAAGTGTAGTAGATTTTTATATAATGACTATGCGTATAAAACAGATAAGTTCAATTATCTTGTTTTTGCAGTTTATTTTATCGTTACTTTATTTTTTTCATTCTCTGACATGTAATCTGTCAGAATATTAATTGCACAACACAACAATTAACGAGGAATCACTAAAAACACTTACTTACTACTTTATTTACATTTCACCTTACAAGGACCCTCCCTCTTACCGCATACTTGCATTGATAACTGATGTGGAATAGCTTTTGTAATTAGTAATAATAATATTGTTAGAATTATTGATACTAAAAGAACTTTATAAAAATGGAGTTAAATATAAAATTAACGTATGTATACAGTTCAACATTTTTAAAATTCAACAAAAAATGCAAGCATGTCCCCGCTCTTTTTTTATTTATTTAAAAAAATCAAAATCTACAAATATAAGAGAGTCTTTTCATTATTGCACTTGTAATCTGTCGGAATATAAATTGCACAACACCACTTAAAATACTTTACATTTATTAAGTATTTTCTATGGGAAATAAGCCACAATTTTACTAAAAAATGAATTTATTAACGTTTCGAAGCCCAAATCGGGTTTCGTTGTCAAAATACAAAATACTATTAAAATAAACAAAAATGTTGTTTGCTAAGTAAAAAAAAAATTCTTCTAATAATTTATTTAATCTGACTCATTTATATTGGCAATTCAGACGTATATTATACATTTTAAAGTAGAAGCCAATGATATCGCCAATATTTATGAGTTGCGTTCCTGGGACGACTTTACTAAAAGATAGTTCATTCAATTACATGAAATCAATCCTAACTCAAGAATATCCGTCGCAAAAAAATCATAGCATGTGATCTGTCTTTAAAAAGAAAACCAAATGCAACGATGACAGTAAAATTCTCGCGTTAGAGATTCCATAGTAAATCACGAGGGAAAACCAGGAAAAAACCTCGTGATACTATCCCGACATCGCAAGTATTTGGTCTTACATTTAATTTACCTTCAAAAAACTAATACCAAATTCAGACTTTAATATGTTTGAATTATAAAGAACATTAATAATACATAGATATACAATAAGTAATACTAAAATATAAAATTTGCACTAACTCGATATGTTATTGACTTACTAATCGTGGTATTTTCTTTCTATTGACTTCCTCTTTCAGTATGAGTATGGGTAACCACATCCTACTGCATTCTACCGAGTTTAGCGTTTAGCTTATTTCCCATAGAAAATACTTAATTATAAAAATGCCTCAAGGAAATAGCTTCAGAACAACTTTACATTTAATTTCATTTTCTCCTTCTGTCGAATTTTATGAATCACTATCAGCAGTCAAATTAATTCAACTTGAAAACGAGAATATAGAAAGGTGAAAACACAGAACACTTTCTTGATCAAAACCCCTAAATATTATCGGTTTGAACGTAACGCTTAAATTTAAAACAGTAACAAAGTAAAAATTAAATTAAAAGATAATTCTATAGCAGGTTTTAAAGAAAAAAACGTAACTTTCTTTGGTAAGAATTTTGGTTATGTACACTTGTTTGAACATAACGCTCAGTGTAATAAAATAAACAAGAATAAAAAACCGCTAAACGCCGTAAAAATGAGTGGCGCATACAATATTCCAGCTACAAAAGATCTGATATGAATATTACGTGGCGCGAAAATGTATTTTCATTTTGATGCAAAACAAAATTCTAGTTTTATTTTAAAAGATTTTTTCATAATATTTGCCCAATTTAAAGTAAAACGCGCCACAAAAGAATAACTTTGATACAGTTTGAATTTTGAAACTCTTTTGTGGCGCGTTTACTTCAAATTTAGCAAATATCATGAAAAAATCTTTTAAAATAAAACTAGAATTTTGTTTTGCATCAAAATGAAAATACATTTTCGCGCCACGTAATATTCATATCAGATCTGTTGTAGCTGGAATATTGTATGCGCCACTCATTTTTACGGCGTTTAGCGGTTTTTTATTCTTGTATCAGGAGTTTTTCAAAGTTATTTATAAGTTAAATGTATAAAGTTGAATGCAATGTTTCTCGATTACACGTTAAGCTTTATAAATGGTCGCCTTTGTCGCATTATCTCCCAAATGATGTAGTGTCTATCGGATGTACACTAGATTTTTTTTCTATTCAAAATAGATTGAAAAAAATATTGGGATGGCCGGCAAATGAACTCGGATTGCCCGTTGCCAGATCAAATTAGCGTCGTAACCACTACAACTACATAAACCATTTAGGGACTAATCGTTAATTGGATCATATTTTTGTAGCATAATAACTTCTAAACGGCTTAACCGATTTTGTTCACTAAACATGAGTTTAAAACGTATTGACAAGTAGTATCTTATGCATCTAAGGTCAAGTATGATAACTGAAGCTATTACAGGAATTATTGCGCTTGAAAAACCGTTTTTCCCATAAGAAATAGATTTGATCATACTTATGAAGCCTATAACTTAAAAATTCGAATTTTCCCGGATATAAGGTATACACCATTAGATTAGGCTAGAGTTCTTCTACAAACGCTCAGTTATTGGCGTAATTCGTAGGTCGAAATTTTAAGTAATTGTCGAAAAACCAAAATTTTCAAAGTTTAGTTTTTGTCAGTTTTTCGGCTATACTGAGCCGTGTTTATGTCTGATTCTGATAGCTTAAACACCATTTGAAGGCTTAACTCAACCCTATTGATTTGGGGTATTTACTGTTCTCCTGTCTCTTCTTGAACCGAAGATATATACCGCCAAAAAATATGCCGTTTTGTACCTACCAAATCCTATAGCTGGCTTATGGGTAGTCAAGACTCACAAACTACACCGGTTCTGAATCGGCCCTCATCCCCTCTTCAAACACAGAAAAAAAATTCAGATCGGTTTAACTTTTCCACACACATACATAGGTACATACATATCCACAAACATTTTCCCTTTTTTAAATAAAAATTGACTCATAGTTCTGAGCTCGGTAACTTTTGAACGGTATAACCCAGCGTTTCTCAACCTTTTACCCTTTGCGACCCAATCTTCCATAATTATTTTCGCCGCGCCCCCCCTCGTTCAATAATTTTGACAAAAAACAGTAAAATCTTACTTTTTAGTATTGAGTGCTCTTTATGATTATAACTCCTATTCAGTGTTCATGTGTATTTTATTTTTTATTTTGTCAGAGTTTTGTTTTGCTTCGATTTTAGTAAATTAGTTAATGATGTTAGTGTATTTTTTATATGCTCACGCCCCCCCCCCCCCATTACTAAAAGCGCGCCCCCCTAGGGGGGCGCGCCCCACAGGTTGAGAAACGCTGGTATAACCGATTTTCAAAATTAGACATGCGTTGGAAAGGTAATGATCGCTTCTATTAGAAGCCTCAAAGGTCGGAGTAAAATTTTCGAAGTTATTGGGAGTTTTGGGGACGAGAACGAAAAACAGACCCTAAATAGGAAGGGCCGTAAAATCCACACCCTTGGACCAAAATGGATAGTTGACATATGAATGGGTAAGTCTTTTCCTAAACTTTAAGATGGGAGTTGGCCCAATTTTCAATTCAGTCAGATTTAGCAAATCGAAAATTTCGTGTATATATAGTGTCGCGTGTAGGGGGTGTAGGTGTGCGCCACTGGCGAGAACTGCCGTTCTCTGGTAATAACAAAATAAAGATAAAACTTAAAAATAATTCTGTAGTAAAACTTCAAAAAAAGCAACATAACGGTGGTAAAAATTTGGTCATGGACTTATTAAAGATCGTTATTAAAAATAAACTAAATAATGATGTATGTACAATGTACATGTACCTACATGTATTTTTTAGGAAATTAATGTCACCTACTGTGTTTTAAAAATAGCGGAATTCTTCTATTTTTTAAGTTTGCAAAATAGTCACATCGTCATAAAATGTTGATTTTAAATTGATTGTTTCTTTAATGTACTCTTTTTCGATTGAAAGAAGAGATACATTACTCAATCTACTTTGGCTCATCGAATTGCGACTATTGACTATAAGTTTTAATTCTTTTTAGCGCTGAAAAATTTCTTTCTACGGAAGCCGATGTTATAGGAATAGTTACTACAATAGATATAAATTTGTTCAACTCTGGCATGCATTCATAAAAGTCATTTTGAAACATAAAATTTAATATATTATCAGAAGGAGACTTACAATTTTCAAATATTTGAGGGTCACTGTACAATACAATTAACTCATTTTTTAACTGATGAGTATAAAAAAATGGATATTGAGCTAATAAATCATTATATACATAATTCATGGGGGAAATCTATTGAATACAATGGAAATTTTTCAAATAATAATAAATCAAAATAGTTTAATTTTTGTAAATCGGAAAATCTAACTTTAATTTGCGTATTGATGGTGTCCAATATTTCTATATAAATCTGTTTATAAAATTGTTTTAAATCGGGTAAGTCTAAAATATTTTTTCTTTTTTTTTTTTAGAGGAGGTGCAACATTTATATTATGTTTGTTCTAGCATCAGTTTCAAACGGTTTGAAACCATCAGCGAATAGTCGACCAGCGCGAGTAGAGGGGATAGCACTGGTGACTGTATTATGTTCTCTCACTGACCGACTGTTTCTGACTAGTTTGACTGTTTTCTAGAACAAACCTAATAATTAACTCAAAAATGTTATCAAAAAATTGATTGTCATTTCTAAATGCCATAAGACTTGTGTTAAATTATTTAATCGTTGCTTTGACAAACTAATGTCTGTCCATTTATTTTGAAGAATTGAAAAAACCGCATCTGTTTGCTCAAAAATTAATTTAAATGTTTTCAGCAAAAAACAAAATTTGTGGTCATTTAAAAGACATTTGAACCCTTTTACCTCCCTGATACTTTGATAGTCGTTTTTAAAATCGTTACTAGGTATTTAAAATAAAATTAAAGACATCAATTAATTTAGCTTTGTATGTGTGCACTGAAAATACTATTCTAGATGTAGAATTCCAACGCGTAGCAGCAAAAGTTGGCATTCTGCTGCCGCAAATTTCTTTCAAAATATGACTTCTTTTAGTACTTAGATTTAGAAAAGAAAGCCGTAAATCCAGATAAATTTGAGAAAAATATGCAACAATCTTTTATGTTGTTACACGCTTTACTTAGTACTAAATTTAATGCATGGGCATGACAATGTGTAAACAGTGCATGAGGTGATATGGATTTTATTTTAGTTTGTAAACCATTTAAATGGCCCGCCATGGTGGCAGCGCCGTCATAGGTTTGTGCAATTAGCTTTTGTCTAAAATTATATTTGTCGCATTTATTGATTATAAAATTAAATAAATCGTCTGCAGTTCGCCCAGGTGAAACATCATAAAAACCCATAAATCGCTCTACAACTCTACCGTCTTTAACATATTTGAAAATGATTGAAAGTTGGGAATTACAAGAAATATCTGTCGTTTCATCAATTTCCCATGCAAAAAAAGAAACTTTGTGAATCTCATTATTTATGCTATATTGTATGTATGTATGTAGATAGGGGTGATAGGTACACTGCGACCCGTAGGATCTATTGTGTCCCCCTTGCTTGCCATGAGTCTGATGTTTTCTCAGACCTATAGCAGCTCTTCCAGTCCTATTTTCCTAAGAAAGATTAGGACATCGTCGGGCTTCAATTCAGGCAGGTTCTCCTCTTCTATTTCATGTGCCCCTAGGTATCTGGCCCTGGAGTTCTGCAATGCAGGACATTCTGAGAGTATGTGTATTGAGGTTTCGTCCTCTTCCTCACAGAATCTGCATTTTGCTTCATCTACCAATCCTAGCTTCTTCATGTGACTTCTTAACCGGCAATGCCCGGTCATTATTCCCGTCAAAATCCGGATCTTCTTTTTACTGAGGTTGAGAAAGCTAAGAGATCTATTCTGGTTATAATTTCCCAGAATTGTCTTGGCTTGTCTCAATCCTTCCAACTGATTCCAGTACTTTAACTTTTCCCTCTCCAATTCTCCTCTTAGTTCTCCTAAGATTGCGCTACTGCTGATCCCACATGATGGTTCTGGTCCCAGATATGGGGTTTCGGCTCCTTTTTTCGCCAGCTGATCTGCTGTTTCGTTCCCTCCAATTCCTATGTGTCCTGGGACCCATAGGAGGGTGACAAGGTTCTTCTGGCCTAGTTCATTTAGCTTTCCTAGGCACTCCCAAACCATCTTAGAACTGATTATATGTGAGCTCAGTGCTTTGATGGCTGCTTGACTATCCGACATGATTACAATCTCTTGTCTGCGATAGTTTCTTCCAATGTTAAATTCCACACATCTTTCGATGGCACGGATTTCTGCTTGAAAGATGCTTGGGTATGTGCCCAAGCTTTCTGAGTGTTTGGCTCTCGGTCCAAAGACTCCTATTCCAGTTCCCTCTTCCAGTTTGGAGCCATCCGTATACCACTTTATGGCATTTGGATTCAAGTTCTGTATGGTATCTTCGTCCCATTCAGATTTATTGCTCAGCTTATTGATGAATTTTCTCACAAAGTTGAATTTCTTCGGCATATCATCTTGGGGCATTTCCCAAGTTTGATCAAATTGAAGTGATCGAGGTTTTTCTCTGATGATTCCTTCTCTGATCATCCTGTATATTGTTTTCTTCCTTACATTTTCTAACTGAATGTGCAGTGGGGTCAAGTTTAAAATCACCTCCATTGCAGCTGTGGGGCAGGTTCCCATTGCTCCAGTGATACATGCACAGGCTAGTCTCTGAATCTTCGAAAGCTTTTTCTTTGTCGTATTCAGATTAGCTCTTGTGCCCCAAGCTACTGCCCCATAAGTGATTAGTGGTCTCACTATTGCTGTGTACATCCATTGCAGAATACGTGGGTTACATCCCCAGTTTTTCCCTGCAATGTTCTTACACACCATGAGGGCCTTGGTGGCTTTGTGTATTACTTCCTCTTCGTGTTTATTCCAGAGTAACTTGCTATCTAGGATCAGCCCTAGATATTTGACCTCTGTTTTCCATTCGACGATATCCTCCCCTATTTTTATGGTTTTTAAATTCGGGTTCTTTTTCCTTGTAAAGCTACTAGTGTGGTTTTAGTGGGGTTGATGTTAAGTCCCAACGAGTCACACCATTGTTTTGCAATATTCAGTCCTCTTTGAACTATGTCGCAGAGGATATTTTCGTACTTTCCTTTTGCAAGGATGACCATGTCGTCGGAATATCCTTGACATGGTATGCCTTCCCTGGTCAATTGACAGAGTAGGCTGTCCACAGTGAGACTCCACATGAGTGGGGACGCAACTCCCCCCTGCGGACAGCCTCTGGTCACATTAATGAAGATAGTGTCTTGTCCTGTCTCCATTTCTGCGATTCTCGTAGATAGCAGTTGCGACATCCAGGTGGAGGTCATTCCATCTACTCCTCTCTCATGCAGTGCTCTTTTGACGGCTTCATGTGGCGTGTTGTCAAAAGCCCCTTCTATATCTAGAAAGGCACATACCACGGTCTCTTTCTTATTCAGAGCATCTTGGATTTCATCAGTCAATTGTGTCAAGGCGGTTTCCGTGGATTTTCCCGCTTGATACGCATGTTGACGGGGGTGCAATGGCACCTGTTCCAAGATTTCTGTTCTAATGTAGTTGTCTACAGCTTTTTCCATCGTTTTGAGAATAAACGATGTGAGGCTGATCGGTCTAAGGGATTTAGGGTGCGTAGTATCCCGTTTCCCTACTTTTGGGATGAAGGTGACTTTGGCCCTTCTCCATGCTTCTGGTATGTATCCCAGTTCAAGACTGCTCCGACTGATTCGGACCATATGAGGAATGATTGCCTCTTGGCCCTGTTGAAGTAGGGCAGGAAATATTCCATCCGTTCCAGGTGTTTTGAACGGCTGAAAGGTGTTCATAGCCCATTTCAGCCGTTCTTCACTGCAGATGTGTTTTGCCATTGCAGTGTCTTCCCTGGTAGGTCTTCTGATTTGCTCACTCTTTTTTCCTGAAGTGATTGCTCCTCCAGGAAAGTGAGTTTCTAACAAGAGCAAAGCTCGTTCTTTCTCGCTTTCTGTGAAGCTTCCGTCTGGCTTCCGTAGTGCCATTACTGTATCTACTCTTCCCTTTGCCAAGACCTTGTGTAGCCTTGCTGCAGAGGGAGTAGTGTCTATTTCTTCGCAGAATTTTCTGAAGCTATTTCTTTTAGCCTTTCTAATCTCTTTATTGTATAATGTGAGTTTCTCGGTGTATCTCTGCCAATCTCCGTTACGTTTGGCTCTGTTGAAGAGCTGTCGCGTCTCGGATCTTAGGTTTGACAGATGTTCGTTCCACCATATTGCATCTTTTGATTTTCTGGTCCTCTGAAGAGGACAACTTGATTCATAGGCGTCGAGTATTACCTCGTTAAGTTCTATGACATCATTTTCTAATGCCAGGTGGTTTCTGGCATTTCCTTTAGTACGAAGACTTACAAGATTTCTCCTCAGGTTAGAGTTGTATTTATCCCAGTTTGTTTTCCTGGGGTTTCTCCTGAGTTTTGGCTCAGGAGGACTACAATCTAACCTGAACATAATTATTCTATGATCAGAGAGGGATGGTTCGTTCGATACTCTCCAATCCCTCACCCGATCTGATAGATTCGGTGTGCTTAAAGTTATATCTAGCACTTCTTTTCTTGTTTTAGTTACAAAAGTAGGGGTATTCCCTATATTGTGTATGACAAGATTCTTACTAAGAATAAATTCTAAAATTTTCTCACCTCTTTCATTGGTGTCTGTGCTCCCCCATACGGTATTGTGACCATTAGCGTCACATCCTAGGAGAAGCGGTAGTTTCTTCTGCTCACAGTACTCTACTAGTCTTTGCAGTTCTGGAGGTGGTGCAGTCCCGTCTCCTGCAAAGTAGCATGAGACTATCATAACTTCTTGACGCCCTTTTCCGAACTCAAGGTTTGCTCGAATCGGAACAAGGTCTCTCGTCATAAATTCTGAAACACAAAAGTGATCAATACTGTTACTTACCAAGATGCATGCTCTGGGTTTGTCAACATTACTCACTTTGTATATCAGCTTAGCTTCTCTGCTTGTGAGTCCTCTCACCTGACCGTCACGAACCCATGGTTCCTGAATCAGTACAAATCCCAATTGGTTTCTGATAAACGTCCTTAGGATGACCGCCGATGATCCCTTGGCGTGATGGGCGTTTATCTGAGCAATATTAATTCCCATTTTTTTTTTTTTTCCTCCTCCCTTTTCCCTTTTCCCTGCCTCTACTTATTTGGTTATTTGAGGTGAGGTTTCTTTCTCACCTTCTTCCCCCCCGACAAGTGTTTTGTCCTTGTCTTCTTCAACGTTAGTTGCTTCGGCTGTCTCCATGTCCTCCGAGTCCCGATATAGATCGGTGCTGTGGTGGTCTCCGACGCTCTCGGCATCGCCGGGCACATCAGTACCCCGCGATGCAGAGGGCACCGGAGGCGCTTCCTCGACCTCGGTGGTTACTAACCCACCGCTGCTCCCCGGAGTCTCCTTTTCTGTTTCCCGTTTTATACCATGAACGGGGATTTTCCCGAACCGGTAAAAAATGGTGCATCCGTTCTTCCTGAGGGCAGCGCAGGATAGCTCGTCTATCGCTGCCCTCAAGAGTTGCCCTGCCGCCTCTTCCTTAGCACTCAGGACCTTCCACCTACCTATTGCTAGGCCCTCATTTTGTACCTCTATCAGCTGAAGTAATTTCTCAGCTGATAGCCCCTTGTTTCTGGGGAGGAAAACTGTCACAACATGTGATCTAGGGATGTCGTCTCCCTTACATGTTGTGAGTTCTCCACCCTCCCACTTCCTAATTTGTGGCACCTTCAACCTTAGCCACTCCGCTGACTGTGGTGTTTCACAGTCAACTACCAAGTAGCCCGGCTTGAAGTGGATGCCGCCGAACTGGAGCTTGTGCTCCCATCCGGCGAACATTTCTTGAACTATTGCCTCCTCCACCAAAGTCTGCTGTTCCGCGCTGAGGGTGTTCTCAGGGAACCCTTTGGGGAGAATGGCAATCTTCTCCGATTTTAGAGCAGCTGCATAGCTGCTCATACCTACTGAGGTAGTGGTCTGTTCTCCCACTTCCTCCTTCTTCCTTTTCACCTCTTTCTGAGCAGGACTGATGACCGTCTCAGTCCGATTTCTTTTTTGACTAGCAGGCTCTTGGCTTTTATGCTCCAAGGCCTTCTTTCTTGCTGTTTCAGGGGAAATTCCCTGACTGAGGTACCTCAAGTACCATCTGCAGCCCGCTCCGCTGAGCCCACGTCTCAGTGGGTCATCCCTGCCTCCAGGTTCTCCCAAGTTTGGGAGTGGAGGCTGTCTAGAGGTCGAGGGCCTTTGGAGGTCCTTCCCCACCTCAGATTTACCCTTGTGGTGTATTCCCACAATGGAGTCTGAGGGACCGGTCCTCGACTTTCCTGCCTCTCGGGGAGCTTCCCGAGAGGTTGAAGGAGAGTGTTTTCCTTCCTTCTTCTTCTTCGATTTAGCGGTGTATTCCCGCTGTATTTTTTTTCCTTTTAATTCTTTCTTGTCCATGGTTGTTCCCACGAGTAGCTAGGGAATGTCGGTCCACTCCGGCAGAGCCCCGCATGCCGGAGTAAGGCTGCATACAAGGGGGTTTCGCCTGGTTCCCCCAGGGGAACGTTCGCGACCGCATATGCCCCAGCGGCCATTCATCCATCGGCACGTTGCCTTACACTTTGGATTGGGGTAGTGAGGTAAGTGGAGGGATAGTGGATGTGGGGCAGGGATGTGATCAGGAATCAGCCACTCGCGCTCGGATAAGTCGACTCACAAAAAGGTGAGAAAGAGTTTGTTGGGGGAGGGCGACATGTTTGGGTTTCGAGTGGCCGTAGGAGCAGGGAAGGGTATCTGTATATGCTGAAGGCGAAGGCGCAGCAACTGTTCGCCTCAGTTGCTGCGCCTTTTCGCGTCCAGTGGCGGTGTCCGGCGGTCACCCGGTGCACAGGCACTGGACGCGGAGACTGTGTTTGGTTTCGCTGGTCGTGCTCCCCTCACAAAATAAGGGACCAAGACCAGTTACTCAGCCCTCCCACCAACGGCAAGGAAAAATTACAGTCTCGGGGAGAGTATGCTATATTGAATTATATTTAACACACTTTCTATAAGCTCGTTTTAGATTGTTTTTGAAGTCCCTGAAAAAATAGTACCGTTTAAAAATTTTTCCAATTTTGAGTCATATTTACCCCACAACGATAGAAGTTCCTTGTAATTGCCGCGATTAATGAAATCATCACTTTCATCGTGTCCGCGAAAAGCTAATTCTTGTGAAGCCAAATATATTGTTATATCGATAAGCCTTTTTAAATTCATTCTATTCTCCAAAACCTGATTATTGTAAGTAATTATGGCCTCTTTTTGAGCTGTATCTAAAGCAGTTACTATATTTTTGTTAAAAAGTTTTAATTTACACGACGAAAATATGTGATCTTTAGATTTTGAATGTCTTTCAGTTAAACGAGGTAACTTTTTAGATCTGAATATCCTATTTTAGACCACGTTGTATGTTCGGTTTGTGTTGAAAATAAGATACAAGGATAGCAAAAAACTTTTCCCACTTAATAAACCCGGTTAACCAGCCCCATTTATTATACCAATTAATATTAAATGCACGACTTTGACGAT
Organism: Diabrotica virgifera virgifera; assembly: GCF_917563875.1. Classification (NCBI taxonomy): domain Eukaryota; kingdom Metazoa; phylum Arthropoda; class Insecta; order Coleoptera; family Chrysomelidae; genus Diabrotica; species Diabrotica virgifera. The sequence continues at coordinate 143,102,267 of NC_065444.1, read as the reverse complement.
TACCTGAGGATTTAATAATATAAGCTTTATTATATATACTTAAAGTATTAAAATTATTCCTGAGCAGCCAGTCAATTATATCTTAAGATATTTTGATTTCCTTTAACTTATCCATTTTATACAAACATAAATTGTAAAAATAGCCTTACCAAACCAATAACAACACAAATAAAAATATATGAAATACAAAAATTCACCCAAACACTAATTAAAAAAAATAAAATGATAAAATCACACCAAGAAATACCCTGACTGTTAAATTCCTTATAGAATATAAGTAAAAACAAAAGTGAGCCTAATTCTGGTTTAGCCTACATTGCGTTATATTTCTGGGTAGTATGACGTGAAGCGATATAATATTACGTTTCTCTATCTAGTATGATAGAATTGATCCAAAAGATGACATAACCCAGACATCCAAAGTGAAAGTTATCCTCCTACACCAAATTGTTTTATATGGTCCACATAATGTTCAGAAAACAGTCACACCATTTTGAGCGTCGGGTTTGGGGGGGGGGGGGGGGGGGGAACAAAATCGACAAATTCGTAGTTTTTTACGTTTTTCGTCAATTTTTCTAAAACTGTGCGGTTAAGCATGAATAACCCTCTGTACAAAAATGTTCTACATTAAATTTTAAATAAAAAAGGTCCTATGCATAATCCTTATAAAATGAACGGTTCCAAAGTTACGGAGGTAGTATAGTATAATTGGTCGAAAAAAAGGCCTAACCCAGACATCCAAAATAAAAGTTTTCCTCCTACATCAAATTGTTCTATATGGTCCACATATGGTTCAGTAAAAAGTTACACCATTTTGAGCGCCTGGTTAGGGGGGGGGGGGGGAGAGATGGGGGAGAAGTCGGTAAATTAGTAGTTTTTTTTTAAGTTTTTCGTCAATATTTCTAAAACTATACTTTAGCGTAAACAATGTTCTATACAAAATTGTTCTACATAAAATTTAAAATAAAAAAGGTCCTATAAATAGTTGTTATAAAATCAACGGTTCCTGAGTTACGGAGGGTGAAAAGTGGAGGTTTTCGATACTTTTTATATTTTTTGGGCAATTGATGATAATTTTGGGTGGTGAGGTTGACGTTTCTTCAAGGGCTTATCACTAACATACCATCGGCCACTGATATAGCAAATTTGATTTATAAAACACAATTATGTTAAAGAAAATCAGTAGGGAATTGCAAAAAAAATATAAAAAGTTTCGAAAACCTCCACTTTTCACCCTCCGTAAAGTCGACTTTACACTACATGATTTATTATGTGATTTGTCATATGATTTTTCCCATGACGAGCCGCATGACAATGCTTATGACAAAACGAGCCGAATATCAATGCTTATGATAAAATCATATGACAAATCACACAGTGTAAACATGTAAATTTCACTCCATGACCAAATCATATTATGACAAATCACATGATAAATCATGTAATGTAAAGTCGACTTAACTCTGGAACTGTTGATTTTATAACAATTATGTGTAAGACCTTTTTTTTTAATTTTAACTCCGGTCAACTCCGGTCCTGGTAAATGAACAGTTAACACGCAGTTAGAAGTAGCTCCTGTTAAAAATTAAAATTCAGTGGTTTAAACGAACAGTAAATTAATGAAATTTAATATAGAACAAAATATAAAGTACAGTGAATTAGTGTGCAAAACAACAGCCAGAATCTGTAAGTTATTGCATGCTTTTTCTCAATTTTAAAATTCGTAAACAGTAGAAAAATAGAAATTAATACAAATTACATGTCATTAAATTCCAATTTATTCATAAAAAGATAAGGTGATTAGTAATAATAGAGATAAAACCGTCGTACAAAAGTAGAAATAATCACTTCAAAATTTTTTAGATCTAAACAGGTCAGGGCTTAAAAAATTCAAAATAATAGTCAAAACGTTCAGTAGGTAGAAAGCACTCTTCCGCGGAATTGAACCGAGGGTGTTTTTTTTTTCTGGCGCCAGCTGTAAAGCACAAAGAAATAGATAACATGGAAGAGATTAAAGACATGTTTTCGATAATCCAGGCGAAATTAACAACGCCAATTCTAATAAAGCTGCAAAACTGGGCAAAGAAAAGAGGTGTGATCGAAAAATCTAAAAAGCTAAAAGGCACTGATATTTGGATATCTGATGACTTCCCAAAAAAGGTGCAAGAAGAAAGAAAAATGCTGCTACCATATCTCAGAGAAGCAAGAGAAAATGGAAAACGAGCATATCTCAGACAAAATAAATTAATTGTAAATGACAAGAGCTATACAGTGGAAAACTTTAATGAACAAGAACAAGAACAAAAAGAAAAATACTACAAACGCTCTACAAGTGAACGATCCCCAGAGAGTGATCGGCTAAATGAACAACAAAGGAAATTTACTAAAACAGACCCAAAAAACTAGCAAGTGATGGTCAAAGGGTGGATGTACAGGATAATGCCCAGAAGTGGATACGGAAAACGAATAAGAGAGCACCGAAAAGTAATAGAAATAGAAAATTGAAAGGTTTAATAAATATAGGAACGTGGAATATAAAAGCTATGCTAGCCATGGGCAAAATGGAAGAAGTAGCAAAAGAAATGAGAGATTATAAGATAGACATAATAGCATTGCAAGAATTGAGGTGAAAGGGAGAAGGCAGGATCGACAAGCAAAATTACACAATGTACTACGGAGGAGAAAATACACAAGGTAGAAATGGAACAGGCTTCATGATAAGTAGAAGATTGAGAGAATATGTATTAGAATTTAAAAAAGTAAATGGAAGAATATCTTATTTAAGGATAAAGAATAGAGCTGCTAATATCTCAATTATAAATATCTATGCACCCACAGAACAAGCCGATGATCAAGAGAAGGATGTTTTTTATGAAGCTCTAGAAAGGCTCTGTGAGGAAATTAAAAATCATGACACACTTATAATTCTAGGAGACTTCAATGCAAAGATGGGTAAAGAGGAACATTGGAGATCGGTAGCAGGGAAAGAAACAGCACATGACACAACAAATGAAAATGGGACAAGAATGGGCAATCTAGCAACAGATATGAATATGTTTGTAGTAAGTACTAAATTTCGGCACAAGCTAGAGCATAAAATAACATGGCTTATTCCAGGAAGAAATACAGGAAACCAAATTGATCATGTTCTAATAAATAAAAAGAGAACAAGAATGATCCAAGATGTAAGGTCATATCGAGGCGCGGATGTGGGATCTGATCACTTCCTTGTAATAGCAAAGCTTAAGCTAAGAATGATAGATATGGAGAAAAAAGAAAACAAAAGGAAAAGATGGAGAATAGAAGAGTTAAAAACAAAGAAACGGCAATATCAACAAGAAATGGAACAACAACTATTGGAAAATGTAGAAAATGAAAACATTGAAACAGACTGGGAAAATATACAAAGAAGTATAGAAAACACAGCAAATACAGTGCTAGGAAGAAAATATGTAGAGAAAAGGAATGACTGGTTCGACAATGAGTGCGAAGAAATATTAAAGAAGAAAAAATCAGCAAGACTCAAATGGTTAAGAACGGGATGCACAGATGATTACAGAATATACCAAAAAATCAGAGGTGATACCACAAAACTAATAAAACACAAAAAGGTGAGGTGGATTGAAGAAACCATGGATGCACTGGAAAAAGACAAAAAAAACAACGGCAAGCTGTATAAATATATTAACAAGCAAAATAAAAAATTAAATATGACAACAATAGAAAAGAAAGAGTGGCAAAATTATTTCAAAAATCTCTTAACGCAAGAAAACATACAAGCAAATGAAGATGAAGTTTTGGAAATAACAGAAGAAGAACGGCCTGAACAAAACATACCAACGGCAGAAGAATTTAACGAAGTGATAAGCCAACTAAAACAAAATAAAGCAGGGGGAACAGACTGTTTAGTTAATGAGTTGATTAAACATGGAGGGACAGCAATACAGCAAAGATTGTATAACCTGATTAAACAGATTTGGATAAAAGAATCAATGCCTAAAGAATGGGAAAAAGGGTTAATTATTCCGATATTTAAAAAAGGAAACCCAAAAGTTTGTGAAAACTACAGAGGCATTACTCTTCTAAATGTGGTTTATAAGATCTTGACCACAATGATAAATAAACGATTGATGGAGCATACAGATATAAAAATAGGGGATTATCAAAATGGTTTTAGGAAAGGAAGATCTACCGTAGATGCCATACACATAGTGACTCAGATAGCCGAGAAATTCTATGAATATGACATGTGGCTGCATATCCTCTTTATTGACTTCAAGCAAGCATTTGACAGTATTAAGAGGCTAGAAGTAGTAAACGATATGAGGAATATAGAAGTGCCTGGAAAGATGATAAGACTCGTGGAAATGACGATGAAAGAATCAAAGGCATCCGTATTAACGCAGGAAGGAACAACAGAAGAATTCGAATACAATGCAGGAGTAAGACAAGGAGATGGGCTGTCAACTACGCTCTTTAACATAACTTTAGACGCCATAATTAAGACGTGCAAACTCAATGGGACGATCACCAACAATTCAGTCCAGATAGTAGCATATGCTGATGACCTAGCGGTGCTGGCGAGAGACAAAAGAACCTTAGATGACATAACCAGATAAATTGAAAAGGAAGCGGTGAAAAGAGGCTTAACAATAAATGAAGAGAAAACTAAATACATGAAAATAGAGAGGAAAAACAAAGATACAGAGGAAAGAAATATAAAAATCGGGAATTAAAATTTTGAAATAGTCAGTAATTTTCAATACCTAGGAGTCACAATTTTGTTCAAGAAAGACGAAAATTAGAATATACCAAACTGTAATAAGAGCAACAGTCACCTACGGATGTGAAACATGGGTACTAAACAAAACAGAAGAAGAAATGATAGAGAGATGGGAACGCAAGGTACTGAGGACTATTTTCGGGGGAAAAAATACGGCAGATGGTTGGCAAAGAAGAACTAATCAAGAATTAAGGATGCTTTACAAGGAACCAACTGTAACAAGATACACAAAGGCACAAAGAATCAGGTGGGCAGGTCATGTCGAGAGGATGGATAGGTCAAGAATGCCAAAGAAGATACTATTAAGAAAACCAGTTGGGACAAGGAGACGAGGTAGACCAAGAAAAAGATGGCACGAAAAGTTTCAAGAAGATATAGGATCGATGGAAATTACAGACTGGAAAGAGAAAGCGAAAAACAGGATACAGTGGAGAAACATAGTGCAGCAATTTTTACATAGACATTAAATCAAATTATATAATAAATATAAGACATTAGTATATATTGTCATTTGTATTATGTAAAATTGTTATTGTTAAGTTGTAAAGCCCTAGGCCTCCAAGGCCTGTAGAGCATGTTAAATAAATAAATAAAGGAGTCACAATTAACAACAAAAATGAAAGAAACATAGAAATTACCAACAGAATACAAGCGGGTCATAGAGCATATTATAAGTACAAAAGTATTTTAAAAAACAAAAAAATCAGCAGGGTTACGAAAATCCGAGTATACAGAACAGCAATTCGAACAGTGGTGATATATGGGGCAGAAACCAGAAACCATGAGCCTAACAAAGAGGGAAGAAGAAATGTTAAAAATATTTGAAAGAACAATGGTAAGAAGAATTTATGGACCAAAGAAAACAGTGCACGGAGATTATGAAAGGCTCTTGAATTTAGAAATAAGAGACATACTAGGAGGTGAGGACATAGTGAAAGCTATAAAAACCCAGCGACTACGGTGGTATGGACACTTAAGAAGAATGGGAGAAGAAAAAGATGTAAGAAAAGTTACAATGTGGAACCCAAATATAACAAGGGCGAAAGGAAGACCAAAAAGCAGGTGGGAAGACCAGGTATAGGAGGACATAAAAAGATTGGAAGTGCCAAGATGGAGACAGAAAATACAGGACCGGGATATATGGAGGAAAATAACAGAGGACGCAAAGAGGAACCCTAGATTAGACTAGTTAACTGAGAGAAGAAAGAATGTGGAGTGACTCACCACAATAAATGAGTCAATGAGCTCAATAAGAGTGGCTCCAACTCCGCACGGAGTGTATAGCCTGTATATATATATATATATATATATATATATATATATATATATATATATATATATATATATCCTATTTTAGACCACGTTGTATGTTTGGTTTGTGTTGAAAATAAGATACAAGGATAGCAAAAAACTTTTTCCCACTTAATAGACCCGGTTAATCAGCCCCATTTATTATACCAATTAATATTAAATGCACGACTTTGACGATTACCTGAGGATTTAATAATATAAGCTTTATTATATATACTTAAAGTATTAAAATTATTCCTGAGCAGCCAGTCAATTATATCTTAAGATATTTTGATTTCCTTTAACTTATCCATTTTATAAAAACATAAATTGTAAAAACAGCCTAACCAAACCAATAACAACACAAATAAAAATATATGAAATACAAAAATTCACCCAAACACTAATTAAAAAAAAATAAAATGATAAAATCACACCAAGAAATACCCTGACTGTTAAATTCCTTATAGAATATAAGTAAAAACAAAAGTGAGCCTAATTCTGGTTTAGCCTACATTGCGTTATATTTCTGGGTAGTATGACGTGAAGCGATATAATTATTACGTTTCTCTATCTAGTATGATAGAATTGATCCAAAAGATGACATAACCCAGACATCCAAAGTGAAAGTTATCCTCCTACACCAACTTGTTTTATATGGTCCACATAATGTTCAGAAAAAAGTCACACCATTTTAAGCGTCGGGTTTGGGGGGGGGGGAAGAGGGGGGACAAAATCGACAAATTCGTAGTTTTTTACGTTTTTCGTCAATTTTTCTAAAACTGTGCGGTTAAGCATGAATAACCCTCTATACAAAAATGTTCTACATTAAATTTTAAATAAAAAAGGTCCGATGCATAATCCTTATAAAATGAACGGTTCCAAAGTTACGGAGGTAGTATAGTATAATTAGTCGAAAAAAGGCCTAACCCAGACATCCAAAATAAAAGTTTTCCTTCTACACCAAATTGTTCTATATGGTCCACATATGGTTCAGTAAAAAGTTACACCATTTTGAGCGTCCGGTTTGGGGGGGAGAGATGGGGGAGAAGTCGGTAAATTAGTAGTTTTTTTTTAGTTTTTCGTCAATATTTCTAAAACTATACTTTAGCGTAAACAATGTTCTATACAAAATTGTTCCACATAATATTTAAAATAAAAAAGGTCCTATAAATAGTTGTTATAAAATCAACGGTTCCTGAGTTACGGAGGGTGAAATGTGGAGGTTTTCGATACTTTTTATATTTTTTGGGCAATTGATGATAATTTTGGGTGGTGAGGTTGACGTTTCTTCAAGGGCTTATCACTAACATACCATCGGCCACTGATATAGCAAATTTGATATATAAAACACAATTATGTTGAAGAAAATCAGTAGGGAATTGCAAAAAAAAATATAAAAAGTTTCGAAAACCTCCACTTTTCACCCTCCGTAAAGTCGACTTTACACTACATGATTTATCATGTGATTTGTCATATGATTTTTCCCATGACGAGCCGCATGACAATGCTTATGACAAAACGAGCCGAATATCAATGCTTATGATAAAATCATATGACAAATCACACAGTGTAAACATGTAAATTTCACTCCATGACCAAATCATATTATGACAAATCACATGATAAATCATGTAATGTAAAGTCGACTTAACTCTGGAACTTTTGATTTTATAACAATTATGTGTAAGACCTTTTTTTTTTAATTTTATGTAGAACATTTTTGTACAGAACATTGTTTACGCTAAAGCATAGTTTTAGAAATATTGACGAAAAACCTAAAAAAAACTACTAATTTACCGATTTCTCCCCCATCTCCCCCCAAACTGGACGCTCAAAATGGTGTAACTTTTTACTAAACAATATTTGGACCATATAGAACAATTTGGTGTTGGTGGAAAAATTTTACTTTGAATTTTTAGGTTAGGCCTTTTTTTGGACCAATTATACTATACTATCTCAGTAACTTTGAAACCGTTCATTTTAGAAGGATTATGCAATATTATGCATAGGGCCTTTTTTATTCCAAATTTAATGTAGAACATTTTCGTATAGAAGGTTATTCATCCTAAACCGCATAGTTTTAGAAATATTGAAGAAAATCCTAAAAAACTACGAATTTACCGATTTCTCCCCCCTCTCCCCCCCCCAAACCCGACGCTCAAAATATTGTGACTTTTTTCTGAACATTATGTGGACCATATAGAATAATTTGGTGTTAGAGGATAACTTTCACTTTGGATGTCTGGGTTTGGGTCTAGTTATACCATACTAATCGTGTATTATTGTACGCATAGGAAACTATATTGCTGGTTTCGAGAAGTTTGTCGTAACTTATAACACAACGGAGTCGAGTCTGGTTTCTGCCTCCCTTGGTAGTGATATGAGAATAGAATAGTATAGAAATATGCTTTATTGTCATGAAAAATTGTACAATTTTATCGACAAAGCATATAAAAAGTCAAGAACAAAACAATAACAGTCCAATTTACTTAAATTACATAAATCGTCAATATATTTACAATAATAACAATAATAATGAAGTTAAACAGAAGTAATCAATTGCAAAATTTAAGTAAATTGCAAATGCATAGTCTACCTAGTAATTAATAAGTTTAAAAGTTAAGCTGCTGCATATGACACCCAAATATAGACAAAAAAATGATAATAAAAATACTACTTGTGCAAAGGGTACTGTAATTTCTTAGTTATTGGTTAAGAAAATCTTCTACTGAATAATATGGTCTTTCAGATAGGTAGGCTTTTGTCAGTTTACGGAATTTGGGGAAAGATGCTGCAGATTTAAGTTGTAGAGGGAGATGGTTGTAAAGTTTTTTTGCGGAATATAATATAGATTTCTTTACTCAGAGGACGGGGTCGGCATATAGACGTCAAACGTAGAATTTCTCGTGAAGTAGTCATGATTAGGTCTTGGTGGACAGACATGTAGATGTTTACGAATTAAGCAAACAGTTTCTAAAATATACAAAGATGGAAGGGTTAAAATTCTGTGATCTTTGAAGTAACTTCTGCAATGTGTTGTTCTTCTGAGGCCAAACAGATATCTAATTGCTCTTTTTTGTAATTTGAAAATAACATCGAATTGGGCAGCTGTACCAGAACCCCAAAAAGGAAGACCATAACGTAGATGTGACTCGAACAAAGAAAGATATGTTATTTTGGAAGATGCTAAATTGAGTTCATTCGAAACAGATCTTATAGCATAACAAGCTGAGGATAGTTTCTTCCTTAACAAATCGATATGGTGGGACCATTTAAGGTTGCTGTCTAAAAAAATACCAAGAAATTTTACAGAATCAACGGTACTGATCTGGCTGTTATTAAGAGGTAAGGGTTGAAAAACTCCTTTATAAGACAATGCTACTGTTTTATCTACGTTAAATGAGAGTAAATTAGAGTCAGACCAGGTTTTTATTGTAAGTAGATCAGAAGTTATAGTAGCATGAAGAGTTGCAATATTTGAGTTGCTCCAAGTGATACTGGTATCATCAGCAAAAAGAAAGACTTTTCCATCGATTTTTAAACTAGTGATGTCATTAATAAAGATATGGAAAAGTAGAGGACCCAATACTGAACCTTGAGGTACCCCACATACAATGTTTTTGAGACTAGAGTCTGTATCATTTGCTCTATCCAGTTGTTTCCTATCATCCAAGTAAGATTGGAACCAATCTAAAGAAATACCTCGAATTCCGTAGAAATTTAGTTTTCTTATCAAAATGTTATGATTTACACAATCAAAAGCTTTGGCGTAGTCACAAAAAACGGTGGCAGTGTAAGATTATTGTTCAGTGCTTGATAAACCTCATGTAGTACAGAAAAGATGGCATCAGTGGTGCATTTATTATTTAAAAAGCCGAACTGATTTTGTGATAAAATGTTGTTTTTAACTATAAAGGACATAAGTCGGGCTTTTATGAGTCTCTCAATAATTTTGGAGAGTACCGGTAGTAGTGCAATAGGTCTATAATTGCAGGTATTAGATATTTCACCACCCTTATGAAGAGGAAAAATGATGGCTGTCTTCAGGCATTCTGGAAATTTACCTTTCTCAAAGGAATCATTAATTAGGGAGATGAGGGATTTTAACACATTCTCTGGGAGATTAGAAAAAATTTTTATCGATAGACCATCAGTACTACAGGAGGATTTGTTTTTGATACTATTGATTGTTTGGATCAGTTCAGATTTATCGACTGGTTTTATAAAGAATGAATTCGAGACCTTTCTTGAATTAGGGAGATCAGCAATTGGATCTTGTTGTGGCAAAATAGTTGATGTAATATTTTTACTCACATTAACAAAGTAATCATTTAGATTTTCAGGGTCTGGAAGGGAAATTGTTTTAGCAGTGTGGGTTTTATTTTGAAGATCGTTTATTATGGACCAAGTTTCTTTTGCAACACTTTTTGAGCTTCCCAAACGCTTATGGTAGTAGTCTTTTTTAGCTGATTTTATAAGTTTAAGAGGTGCTGCTCACAGCATAGATAGGCATATAGATGCGTTCCAGATGCGTTAGTTATGCAATAATTTACACTTTGTATTATTACGAGCGTTTGTTATTCCTCGCGATTCCAAATAAACAAAACAGAGACATTTCATCAATAATTATAGAAATATGATGTCCCAGAGATGACATAAAATGTGTAAAAAATTTGTGGGGAGGCTAAGCCTCCGTTGCCTCCTCTGACGAGCCGCCACTGGTGTAGATAAGGATGGGAGAAAAATAGGCGCAGCAAACGCAACGGTTGGCAATGGATAGGACTGACTGGCGTAATACACTTGGGAAGGTCGAGACTCTTTCATCGGGCTGTAGCACTATTGATGATGATGATTATTTATTATACAGTGATGAGCGCGCTAATAATCGCCAAAATAGCACGAAAGATGGAAAACGTGAATTACGTTGTCAGATAAAAAGAAATAAAACTAGTCGAGTTAAGAAATTTTGCGATATTAACCAATAAATGTACATTATTTTGATTGTTTCCAATCTTTACACGTATTAGAGGAGTATGTAAACCAAAACTGTCACTGTGACAGTGGTAGTTGCCAAACTCGTGCGATCCGTCTAAAGGCGGGAAACAATCAATATACATAATGTAAATTTATAGGTCAATGTCGCTAAATTTTCCAACAAAGTTTCATTTCTTTTTATCTCACAATTTAATACGTTTTCCATCTTTTGTGCTATTTTTCCGGTTATTAGCTCGCTCATCACTGTATTTATTACATTAGGTAGCTTTTATTTAGATACCTGGTATCTAAAAATTTAAGACGTTTTAAACATACGTTCATATAAAGTTTTTTCGTAAAATAAATCAAAGAATCCCATTAAATAGTGTACCTAACTTTTGAAACACCCTGTATATTGACTAACATCTATTTAAGTTAAATTTGCTTTTTTTGCTAAAAAGTACGCTAAAGGTGCGCCTGATCGATCTTACCAAATTCAAATTGTTTCTACCGTTTTTTGCAAAACTTATTAATTTCCACAGCCGGTCCAGTCAATTCGACTAAATAGATCTTAATAATTTTGGGCGCATTTTCTTCGTTGAGACTCAAACTAATGAGAGTTTTTTTAAATTACGCATGAATGATAATATGTACATATTATAAATTGCACTAATGATAATATATGTACCTACAGTTGACTTACCTAGAGGCCGGTCCTGGCAGCTTGGGTAACTCTGATAATTATACAATAGAGTAGGTTTGGAGTACAAGGGATTATTCATCCTTACAGTTGTTATTAAAATAAGTTTTATAATTAAACACTAAATTTCTGGATATAGATACATTTTTCCATAAGCGTTATAACAAAATAAAAACTGAAATAATGAGAAATTTCAAATTCAGCAGCAATACATGCATTTTTTCAGCATAAATAAAAATTCAGTTTATCAATAACACACAGTATTTGTCAAGAAAGGGAATCAAGATTTTGCAAAATGTAACCATATCTATGTTCCGTTTGTGGAAGAGACATAATTGTTGCTAGGTTTTCAAGCAATTTTTTTGCTCCCATCCAGGTTTTTGTCTTGAAAATTGTGTATTAGTCGAGTTAACCGACATTCCAGCAACAATTAGGTACCTTAAAAAACAAAACATACCAAATTAAAGGCATTGTTGAGTTTGTTCCTCCTGAAAACGAAATAACAATTGGACATTATATTTCCCACTGCCGACAAAATAAAAATAAATGGGAAACTTACGATGATCTTAAAACTTCGGTGGGCTCAAACAAGACAAAAAGCAAATCTTTTGTTTTATTCTTAATTGTAGATTATTTTTTCTAACAAGTTTTCTTCCAATGATCAGTACTATACCAGCCCCGAAACATATCGTTTCCGTAAACGTTTGTGGGGCACTACAGTTTTAGGTAAAATTGGAGCGCCACATTATATTATGGTGTGAAACTTTCTTGTTTACGTACAACAAATTAGACGCTTTGGCCAAAATGCAGAACAAACCAAGCACTAATTTGTGGTTTATTCAGTTTCTCTCTAATCGTTTGGATTCTATATGGGGCAGTACAGCTTTACGCAAAATTGAAGCGCCACATTTTATGTTGTATAACTTATTTGTTAATGTAGAACAAATTACAGGCTTTAGCAAAAATGCAGAACAAACCTAGCACTAACTTGTGGTTTAGTCAAATTTCCTCTAATTGTTTGGATTCTATATGCGGCAGTACAGCTATACGTAAACTTGGAGCGCCACATTATATCTTGTATATCTTTTTTGTTTATGCAGAACAAATTAAACGCTTTCGCATAAATGCAGAACAAACCTAGCACTAACTTTTGGTTTATTCAGATTTTCTCGAATCGTTTGGATTCTGAATGGGGCAGTACAGCTTTACGTAAACTTGGAGCGCCACATTATATCTTGTATATCTTTTTTGTTTTTGCAGACCAAATTACACGCTTTCGCATAAATGCAGAACAAACCTAGCACTAACTTGTGGTTTATTCAGATTTTCTCTAATCGTTTGGATTCTATATGTGGCAGTACAGATTTACGTAAACTTGGAGCGCCACGTTGTATGTTGAATAACTTTTTTGTTTATGGAAAACTAATTACTCACTTTCGCCTGGAGGTAGAATAAACCTAGCACTAAGTGGCTATCTGCTTGAATATTTCGGAAAGTTTTTGTTTTCGAGTGGGCCGTACAAGTTTATGTAAAGTTAAAATGCCATATATTTTTTTTCAATAACTCTTTTATTTTTTTAGAACAAACTTCAAAATTACAGAACAAACTAGAACAAACCTAGCACTAACTGCTACAGTTGTGAAAAGATATATTGGGAACTGGGGCAATACAGGTTTACATACATGTTCTGAACTCTGTATCGTTGAAGCTTGCCTTATCCTGAAACTTATTTTCAAGTGTTTTCTCCACCTTGCTCATTTTAATGTTATTCCAGACGACCTGATTTCCTTCTTCGTCAATGTTATAATTGTTCTCCATTTCCGTACATCGTTTTTTAAAGTCCAATATATCCAACCTAGACATTTTTTGTTTCTCAATCAAAGAATGCACGTTATCTACCTCATTTTGGGGGTGACTCGTTATCAAAAATTTGTGGGTAATTTTAGGTATTTTCAATTTCTATACTGCAGAATATCATTCTGCTAACATATAGCTAACATATCAAATCTTCATAGCTAACATATCAAAAAAAGAAATTGATATTGCGTCGATGTGTGCTTTTGCCCTGGGGATCATCCAGCCACCCTTTTTCGGGGATGAAAAAAATATATCTCCGCAAGGCAATACTTTTCGAGTTATTTGCGAGTGAATATGTTCATTTTTCAACATAAAACCACCGTTTTAGACTGTTTTTTGCAAATAACACAAAAAGTGTGTATTTTATTGAAAAAAATTATCTAATCAAAAATATAGCTTATAAAAAAGTGAAAAAAATTGTGTATACATGGAGTCAGTAGACCTAGTAGAGGCAGAGTTGTAGCTCGTGGAAAATGGGTTCTTATTAGTCAAATGCAAAATCGAATATTTCAAGTTGAGATAACCAAAAAATGAAGCACTTTTCGAGTAAAACTCATTATAACTTTTTTAAAGTCTTTAGAAAAAGCTTTATTTTTGTTTTTTTTAAATGTTTCAAGCATCAAAAGTAAGCCACTTACGCTAAAAATAAAGTTGGTGCTTTTTTTTTAAAAAAAATCGCAAAAATCTCCGCCTAATTAGCATCTCAAATGAAATTAACCGTTATAGCTTTACAATTTACCTATGTATTTATGTACTTATGTATTTTTATAGGATCTCTGTTTCACCGTTTCAAAGTGATTATTTAAAAAAATATATTAAAAATAAATTGAAATTTTGAAAAAAAAGGTTCTTTTTAAATTTTTTCCAAGAATATTTTTTCGTTAAAATACTTACTTTTTGAGTTATTTGGAAAACGCGTTTAAAAACGTGCTTTTTTATTGAAAAATGAACATGTTCACTCGCAAATAACTCAAAAAGTATCGACTTAATCTTAAAACTTTATAATTTTTTTTGATAGATACTTACAATTCGTCAGTTTGTTCACCTCCGGTCTTATTTTGAACTTATTTTTGTTCACCTCTGAGAAGATGTGGTACTCACCCCCAGGGCAAAAGCACAAGCCGATATACAATATCAATTTTTTTCTTTGACATGTTAGCTATGTGTATGCCAAATTTCATGTCAAATCTAAGCTGTTCTAAAATTCTGAGGTTTTGCAATATTTTACCGTGAGTGAATGGACTAATAGTTCAGTTTAATGATAGAAATAAGGGTTCGTACACTTATGGGATCAAAGTAATACTAACTGCTATTTTAATATTTAGATACCTACGATTGGTAAGTTTTCAATTTTACAAGATAGTATTGTCAATTTTTTTCGGCACCTACCGGCGCGGCGCCTTTTTGATTCAGCGCCGAGGGGCGCCGCCCCTCTTCGCCCTTATGGACGGTGCGGCCCTGGCCACATTGTAGGGTTGGGCTTAATTGTGCCTGTTATCATACGCATAGTACGGTTTAGTTGGGTGTCGACCAGGTGGGTATGCCTGCTATTTAGCCACACTGGAGCACAGTATTCTGCCACTGGATATATCAGGCCAAGAGCAGAGGATCTTAATGTTGATGCTGTGGACCCCCATGTAGTGCCGCATGTAGTTTGCTCCCCTAAGTTAGTTTTATAGGCTGTTTCTAATCTCGATTTATCTAATGAATTTCTGTAACTTACTCACAGCGAGCTGAGGTCTTTTTGGGCTTAAAGAAGTCTATATTAAATTCCGTGTTAAATATGGTCATCAGCGTAGCGTAATTTACGAACACCGAACCTTTTTCTTTGCAAAATTTATACATATATAATAAATTTTATACATGTATAACCGTATACATAAATACATAAATATATAGTCACGAGTTTTGTCATCGCTGACGAATTATCTGGCAGTTCGCTTCCTTATGTAGTGAGAATCCACTCTAGTAATGGACTCGATGATGGACTCGGGACTTCCCGTTTTTCCATTCTTATGAGTTCCTCGCTTTTCTTTTGGGATAAACCCATCTACAGTACGACGTTGTATTTTAATTTGTTATAGTCTTGTCGCTTATTTCCAGTGTTGCAATGAAATTGTGCTAACACACGGTATGTTTTTTTGCATTCAAAGCATTTTTCCTCAGTACATATTGCTTTTATTTTACAAGCGTGGGTCACATTTTGCACAATTTTTTTAATAACATCCAATGTTTATTGCAATCTGTCTCATCACAAACAATACGCAGTATGCATAATTATTGTAAAATAACATAGAGAGACGCCGCCCAGTGGGGAGCACCCTGTAAGACATATAAAATTATAATTTTAAAATGCAACATAGCCGTTACTTGGAACATACCTAATAGATAAAATTTAGTATAGTAGACAGCACAGGGCAATAAATATGATTATTAGAAGTCTAAAAATAAGAATAAAAATACGAAAAACTTTAAAAAGTCACTGAAACTAACACTTGATTATTTCACCGCACTATGACACTGCACTCTGTTTCTCCAGATTTACTAGAGGTCCAAAGGGTCAGGTCTTTTTAGTCTTCTTTCATGGGAAATGTTGAGCAGGTTCGTGGGGAGCGGATTTGTATGACAAGATAGTCTGGTCTTGTATATAGAATTAACAGCAGATATTGCTTTGCTAACAGTTGGTAGCTATAGATCGTGGTGTAATCTGTGATTCGTAACATACCAAGGAGCATTGCAGATCTGGCGCAATACTTTTGATTGGAATCGTTGAAGTTTTTGAATGTTGGTGTTACTTGCTGTTCCCCATATTTGTGCTGCATATAGCCATACCGGTTCCAAAATACATTTATAAATTAGAAGTTTGTTCTCCAGGCTGAGATTTGATTTTCGACTCATGTACCAATACATTTTCCAGTAGATTAAGCTGAGTTGAAGACGTTTTTTTCCAAATGTGAGTGCCTCAATTAAATTTAATATCCAAATGAATTCCGAGGTATTTTACGACTTTATTGACATAGTGGAGTGGTATTTATAGAAACAGGTGGCGCGACATCTTTTTTAAAGTAACATTTTGCACATATTTCCATATAGATCTGAGTTTTTGTGCCTATTTTAAAACCGTGGGGCTGCTTTTAAAACTGCAGATAATGTCTGATTGTATAAAAAGAAGAATCGATTTTTTACAGAAGCCATTTTACAGGATGTTTCTTTCTGGTGCCGAACTTAAATTTCGTTGCAGATACTGCTATATAGCATTAAAAAATAGATTTTTTTCCTATTAAACTGCATTCAAAGGTTATTTCATGAAAAAATTGCAGATATTACCATATGGTTTTCAAGGTGTGATATAAGATACTCGAAATATATAAAATAAATAATAAATAAATGAAAAAATAAAAGGTACAGAGGAACCCCGTTAAGTCGGCCTCCGATAACACGGAAATCAGGCTAACCCGAACCGATTTTCATCAGACAAACATTTTAACAATAAAAACGTAATATTGGCAACCGAAACTCACTGAAATTTTTACCAAGGAATGAACAGTACTATATATAACTCTACGTAATTCACATGTACTGTGTATAATGTATTTCATGTTTTTGCAATTATAATGGAGTTTATCTCTAAGGATACCGTATTTTATTAATTTTACTATATTCTACGGCTAACCTGGATTTTCGATAACCCGGATCGGCCGCGATCCCGATTAATCCGACTTATCGAGGTTCCACTGTAGTCTTTATATACACTGCGTTTCAAAAGTAAGGTAAAATATTTAAGGGGGCTATTTTTGGGTTTATTTTAAGAAGAAAACTTTATTTGGGATGTCCTAAACGTCTTAAATTTTGAGATATACGAAAATCTATAAATCCCTAGGGTGTTTCATTTAAAATAAGTAGGTTATTACAGCTTGAATTTGTTAATAAAACAATCTAAAATTTTGACCACCATGTGCAAAGATAGGTATAGGAACCCATAAAAAAATTGAAAGCTAAGTAAATTTTCCATGCGATAAACTAATAAAATACAGGGCGTTTAAATTAACATAAATACGTTATTACAGCTTGAATTTATTAATAGAGCAATCTAATATTTTAACCACCCTCTACAAAATTTTGCTACAATAAATATCTATTTAAATACGCTGAGTAGTCTACTATTAAGATCCACGAAAAAATTTGTCAACTCTTCTTATATTCTTAGATATTTACTTTTTTCTAAAACCTTTTTATAAAACATTTTTATAAAAATCGAAATAAATCAAAACACCCTGTACTTAGGTATAGAGAACCCTTATAAAAATAGAGCTTATTTTTTAAGGTAAATTCAAAAATGTTATCTGATATGGGGTGTTCCGTAAGAAAAAATATAACTTTGATTATATTACTATTTTGATTAAATATGTGAATGGCAGTCCAAAGATAGTGACATTTCGTTCATAATTCTCTTGCACCAAAATTTACAGATTGGCTTCTTATGTATACAAATCTAAACTCTCTTTTATCCAAATTTAATTAATTTATAAGTACTGTTCAACTTTTAAATCCTCATATTATTCTCCCAATAGAAACATGGCTTAATTCTTCAATCCCCGATACTATTGTAAACATTGATAATTTTACTATATTCCGCAGAGACAGAGGTACTTGTCGGGGGGAGGAGTATGCATCTATTTAGCAAATGTAATTACTAATATTTTTTCAATAACTAATAAAACAATAGACTTGCCAGGTATAGAAATTATCCATTTACTTGTTACTAATAATTCTTTTACATTTAATATAGTTTGCATATACCGACCTCCGGATACAGTACTTACTGAGGACAATATGCTTATTGACAAACTTGAGAAATTATCATCCCTTGAAAATCTCATTGTCGTTGGAGATTTCAATTTTCCTGAGATTAGCTGGCCCATTATTTCCAAAACTGACACTATTAACTCCCAAAATTTGTTTAAAAACTTTGTCATGAACTCAAACTTAATCCAACTAATAACTGAACCTACAAGGTTTATAGTTAACAATCATCCTTCAATTTTAGACTTATTTTTTACAAATGATGATCAATTAGTTTCTACACTTGATGTGTCCTCTCCTGTGGGTATTTCTGACCACTCACTTATTACTGGTCACATTCAATTTAATCTAACACCACTTTGCAAAGATAATCTCGTAACGTATGCCACTACTGATTTCTTTGCTGTTAATTTAGTTTTGTCCCAGATAGACTGGCCATCTATTTTTCTTAATCACCCAGATCCATCGTCAATGTGGAACTCTTTTCTTCATACTGCTATTACAACAATTTCTGATAATACAACTGAACGACAAATATACAAAAATCGATTAAAACCTTGGATTAACCTCTCGACTATCCGCTTAATTCGACATAAGCGAAAGCTTTGGCGAACGTATAAACTTACTGGTTCCCTGCATGATTTTCTCGCTCACCGTAATTTTTCTAACAGAGTCAAACAATCGTTGCTAAAACTAAGAACAGCATATGAAGAATCTGTCATTTCTAGTGGTAACAGTAAAAAAATTTATCGGTACATTCGCACATCTTTATCTTCTAAAGTATCCATACCATTACTTCAAAAAGATGACGGGTCCATATGTTCTTCGAATAATGAATCTTCGGAATGTTTATCCTTATTTTTTTCTCAGGTTTTTACAGACGAACCTAATGACACCATTCCTCAAATAATGAGTCCACGTCTCCTTACAACTCTTGATAATATATCTTTCACACCAGATGTTATTAAACAACATTTGTCGAAACTGCGCAATAAGTCATCACCTGGATTAGACGGACTAACTTCCTTTTTCCTTAAACAGTGTGCAGAGTCTGTAGCCATTCCTAGATCCTTTATAATGAATACTTCTTTTAATCAGGGTTCTCTTCCCTCGTCATGGAAATTGGCTTCGGTTACTCCTATATTCAAGAGAGGAAATAAAATTGACTGCAATAATTATCGTCCAATCAGCCTAGTTCCTATTGTCGGCAAGGTCATGGAATCCATTATTTCTGAAGCTGTCTGAATTCCTCCTTCAAGAAAATATCATCCCTCACCAGCAGCATGGTTTTATCAAGGGTCGTTCAACGATCACAAACTTACTTCATTGTATAAGTGACTGGTCATCATCTTTAAACAATCGACATCCTGTTGATGTAGTCTATTTAGATTTCTCCAAAGCTTTCGATCGTGTTCCCAAACGTCGATTACTAGCTAAATTGGATCACTATGGTATCCGCGGAAAGTTAAACTTTTGGATTCAAAATTTTCTATCAGACAGGTACTTCCGAGTTCGTGTTGGGGAAGCTTATTCACTGGACAAACCAGTCAAGAGCGGAGTTCCACAGGGATCAGTACTTGGACCACTACTATTTTGTATATACACTAGTGATCTTCCTCTTGTTGTATCCAGTAAGGTTTCCATTTACGCAGATGATACTAAATTATATGTGAATCCAATTATTGACCAACATGTTCTTCAAACCGACCTTGACGCAATATTCAAGTGGTCCTCAGAGTGGTTACTTCCACTGAATATTGAAAAATGCGTCATACTACATATTGGCAAAAATAACCCATTACTACCGTACTTTATTAATGGGCATCCCATAGAGTCAGTAACCTCCCACAAAGATCTTGGAGTGATAGTTAACAGTAACTTAAATTGGTCTGACCATATAGTGTCCGTGTGTAAACGTGCAAATTCCAAACTGTTTCTAATCCGCAAATGTTTTACATGAATATTTTTAACCTCAATGAGTAAACTTTACTCTATATACGTCAGACCTATTCAGGTTTTAGTATTAAAAACAACAATACTGTAGTAGCGAAGCTTAATCATCTGTTGTATATGGATGATTTGAAATTAATGGCTTCTACTCGAGACAATCTAGAAGAAATGCTAAAAACAGTAGAAACATTCTCTAATGATATTAATATGCAATTTGGACTAGACAAGTGCCGCGTTTTAAATATAGTCAGAGGAAAGATACAGCCCGGTGGATTCGATATGCAAAATGGCCAGAACATCGAGGCCATGGGTGAAAACGATATATACAAATATCTTGGAGTAAAGCAGGCGCGGAAAATTGACCATAAGCAAATGAAAACTGAGATAACTACTGAGTTTATACGAAAGATAAAACAGCTGCTTCGTTCACAGCTTAACAGCAAAAATTTGTTTAAAGCACTAAACACCTACGCTTGTTCCGCGCTTAGCTATTCATTTGGTATTGTTAAGTGGACAAAAACAGATATAGAAAATCTTCAGCGAAAAGTACGAACACACCTCACAAAGGCACAAAAACACCATCCTAAAAGTGCAGTAGAAAGAACGACATTACCACGGAATCTAGGAGGAAGAGGGCTTATGGATATAGGTGAGCAATTAGATAAACAAATTGCTAATTTAAGATCTTATTTTCAGATGCAAGCTGAGACATCTACTCTACATCGCGCTATTTGCGCAGTAGATGACACAACACCGATCAAACTGAGGGAACCAGAAATGCGCATAAACCACCTCACTAAAGACGAAAAAATGCGCACCTGGATGGGTAAACCTCTGCACGGGCGACATCGCAATGAGGTCAGCCAAGACTATGTCGACAATACAGCGTCGAACTATTGGTTGACATCAGGAAAGATGTTCCCTGAAACGGAGGGTTCATTACTGGCCATTCAGGATCAGGTTATACCAACCAGAAATTACCTGAAATATATCATCAAAGACCCTCAGGTTAAAAACGACAGTTGCCGATATGGATGTCAAGCCCAAGAAACCATCCAACATCTTACAGGGGGCTGCCAGGCATTTGCTGCAACTGAATACAAGGAACGGCATGACGCAGTGGGAAAAATCCTCCATCAAGAGATAGCTATCAAGCTGGGACTTCTCCAAACGGACCAGCTCCCGTATTATCAATACGTCCCTGAGAGTATGCTTGAGGATGGCAACTACAAGCTATACTGGGACCGCACTGTGCTCACAGACCAAACAGTGGCACATAATAGACCAGATCTCGTACTAGTTAATAAATTAACAAGACAAACAACACTAATTGATGTGGCGATACCTAACAACAATAATCTACGTAGTAAATTTACTGAAAAGATCGCCAAGTACAGAGATCTGGAAATTCAAATACGAAGGCAATGGAGAATGCAAAGTACCCAGACGATACCGATTACTATGTCTACTACTGGAGTCATTCCGAAGACCCTCCTCGAAAGCATAAAAAAGCTCGGTCTAAATGAACACCTTTATAAGACCATGCAGAAAGCTGTACTACTCGCGACGGCCAGATGCGTACGAAAATTTCTGGGAGAAACTCCAGCATACCAAGTCACCTAGGGCTCGATAACACGGAAAGAGTCCCACCAGAGCTCAATCCTTTTGATACCGTAGGTATCTGGGATGAGTCAATTTTCCCCTTAGAGGGAGTGTGAGCCGTATGGCTAAGTCTGGATAATAATAACCTGTGGGAGTTTTTTTGTCAGTTCTTCTATCAGGCGCGGCCCCCTGAGAATGGGGATGCTTTCTGGGTATTCGTAGCGCCAGTACCCAGAGAGTAGCAGGGATACTTGCCGTGGAACAAAAACTGACACCTGGCAGTAGGTATAAAATGCACACCCATGAGAATGGAGAATAATAATTTATGTTTAGGATCGCTGCCTGTGGATCGCCAGGGCACGTCTGGAGCCGGCGCTGGACGTGACAGCATGCGGGACGTCGGTGGCAGGGTGTTGAGGAGGCGGGCCCCTGTCATACAATCAGCTACAGCCCAACCACAACCACAACCACAAGCGAGCCAAACAACAACAAGAGCTCCACCCGCCGAAGGTGCTGCGCTGGATCATCAGCCGGCGCTCACTCAAGCGGGACGACCGAGGCAGCGCATGAAATGGACTGTGTCCATTAATGAAAACATTTTGCGCTTCTACTACAAGGTGACAAACCTCGGTCAAGAAACAATCGGCTACCGACAACAGCTGTATGCCGAATTTTGCAGGACGTACCCAGATATTCAAGTATCGGAGCAACGAGTATCAGACCAATACCGGGTAATTATAAGAAACAACCTTATCCCAGAGACTAGACGCAATATCATCAGAAGCGAAGTCGAACGGGAGATTCATAACGATATTGTAATTGAAGATCAAGTCCCCAATGAAGTTCATGAGCAGATTCCTGAGCTTGCCATACAAGAAACTCAACCTGACAATACAGAGCAGGAAAACAACGAGCTACATGATAACCTAGTAAGCGAAATGGCACGTGCTGTACAAGAGTTTAATGGAACAAACCCACTTAGCAGACCACCGCTACCACGAATAAACTCTTGTAAGAGACTAGGTGTGCTGTTACAAATTGTGAACACTGAAGTCCTACTCAATTATGTCGTAGAAGCCCACACATTAGAGTATCTGCACATGCTAATCTACTGTGCAGCAACAGCAATTGCTAATGTAATGGGCATTAAGATCAGAACACGACGGGGTACTAATAATGGAAGGACTGGTAGCAGAAGTGCACCCTGGGAAAAAAGACTGCTCGGAAAGATTGAATTGCTGCGTAGGGATATTGGTCAAGTCACAGAATATATACGAGGTGTAAGAAGTACAAGAGTCATCAGGAGAGCTGAAGAAATAATACGGAATACTGCAAGACACTCAAGATACGATCCAGAAAACAACACAGCCCAACAGTGCCTGGATACATTAAAACAAAGACTCTCAGTTTATTCAGGACGACTAAGAAGGTACAAAGTGAGTAACAACCGAAAATCCGACAATGCCCTTTTTGAGACTACTGAGAAGGCGTTCTATCGAAAACTCAATTCCACCGTAGAAAATCTCGATAAGTCTTACCCAAGCCAAGAAGAAATTCATGAGTTTTGGGGAAATCAACTTTCCACACCAGCTGCTCTTAACAACAATGCTGGATGGATAGAAGATACGGCACAGAACTGCCAACATACACTACTACTCTCTACGAACCCTTCACCACTGAGGAAGTCTCAACTATCATCAAAGAGCTTCATAACTGGAAATCTCCTGGACCAGACGGAGTTCAAAACTTTTGGCTCAAGAAGTTTTGGAGTGCATATGAATGCTTATCAACACTAATTAATCATGTTATTTCTAATCCGCAGGATATACCATCATTTCTAACTCAGGGAACCACTTATTTAATACCGAAGGATCAAAATAACACCCAAGATCCAGCAAAATTCCGCCCAATTACTTGTCTTCCAACTTTGTATAAATTGGTCACATCCTGTGTAGTCCGGCGTATCTACCAACACTGTGCTCTGAACAATATCATAGAGCCTCAACAGAAAGGATGCGCTAAGGGTTCCATGGGTTGCAAAGAACAAATTATCATCGACTCAGTCATTTCTAATCAAGCATATTCCAAAAAGAGGAATCTATTTACTGCTTTTATTGATTACAAGAAGGCCTTTGATTCAGTCCCGCATGAATGGCTTATAGATATACTGAGAATATATAAAGTCGATTATAATATAGTGACCTTTTTACAACATATAATGACAGAGTGGAAAACTAGAATTCATCTTCAAATACCTGGTGAAAGTAACATCGAAACTGAAAATATCGTAATCAGCCGGGGCCTGTTTCAAGGAGATTCGTTGAGTCCTCTATGGTTCTGTCTAGCTATGAACCCACTATCTCAGCTATTGAATTCCACAGATGCAGGTTTTAGCATCAAAAATAACAACAATGTGGTGGCGAAGCTTAATTATTTATTGTACATGGATGATTTGAAATTAATGGCTTCCACTCGAAACCAACTCGACGAGATGCTAAAAACTGTAGAAACTTTTTCTAATGATATTAGTATGCACTTCGGACTAGATAAGTGCCGTATTTTAAATATAGTCAGAGGAAAAGTACAGCCCGGAGGATTCGATATGCAAAATGGCCAGAACATCGAGGCCATGGGTGAAAATGATATGTATAAATATCTTGGAGTAAAGCAAGCGCGGAAAATTGACCATAAACAAATGAAAATAGAGATAACTACTGAGTTTATACGAAGGGTCAAACAGCTGCTTCGCTCACACCTTAACAGTAGAAATTTGTTTAAGGCACTAAACACCTACACATGTTCCGCGCTTAGCTACTCATTTGGTACTGTTAAGTGGACAAAAACAGATATAGAAGCCCTTCAGCGGAAAGTACGAACACACCTCACAAAGGCACAAAAACACAATCCGAAAAGTGCAGTAGAAAGAACAACATTACCACGGAATCTAGGAGGAAGAGGACTTATGGATATAGGTGAACAATTAGATAAACAAATTGCTAATTTAAGAACTTATTTTCAGATGCAGGCTGAGACATCTACTCTACATCGCGCTATCTGCGCAGTAGATGACACAACACCGATCAAACTGAGGGAACCAGAAATACGCATAAACCAGCTTACTAAGGACGAAAAAGTGCGCGCCTGGATGGGTAAACCTCTGCACGGGCGACATCCCAATGAGGTCAGCCAAGATTATGTCGACAATATAGCGTCGAACTACTGGTTGACATCAGGAAAGATGTTCCCTGAGACGGAGGGTTCATTACTGGCCATTCAGGATCAGGTTATACCAACAAGAAATTACCTGAAATATATCATCAAAGACCCTCAGGTTCAAAACGACAGATGCCGATATGGATGTCAAGCCCAAGAAACCATCCAACATCTTACAGGGAGCTGCCAGGCATTTGCTGCAACTGAATACAAGGAAAGGCATGACGCAGTGGAAGAATCCTTCATCAAGAGATAGCTATCAAGCTGGGACTTCTGCAAACAGACCATCTCCCGTATTATCAATACGTCCCTGAGAGTATGCTTGAGGATGGCAACTACAAGCTATACTGGGACCGCACTGTGCTCACAGACCAAACAGTGGCACATAATAGACCAGATCTCGTACTAGTTAATAAATTAACAAGACAAACAACACTAATTGATGTGGCGATACCTAACAACAATAATCTACGTAGTAAATTTACTGAAAAGATCGCCAAGTACAGAGATCTAGAAATTCAAATACGAAGGCCATGGAGAATGGAAAGTACCCAGACGATACCGATTATTATGTCTACTACTGGAGTCATTCCGAAGACCCTCCTCGAAAGCATAAAAAAGCTGGGTCTGAATGAACATCTTTATAAGACCATGCAGAAAGCTGTACTACTCGCGACGGCCAGATGCGTACGAAAATTTCTGGGAGATACACCTGCATTCCAAGTCACCTAGGGATCGATAACACGGAAAGAGTCCCACCAGAGCTCAATCTCTTTGATACCGTAGGTATCTGGGATGAGTCAATTTTCCCCTTAGAGGGAGTGTGAGCCGTATGGCTAAATCTGGAATAATAATAATAATAACCTGTGGGAGTTTTTTGTCAGTTCTTCTATCAGGCGCGGCCCCCTGTGAATGGGGATACTTTCTGGGTATTCGTAGCGCCAGTACCCAGAGAGTAGCAGGGATACTTGCCGTGGAACAAAAACTGACACCTGGCAGTAGGTATAAAATGCACACCCATTGATATGGAGAATTATGGTTTATGTTTAGGATCGCTGCCTGGGGATCGCCAGGGCACGTCTGGAGCCGGCGCTGGACGTGACAGCATGCGGGACGTCGGTGGCAGGGTGTTGAGGAGGCGGGCCCCTGTCACACAAACAGCTACAGCCCAACAACAAGAACAACAACCACAAGCGAGCCAAACAACAGCAAGAGCTCCACTCGCTGAAGGTGCTGCGCTGGAACATCAGCCGGCGCTCACTCAAGCGGGACGACCGAGGCAGCGCATGAAATGGACTGTGTCCATCAACGAAAGCATTTTGCGCTTCTATTATAAGGTGACCAACCTCGGTCAAGAAACGATCGGCTACAGACAACAGCTGTATGCCGAATTTTGCAGGGAGTACCCAGATGTTCAAGTATCGGAGCAAAGAGTATCAGATCAATACCGGGTAGTCATAAGAAATAAACTCATTCGAGCCTATAAATCACCGGGTCCGGACGGGATTTATCAAATACTTCTACAGAAGGGAAACGACCTTCTTTTCAAAAAATTGTGTAAGATACTGCAGGCTAGTTTAGGGCTGGGGTACATACCAAAACATGGAGGCTGATAAGGGTGGCTTTTATACCCAAACCTGGCAAAATCGGACAGGAAAGGGCCAAGTCTCTGCGGCCATTATGTCTGATGTCATTCGTACTGAAGACCTTAGAAAAACTGCTCGATAGGCATATCAGGGATGGTGTATTGGTTGAAAGTCCGATAAATCGGGGACAATATGCATATCGAGCGGGAGTCTCCACAGAAACGGCACTGCACCATCTTGTACAGAGAGTGGAGTACGTTCTAGAAAACCAAGAGGTGATGTTAGGTGCATTTCTCGATATTGAGGGAGCATTTGACAACACCTCCTACGAAGCGATTATAAGGGCGATCCGTCTAAAAGGAATAGACGAAACAAGCTGTAGATAGATAGACTGCATGCTGAGAAGCCGTGTGATATATGCTACGTTGCTAGGGGATACAGTGTCAGCTCAGGTAGCCAGAGGCTGCCCACAGGGGGGAGTCTTATCTCCTCTATTGTGGAATCTGGTCATGGATGGCCTGATAGCTAGACTCGACAACGATAGGCATCACGTCCTGGGCTATGCGGATGACCTAGTCATCTTAGCCCACGGAAAATTTAATGGTATAGTCAGAGATCGAATGCAACAGGCTCTGACCGTAGTTACAGAATGGACTTCAAACGTAGGGCTTAACATCAGTCCTCTAAAGTCCAAAATCATTAAATTTACTAAAAGAAGGAATTCAGAGGAATTGGGTCCTCTAAGTCTAAATGGTGTACATTTAAATCTGGTGAGTGAAGTAAAGTATCTCGGGATAATATTAGACTCAAGACTTACTTGGAATCAGCAGATAGAAAGAATAAAGAAGAGAGCGGTATCTACGTTAATGGTAGCCAGACGTACTCATGGAAAAATGTGGGGTTTGAGACCAGACATGGTATATTGGACTTATAACATGGTGGTAAAACCCACAATTACATATGCATCAGTGGTATGGTGGCCAAAAGTGCAGCAAAAAAGTGCCATCATCAAATTAAGCAAGGTGCAAAGACTTGCTTGTCTCGGGATCACGGGGGCTATGAGGGGCACACCTACGGCAGCTATGGAGGCACTACTGGATCTCCCTCCTTTACATATAACAATAAGAGGTGAGGCGAGAATGGGCTATTATAGACTGCGAGAAAACCTGAGCAACGTACCAGTTAAATCAGGACATAGTAAAATAACGAATGAAATTAATGATGCTGAATGGATGATGATTTCTGACCATATGACATCAAGATATATGCCTGAAGTACCTTTTCAAGTGGACATTTGCCCACGAGACGAATGGGACAGAGGAAACTCTCGACACAGACTGCAGGGTTGCACCTGGTAATCGGACGGGTCTAAAACTGCAGACGGTTCGGGCGCAGGAATATTCTATAGTGGTGGAAATTTCAACATTTCTATTCCACTGGGGGAATGTACCTCCGTATTTCAGGCAGAGATTTTTGCAATCTTGCAGTGTGCAAGAGAAAACAACCTGAGGGCATTCGAACTGCAGCGGGTTAACATATGCACAGATAGCCAAGCAGCCATTGGGGCTCTTATAAGCCCTAAGGTGAACTCTAGGCTGGTGTGGGAATGTCGACAAGAACTTGATAGACTGACACAACATAACAGTGTTATACTGGTATGGGTTCCAGGTCATCGGGGCATATACGGCAATGAAAGAGCTGATGCACTTGCCAAGAGAGCATCAGCTACAAAATACCTGGGTCCAGAGCCGGCCGTGGGAGTGCCAAAAAGCACCGTCCGCGAACGAAAAAAAGCCTGGATCCGAAGCCAACACAACTCACACTGGGAGAGTGTACCCGGTCAAATACATGGCAAGATGTATATCGGACGGACATGTGCTAGTAGAGCTGAGTTACTGCTGAAAACAAGCAGGAATCAGCTCAGAGTCATAACAGGTTTCCTCACTGGACATGCGCCAGTTAAGGGTCACCTACATACAATGGGGCTGTTTCATGGAGACTTGAGCTGCAGACTCTGTAACAGAGAACCTGAAACAGTCAACCATATCTTGCATGACTGTGAGGCATTGGATCGGAGGCGGCAAACACTTTTCGGAGACATCGAAATGACTCCAAATTTATATGGCACCCACCCACTAGACCTGTACAAGCTAGTACAGGGTACCAGAATTCTGAAATGGGTTTCATAAACAATGGAAGATGTACAATAAGCCAAGTGGCTGCAGTACAACCGGTTCACAACAGACGGCCTCCAGGGAAAAAAATCATAAGGAACAACCTTATCCCAGAGACTAGACGCAATACGATCAAAAGCGAAGTCGAACGGGAGATTAATAACCAAGAGCTAGTTTTAGATCAAGTCCCTAATGAAATCCTTGATGAGCAGATTCCTGAGATTCCCATACCAGAAACTCAACCTGACAATACACAGCAGGAAAACAACGAGTTGCGCGATAGTCTAGAAAGTGAAATGGCTCGTGCCGTACAACAGTTTAATGGAACAAATCCACTTAGCAGACCACCGCTACCACGAATAAACTCTTGTAAGAAACTAGGTGCGCTGTTACAAATTGTGAATACTGAAGTCCTAACCAATTATGTCGTAGAAGCCCACACATTGGAATATCTGCATATGTTAATCTACTGTGCAGCAACAGCAATTGCCAATGTAATGAGCGTTAAGATCAGAACACGACAGGGTACTAATAACGGAAGGACTGGTAACAGAATTGCACCCTGGGAAAAAAGACTTCTCGGAAAAATTGAATTACTGCGTAGGGATATTGGTCAAGTCACAGAATATATAAGAGGTGTAATAAGTAGAAAAGTCATTAAGAGAGCTGAAGAAATAATGCGGAGCACTTCAAGACACTCGAGATACTATCCAGAAAATAACACAGCTCAACAGTGTCTGGATACATTAAAACAAAAACTCTCCGTCTACTCAGGACGATTAAGAAGGTATAAAGTTAGTAACAACCGAAAATGTGACAATGCACTTTTTGAGAACTCTGAGAAGGCGTTTTACCGAAAACTCAATTCCACCGTAGAAAGTGTCGACAAGTCTTACCCAAGCCAAGAAGAAATTCATGAGTTTTGGGGAAATCAACTTTCCACACCAGCTGATCTTAACAATATTGCTGGCTGGATAGAAGATACGACGCACAACTGTCACCACTACGTCACTGCTAACTACGAACCATTCACGACTGGAGAAGTCTCAAATGTCATCAAAGAGCTTCATAACTGGAAATCTCCTGGACCAGACGGAGTTCAGAACTTTTGGCTTAAAAAGTTTTGGAGTATTCATGAGTGCTTATCAATATTAATTAATCATGTTATTTCTAATCCGCAGGAATTACCATCATTTCTAACTCAGGGAATTACTTATTTAATACCCAAGGATCAAAATAACACCCAAGATCCATCCAACTACCGCCCAATTACTTGTCTTCCAACTTTGTATAAATTGGTCACATCCTGTGTAACCCGGCGTATCTACCAACACTGTGCTCTAAACAATATCATAGAGCCTCAACAGAAAGGATGCGCCAAGGGTTCCATGGGTTGCAAAGAACAGCTTATCATCGACTCAGTCATTTCTAACCAGGCATTCACTAAAAAAAGGAACCTTTTTACTGCTTTTATTGACTATAAAAAGGCCTTTGATTCAGTACCGCATGAATGGCTAATATATATATATTGAAAATATACAAAGTCGATGATAACATAGTGACCTTTTTAAGGCATATAATGAGAGATTGGAAGACTAAAATTCACCTCCAAATACCTGGTGAAAACAATATCGAAACCGAAAATATCGCAATCAACCGGGGCCTGTTTCAAGGAGACTCGTTGAGTCCACTGTGGTTCTGTTTAGCTTTGAACTCCCTTTCCCAACTATTAAACTCCACTGACTCAGGTTTGAGCATTAAAAGCAATAATACTGTAGTAGCGAAGCTCAATCATCTGTTGTATACGGATGATTTGAAATTAATGGCTTCCACTCGAGAACACCTAGAAGAGATGCTAAAAACTGTAGAAACATTCTCTAATGATATTAGTATGCAGTTCGGTCTAGACAAGTACCGTGTTTTGAATATAGTCAGAGGAAAGGTACAGCCCGGTGGATTCGATATGCAAAATAGCCAGAACATCGAGGCCATGGGCGATAACGATATGTACAAATATCTTGGAGTAAAGCAGGCGCGGAAAATTGACCATAAGCAAATGAAAACTAAGATAACAACTGAGTTTATAAGAAGGGTAAAACAACTGCTTCGTTCACAGCTTAACAGTAAAAATTTGTTTAAAGCACTGAACACCTACGCTTGTTCCGCGCTTAGCTATTCATTTGGTATTGTTAAGTGGACAAAAACGGATATAGAAAATCTTCAGCGAAAAGTACGAACACACCTCACAAAGGCACAAAAACACCACCCTAAAAGTGCAGTAGAACGAACGACATTACCCCGGTATTTAGGAGGAAGAGGACTTATGGATATAGGTGAGCAATTAGATAAACAGATTGCTAATTTAAGAACTTATTTTCAGATGCAGGCTGAGACATCTACTCTACACCGCGCAATTTGCGCAGTAGATGACACAACACCGATCAAACTGAGGGAACCAGAAATGCGCATAAACCACGTTACTAAGGACGAAAAACTGCGCACCTGGATGGGTAAACCTCTGCACGGGCGACATCCCAATGAGGTTAGCCAAGAATATGTCGACAATACAGCGTCGAACTATTGGTTGACATCAGGAAAGATGTTCCCTGAAAGGGAGGGTTCATTACTGGCCATTCAGGATCAGGTTATACCAACCAGAAATTACCTGAAATATATCGTCAAAGACCCTCAGGTTCAAAACGACAGATGCCGATATGGATGTCAAGCCCAAGAAACCATCCAACATATTACAGGGGGCTGCCAGGCATTTGCAGCAAATGAATACAAGGAACGGCATGACGCAGTGGGAAAAATCCTTCATTAAGAGGTAGCTAACAAGCTGGGACTTCTCCAAACGGACCATCTCCCATATTATCAATACGTTCCTGAGAATATGCTTGCGGATGGCAACTACAAGCTATACTGGGACCGCAGTGTGCTCACAGACCAAACAGTGGCACATAATAGACCAGATCTCGTACTAGTTAGTAAATTAACAAGACAAACAACACTAATTGATGTGGCGATACCTAACAACAATAATCTACGTAGTAAATTTACTGAAAAGATCGCCAAGTATAGAGATCTGGAAATTCCAATACAGAGACAAAGGAGAATGCAAAGTACCCAGACGATACCTATTGTTATGTCTACTACTGGAGTCATTCCGAAGACCCTCCTCGAAAGCATAAAAAAGCTGGGTCTCAATGAACATATTTATAAGACCATGCAGAAAGCTGTACTACCTGCGACGGCCAGAAGTGTAAGAAAATTTTTGGGAGATACACCTGCATTCCAAGTCACCTAGGCTCGATAACACGGAAAGAGTCCCACCAGAGCTCAATCCTTTTGATACCGTAGGTATCTGGGTGAGTCAATTTTCCCCTCAGAGGGAGTGTGAGCCGTATGGCTAAATCTGGATAATAATAATAATCACAGTAGGAGACGGGCCCCTGTCACACAAACAGCTACAGCCCAACAACAAGAAAAACAACCGCAATCGAGCCAAACAACAGCTAGAGCTCCACTCGCTGAAGGTGCTGCACCGGAACATCAGCCGGCGCTCACTTAAGCGGGACGACCGTGGCAGCGCATGAAATGGACCATTAACGAAAGCATTTTGCGCTTCTATTATAAGGTGACAAACCTCGGTCAAGAAACGAGCGGCTACAGACAACAGCTGTATGCCGAATTTTGCAGGGAGTACCCAGATATTCAAGTATCGGAGCAAAGAGTATCAGATCAATACCGGGTAATCATAAGAAACAACCTTATCCCAGAGACTAGACGCAATACGATCAAAAGCGAAGTCGAACGGGAGATTAATAACCAAGAGCTAGTTTTAGATCAAGTCCCTAATCAAATCCTTGATGAGCAGATTCCTGAGATTCCCATAACAGAAACTCAACCTGACAATACACAGCAGGAAAACAACGAGTCGCGCGATAGTCTAGAAAACGAAATGGCTCGTGCCGTACAAGAGTTTAGTGGAACAAACCCACTTAGCAGACCACCGCTACCACGAATAAACTCTTGTAAGAAACTAGGTGCGCTGTTACAAATTGTGAACACTGAAGTCCTACCCAATTATGTCGTAGAAGCCCACACATTTTAATATCTGCATATGCTAATCTACTGTGCAGCAACAGCAATTGCCGATGTAATGGGCGTTAAGATCAGAACACGACGGGGTACTAATAACGGAAGGACTGGTAACAGAATTGCACCCTGGGAAAAAAGACTTCTCGGAAAAATTGAATTACTGCGTAGGGATATTGGTCAAGTCACAGAATATATAAGAGGTGTAACCAGTAGAAAAGTCATTAAGAGAGCTGAAGAAATAATACGAAGCACTGCAAGACACTCGAGATACGATCCAGAAAATAACACAGCCCAACAGTGTCTGGATACATTAAAACAAAAACTCTCCGTCTATTCAGGACGGTTCAGAAGGTATAAAGTTAGTAACAACCGAAAATGTGACAATGCACTTTTTGAGAACTCTGAGAAGGCGTTTTACCGAAAACTCAATTCCACCGTAGAAAGTGTCGACAAGTCTTACCCAAGCCAAGAAGAAATTTATGAGTTTTGGGGAAATCAACTTTCCACACCAGCTACTTTTAATAACAATGCAGGCTGGATAGAAGATACGACGCACACCTGTCACCACTACGTCACTGCTAACTACGAACCGTTCACGACTGAAGAAAGCTCAAGTGTCATCAAAGAGCTTCATAACTGGAAATCTCCTGGACCAGACGGAGTTCAGAACTTCTGTCTTAAAAAGTTTTGGAGTATTCATGAGTGCTTATCAACATTAATTAATCATGTTATTTCTAATCCTCAGGAATTACCATCATTTCTAACTCAGGGAACTACTTATTTAATACCCAAGGATCAAAATAACACCCAAGATCGATCCAAATACGGCCCAATTACTTGTCTTCCAACTTTGTATAAATTGGTCACATCCTGTGTAGCCCGGCGTATCTACCAACACTGTGCTTTGAATAATATCATAGAGCCTCAACAGAAAGGACGCGCTAAGGGTTCCATGGGTTGCAAAGAACAAGTCATAATCGACTCAGTCATTTCTAACCAGGCATATTCCAAAAAGAGGAATCTTTTTACTGCCTTCATTGATTACAAGAAGGCCTTTGATTCAGTGCCGCATGAATGGCTTATAGATATATTGAGAATATATAAAGTCGATGATAACATAGTGACCTTTTTAAGGCATATAATGAGAGATTGGAAGACTAAAATTCACCTCCAAATACCAGGTGAAAACAATATCGAAACCGAAAATATCACAATCAACCGGGGTCTGTTTCAAGGAGACTCGTTGAGTCCACTGTGGTTCTGTTTAGCTTTGAACCCCCTTTCCCAGCTATTAAACTCCTCTGACTCAGGTTTTAGCATTAAAAGCAATAATACTGTAGTAGTGAAGCTCAATCATCTGTTGTATATGAATGATTTGAAATTAATGGCTTCCAATCGAGAACGCCTAGAAGAGACGTTAAAAACTGTAGAAACATTCTTTAATGATATTAGTATGCAGTTCGGTTTAGACAAGTGCCGTGTTTTGAATATAGTCAGAGGAAAGGTACAGCCCGGTGGATTCGATATGCAAAATGGCCAGAACATCGAGGCCATGAACGATAACGATATGTACAAATATCTTGGAGTAAAGCAGGCGCGGAAAATTGACCATAAGCAAATGAAAACTGAGATAACTACTAAGTTTATAAGAAGGGTAAAACACCTGCTTCGTTCACAGCTTAACAGTAAAAATTTGTTTAAGGCATTGAACACCTACGCTTGTTCCGCGCTTAGCTATTCATTTGGTATTGTTAAGTGGACAAAAACGGATATAGAAAATCTTCAGCGAAAAGTACGAATACACCTCACAAAGGCACAAAAACACCACCCTAAAAATGCAGTAGAACGAACGGCATAACCCCGGTATTTAGGAGGAAGAGGATTTATGGATATAG
This sequence comes from Diabrotica virgifera virgifera, assembly GCF_917563875.1. Lineage (NCBI taxonomy): Eukaryota > Metazoa > Arthropoda > Insecta > Coleoptera > Chrysomelidae > Diabrotica > Diabrotica virgifera. The sequence continues at coordinate 143,067,336 of NC_065444.1, read as the reverse complement.
GTGAGCAATTAGATAAACAGATTGCTAATTTAAGAACTTATTTTCAGATGTAGGCTGAGACATCTACACTACACAGCGCAATTTGGGCAGTAGATGACACAACACCGATCAAACTGAGGGAACCAGAAATGCGCATAAATCACCTTACTAAGGACGAAAAACTGCGCACCTGGATGGGTAAACCTCTGCACGGGCGATATCCCAATGAGGTCAGCCAAGACTATGTCGACAATACAGCGTCGAACTATTGGTTGACATCAGGAAAGATGTTCCCTGAAACGGAGGGCTCATTACTAGCCATTCAGGATCAGGTTATACCAACCAGAAATTACCTGAAATATATCATCAAAGACCCTCATGTTCAAAACGACAGATGCCGATACGGATGTCAAGCCCAAGAAACCATCCAACATCTTACAGGGGGCTGCCAGGCATTTGCTGCAACTGAGTACAAGGAACGGCATGACGCAGTGGGAGAAATCCTTCATCAGGAGATAGCTATCAAGCTGGGACTTCTCCAAATCGACCATCTCCCATATTATCAATACGTCCCTGAGAGTATGCTTGAGGATGGCAACTACAATCTATACTGGGACCGCACTGTTTTGACAGACCAAACAGTGGCGCATAATAGACCAGATCTCGTATTAGTCAATAAATTAACGAGACAAACAACCCTCATTGATGTGGCGATCCCTAACAACAATAATCTACGTACTAAATTTACTGAAAAGATCGCCAAGTACAGAGATCTGGAAATTCAAATACGGAGACAATGGAGAATGCAAAGTACCCAGTGGATACCGATTATTATGTCTACTACTGGAGTCGTTCCGAAGACCCTCCTCGAAAGCATAAAAAAGCTGGGTCTTAATGAACATCTTTATAAGACCATGCAGAAAGCAGTACTACTCGCAACGGCCAGATGCGTACGAAAATTTTTGGCAGATACACCTGCATACCAAGTCACCTAGGGCTCGATAACACGGAAAGAGTCCCACCAGAGCTCAATCTTTTTGATACCGTAGGTATCTGGGATGAGTCAATTTTCCCCTTAGAGGGAGTGTGAGCCGTATGGCTAAATCAGGATAATAATCATGTTATTTCTAATCCGCAGAATATACCATCATTCCTAACTCAGGAACCACTTATTTAATTCCGAAGGATCAAAATAACACCCAAGATCCATTCAAATACTGCCCAATTACTTGTCTTCCAACTTTGTATAAATTGGTCACATCCTGTGAAGCCCGGCGTATCTTCCAACACTGTGCTCTGAATAATATCATAGAGCCTCAACAGAAAGGAAGCGCTAAGGCTTCCATGGGTTGCAAAGAACAACTCATCATCGACTCAGTCATTTCTAACCAGGCATATTCCAAAAAGAGGAATATTTTTACTGCCTTCATTGATTACAAGAATGCCTTTGATTCAGTGCCGCATGAATGGCTTATAGGTATATTGAGAATATATAAAGTCGATGATAATATAGTGACCTTTTTAAAGCATATAATGACGGAGTGGAAGACTAGAATTCACCTTCAAATACCTGGTGAAAATAACATCGAAACTGAAAATATCGCAATCAGCCGGGGCCTGTTTCAAGGAGATTCGTTAAGTCCACTGTGGTTCTGTCTAGCTATGAACCCACTATCTCAGCTATAAAACTCCACAGACGCAGGTTTTAGCATCAAAAATAACAACAATGTGGTGGCGAAGCTTAATCATTTATTGTATATGGATGATTTGAAATTAATGGCTTCCACTCGAAACCAACTCGATGAGATGCTAAAAACTGTAGAAACTTTTTCCAATGATATTATCATGCACTTCGGACTAGACAAGTGCGTATTTTAAATATAGTCAGAGGAAAAGTACAGCCCGGAGGATTCGATATGCAAAATGGCCAGAACATCGAGGCCATGGGTGAAAACGATATGTATAAATATCTTGAAGTAAAGCAAGCGCGGAGAATTGACCATAAACAAATGAAAACAGAGATAACTACTGAGTTTATACGAAGGGTCAAACAGCTGCTTCGCTCACACGTTAATAGTAGAAATTTGTTTAAGGCACTAAACACCTACGCATGTTCCGCGCTTAGCTATTCATTTGGCATTGTTAAGTGGACAAAAACGGACATAGAAAATCTTCAGCGAAAAGTAAGAACGCACCTCACAACGGCACAAAAACACCATCCAAAAAGTGCAGTAGAAAGAACGACATTACCCCGGTATTTAGGAGGAAGAGGACTTATGGATATAGGTGAGCAATTAGACAAACAAATTGCTAATTTAAGATCTTATTTTCAGATGCAGGCTGAAACATCTACTCTACATCGCTCTATCTGCGCAGTAGATAACGCAACACCGATAAAACTGAGGGAAGCAGAACTGCGCATAAACCACCTTACTAAGGACGAAAAAGTGCGCGTCTGGATGGGTAAACCTCTGCACGGGCGACATCCAAATGAGGTCAGCCAAGATTATGTCGACAATATAGCGTCGAACTACTGGTTGACATCAGGAAAGATGTTCCCTGAAACGGAGGGTTCATTACTGGCCATTCAGGATCAGGTTATACCAACCAGAAATTATCTGAAATATATCATCAAAGACCCTCATGTTCAAAACGACAGATGCCGATATGGATGTCAAGCCCAAGAAACCATCCAACATCTTACAGGGAGCTGCCAGGCATTTGCTGCAACCGAATACAAGGAACGGCATGACGCAGTGGGAAAAATCCTTCATCAGGAGATAGCTATCAAGCTGGGACTTCTCCAAACCGACCATCTCCCATATTATCAATACTGAGAGTATGCTTGAGGATGGCAACTACAAGCTATGCTGGGACCGCACTGTGCTCACAGACCAAACAGTGGCGCATAATAGACCAGATCTCGTATTAGTCAATAAATTAACAAGACAAACAACCCTCATTGATGTGGCGATTCCTAACAACAATAATCTACGTACTAAATTTACTGAAAAGATTGCCAAGTACAGAGATCTGTAAATTCAAATACGGAGACAATGGAGAATGCAAAGTACCCTGACGATACCGATTATTATGTCTACTACTGGAGTCATTCCGAAGACCCTCATCGAAAGCATAAAAAAGCTTGGTCTTAATGAACATCTTTATAAGACCATGAAGAAAGCAGTACTACTCGCAACGGCCAGATGTGTACGAAAATTTTTGGGAGATGCACCTGCATACCAAGTCACCTAGGGCTCGATAACACGGAAAGAGCCAGAGCTCAATCCTTTTGATACCGTAGGTATCTGGGATGAGTCAATTTTCCCCTTAGAGGGAGTGTGAGCCGTATGGCTAAATCTGGATAATAATAATATTTTTGGAGCACCCTGCATAATGGGAGCACATTATTTTTAGATTGTAGTGTTATTGGTCCTGTATATTTCTATGAAGATTTTTTTTAATTAATTTTAAATATCAAGTCGTTTCCCGTACTACAGAGACCGAGGCGAATACAATAAACTACCCTGTATAATATTTTTCTATGAAATAAAATAAACTCTCCTGTCACAAACTATGGTTCCGTCAATAATTGTTGGATATTGTCGTATTTTTGATTATAAAATTATTGTAATATTCACTTTTTTGCCTTAAATGGAATATAAAATATATTTATTCAATAATACCTATTACATTAATTCATTTTAATTTTCACTTTACTATTTGTTAATTAAATTGTTAATTACTTTCAAAATTTGGATATATTTAATAAAGAATCGACACAGAAAAATATAATAATTAATTAATTCTAATACTCTATCAGTTTCTATATTTCTTCCTAAATTATCTAGATATTTATTTAAAATAAATATATATATTATGTAATGTTAAGTACATATCAAATGAAATATAAAATTTCTTAAGCCGGCCCATTTCACTACTTATTTTACCTGAAATCCCTATGCTTTATCGCTTCGACTTTATCAGCGGGATACTCTTAAATTCTGCTAAGTCAATTCTAAAAAATTATTATGAATGAGCTTTATAACAAAGTTAGCACTAGTTGTCTATTCAAATTTTTCTTTGGATTTTATATGGGGCAGTACGTTTTTAGGTAGAATTGGAGCAACGCATAATATCTTGTGTAACTTTTTTTGTGCAAATTTCAAGCTTTGGCAGAAATGCAGAACAAACCCAGCACTAACTTATGGCATTGATTAATAACCTACAACAGGTAGTCTTTAATCAATGCTTATGGTCTATTTAGATTTTCTCCAATCGTTCGGATTCTATAGGTGGCAGAGCGCCATACTGTATCTGGAATAACTTTTTTGTGTACGCACAACAAATTACACGCTTTGGCAAAAATGGAAAACAAATCTAGCACTAACTTGTGGTTTATACCTTATTCCACGAATATATGACTGTTTTGGATTAGCTCAACAACGAATACTTACTGTGCAAAATATGAAGAGCGAAACTAAATTGGAAAATTACATTGTTGCTTATTGAAATAATTATTAGAGCTATTTACTTCCGTAGTTATTATGTTATGTCCGTCTTAGTATGTCCGCACACTAAAATATTCGTTGTCTCGATAATCCAAAACAGTCGTACATTCGTGGAATGACGTATATTCAGAATTTCTTCAATGGTTTGGATTCTATATGGGACAGTACAGCTTTACGTAAAATTGGAGCGCAACATTATATCTTGTATAACTTTTCTGTTTATGCAGAACAAATTACACGCTTTGGCCAAAACTCAGAACAAACCTAGCACTAACTTGTGGTTTAGTCAGATTTTCTCTAATCGTTTGGATTGTATATGGGGCAGTATAGCTTTACATAAACTTGGAGCGCCAATCTTGTATATCTTTTTTGTTTATGCAGAACAAATTACACGCTTTGGCATAAATGCAGAACAAACCTAGCACTAACTTGTGGTTTATTCAGATTTTCTCTTATCATTTGGATTCTATATGGGGCAGTACATCTTTACGTAAACATGGAGCGCCACATTGTATCTTGTATACCTTTTTTGTTTATGCAGAAAAAATTACAGGATTTGGCAAAAATGCAGAACAAACCTAGCACTAACTTGTGGTTTATTCAGATTTTCTCAAATCGTTTGGATTCTATATGGGGCATTATAGCTTTACGTAAACTTGGAGCGTCACATTATATCTCGTATATATTTTTTGTTTATGCGGAGCACATTACACACGCTTTGGCAAAAAGGCAGATCAAACCTAGCACTAACTTGTGGTTTATTCAGATTTTCTCTAATCGTTTGGCTTCTATATGGGGCAGTACAGCTTTAACTGAAATTGTAGCGCCACATTGTATGTTAAATAACTTTTTTGTTTATGGGAAACTAATTACTCGCTTTCGCCTGGAAGTAGAACAAACCTAGCACTAAGTGGCTATGTGTTTGAATATTCCGGAAAGTTTTTGTTTTCGAGAGGGCCGTACCAGTTTATGTAAAGTTAAAACGCCACCTATTTTTTTCAATAACTCTTTTATTTTTTTAGAACAAACTTCAAAATTACAGAACAAGCTAGAACAAACCTAGCACTAACTGCTACAGTTGTGAAAAAATATACTGAAAACTGGGACAATACAGGTTTACAGACATGGTGTGCAGTACCTACACTTTCTGCTAAGTATGACACGGATATGTGAAATAGTTTTAAAGTATTATTTTTTTTAATAATTTATTATTTATTTAAAACGTTAAGAACTGTTTGTACCCGGTACTTTAATGCTATTTGACATATCCTTATCATACTTGGCAGAAAGTTTAGGTATAGGGCTTTTCATCGGTTGTCATTTTTTTCGAGCTTCTGTCATATTGCAACAAAATATTACTTTTGACCGACCCTCGTATAACAGGTCCCATCTCCACACAGGCAGATCCTCATCGATCTTTCTTGACAAGAGGCGATGCAGCGGGGAGGAAGACGAGCAATTCTCCGAATGTCGCGACAATAATTAGAGATGGGCAGAACCTTCGAGAAATAACGGCTTGTGTTTATAGAGGAGCGAATTTTGTCAATAGAATTTAGTTTAAGCTAGAGTTTGTAAAAGAAAACTTGTATAAATAAATTAATAAAGTCGTATATAAATACGAATCGCTCGTTTTATTGTTGCAATATGTTGCATAAGCTGTTTATAATATTAATATACACGGATTATACGACATATGACAGAGGCTCGACACAAATGACTGTGAATGAAAAGCCCTATTGTACACCCTACTAAATTATGTTAAATAATCGTTAGTAATAAAGTAGCTAGAAACGTTTATTTAATTCAGCTTAGTAGGGTGTACAGTACTTACACTTGCTGCCAAGTATGACAAGGATATGTCAAATAGTTTTTAATAACTACAATAAAATTCAAAAAATTGAATTTTGCATAGTAGATTTAAAATGTGTTTATCTCGAAAACGGTTGAGTTTAGCGAAATAAATGGAGTATACCTTTTTTAAGAAGATATAATACAGGAATAAAAGTTTTGATCTTAAAATTACGTAGAGTGGGAGATAAAAAAAATTTAACGTATTAAATGAGCGCTGAAAGACGTATGTGGCGCCCTCTGGGTAATATATAATTTTTGGTGATAAATTTAGGTTTATCGTCCTAAAAAACCACCACTCACCAAATGTCGTGTTATTATCTCGGGCCTGCCAGGAAGTATTTAAAAAATAATAAAATAAAAGTTAACTTTGACATCCTGTATTTCTGTTATTATCAACTTTCGTAATAAGGTAAGGTAGCTTAAATCAACCTATTTTAACCTCAGGAATCTAAGGTTAAGCTATGGCCCATTCTTTACCAAACACCCTGTATATGTATAAGAATTCTTTTTTACCTTTCGGCCACTTTTGCAAATTTTCATTTTCTACATCTATTTAAGTCATGAAGAACGAAAAGGTTACCTTAAAAATTTATTCATTTTCAATTAATTGCCAAAGTTTATACCTCCCGAGGAAAAATATTGTTCATATTAGTCCTGTCGCCAGGGGGGTACAACGGCCTCCTGTATTCAGATGGACTTACCCAAGTTTTTTTATGTATTTTGACCTGTAGAACACGAATTCTTTGGGTAACAGTTGATCCGGATGTCGATAAGATTGTTATAAACCAAGAAGTTGAGGAATCACATAACAGCGATTTCTCGCAAAACAAAACATTTTTTTGTATTTTTTGGTCCATTATAACCAAAAAATGTTCCTACAAATTTTTTCGTAGGTTGCATAGTTTTCGAGATATACGCGGTTGAACTTTCAAAAAATCGAAAAATTGGAATTTTTGAACCCGAAAAACTTTTGATAAATAAAATAGCAATTCTGCTTACCGCATTTGAAAGTTCAAGTCAAGTTATATCGGTTTTAATTATTTGTATTGCCAAAAATGTATTATTTTATTGTTAAAACAAAGCTATAAACACCTAGTGCTTGAGTGATGTTTCAATGATTTCTCATTTAAAATCGAACGAGTACGTAGAGGAGGTAAAAGTGCAAGCGGGGCTATTTCTAAGTAGCATGCATTAAAACGCATGTATTAGGCACGGGAAACAGTATGTGTTTATAGCTTTTTTTAACAATCAAAAAATAAATTTTTAGCAATGCAAATATTCAAAACAGATATAATTTGACTTAAACTTTTAAAGGCGGTAAGCAGAATTGCTATTTTATTTTTTATTCAAACGTTATTCGGGTTCAAAAATTGCAATTTTTCCATTTTTTGAAAGTTCAACCGCGTTTATCTCGAAAACTATGCATCCTACGAAAAAACTTGTAGAAACATTTTTTGGTTAGAATGACCCAAAAAATACAAAAAAATGTTTTGTTTTGCGAGAAATCGCTGTTATGTAATTCCTCAACTTCTTTGTTTATAACAATCTTATCGACATCCGGATCAACTGTTACCCAAAAAATTCGTGTTCTACGGGTCAAAATACATAAAAAAAACTTAAGTAAGTCCATCTGAATTAAGAAGGCCGTTGTACCCCCCCTGGCGACAGGACTATATCGGCAAATGGAAGTGCTCTAGTGAATTCAAAGGTATAGCTCTCTAAAAATAGCCAGTTTTTTCGAAAATCCCATTTTTATGACTGAGAGTACTTTTGCTTAACATTACTATATTATTGCATAAAAATTTGAGTGAAGGTCCTACATAATATATACAATAATCTTTACTTATTGAATTTCTGGGTCCGAGCCTTTAAAAATTTTTTTACCTAAAAATTTAGCATTTTGCTTGGTAAGTAAGCTAACGTACATTGCTTTTAATGTTTACTCTTATATGTTTGATTATTCTAACATATTAGAACTGAACTAATTATTATTCTTTTTGTATTGACATAACTCTGTCTGTTTTTTCAATGTGCCTCAAGTAAGTTGTCGTTCCATCGTTTTCGTGGTCTTCCCACTGATCGTCTTCCTATTGGGGAACCGGCTCTCGCTGTTCTGACTATCCTATTTGTTGTCATTCGGCATATGTGGTCATTCCATTCTATTCTTCTGTTTCTTACCCAGTTATTAATGTTATACACCTTGCATCTGCGTCGTATATCTGTACTTCTTGCTCTGTCCCATGTCCCATAGAGTCTTACCATCGATTTTTCGAAGGGTTTTCATCTCCGCTTCTTTTTGTCCTCTCTGTGCCGGGTCGTGTTTCTGCCGCGCATGTCATTATTGGTCTGATGACTGTTTTGTAAATTCTGCCTTTCATTTCTTTTCCGATAGTTTTATTTCTCCATATTGTGTCATTCAGGCAACCTGCGGCTCTGTTTGCTCTATTCACTTGATCTTCCAAAAATATTTCAAACAACAACACTTGATCTTCCCCTTCTGTTTCGAGCTTTCCGTAGCTAGATAGTGTGATCATAGGTATTTAAACACCATCACTTGTTCTATTATCTCACCTTCCAGCTCCAATTTAGAAGAATCTAATTATCTCCAAAACTAATTATTGTAGATAAAAACACCTAAATTTTAAGCGTTTAATGAAGCCGTCATGTTAAAATTTATGGTAGTTTTAATTTTAACTTTAATCTTAAGTGATAAATTATGCGTAACAGCATAAGGTCTCCGAAGGGACAAATAACAAATACACGTATTTTGTATGTAGTATGGTATAACTAAACCCAAACCCAGACATCCAAAGTGAAAGTAATCCTCCAACACCAAATTTTTCTATATGGTCCACATAATGTTCAGAAAAAAGTCACACCATTTTGAGCGTCGGGTTTGGGGGGGGGGGGGAGAGGGAGTAGAAATCGGTAAATTCGTAGTTTTTTATGTTCTTCCTAAATATTTCTAAAACTATACGATTAAGCATAAACAACCTTCTATACAAAAATGTTCTACATTAAATTTGAAATAAAAAAGGTCCTATGCATAATCCTTCTAAAATGAACGGTTTCAAAGTTACGGAGGTAGTATAGTATAATTGGTCCAAAACAAGGCCTAACCTAAACATCCAAAGTAAAAGTTTTCCTCCAACACCAAATTGTTCTATATGGTCCAGATATCGTTTAGTAAAAAGTTACACCATTTTGAGCGTCCGGTTTGGGGGGGGGGGGAATGGGGGAGAAGTCGGTAAATTAGTAGTTTTTTTTAAGTTTTTCGTCAATATTTCTAAAACTTTGCTTTAGCGTAAACAATTTTCTATACAATAATGTTCTACATTAAATTTAAAACAAAAAAGGTCCGATACATAATTGTTATAAAATTAACGGTTCCATAGTTACGGAGGGCGAAAAGTGGAGGTTTTCGATACTTTTTATATTTTTTGGGCATATTCCTACTGATTTTCTTTAACAGGATTGGGTTATATAAATCAAATTTACTATTTCAGTGTCTAATGGTATGCTAGTGATAAGCCCTTGAAGAAACGTCAACCTCACCACCCAAAATCATCATTAATTGCCCAAAAAATATAAAAAGTATCGAAAACCTCCACTTTTCACCCTCCGTAACTCTGAAACCGTTGATTTTATAACAATTATGTATAGAACCTTTTTTGTTTTAAATTTTATATAGAACATTTTCGTATAGAATATTGTTTACGCTAAAGCACAGTTTTAGAAATATTGACGAAAAACTTAAGAAAACTACCAATTTATCGACTTTCCCCCATCTCTGCCCCCCCAAACCGGACGCTCAAAATGGTGTATCTTTTTACTGAACCATATGTGGACCATATAGAACAATTTGGCGTTGGAGGAAAACTTTTATTTTTGATGTCTGGGTTAGGCCTTTTTTTGGACCAATTATACTATACTACCTCTGTAACTTTGGAACCGTTCAGTTTAGAAGGATTATGCATTGGACCTTTTTTATTTCAAATTTAATGTAGAACATTTTTGTATAGAAAGTTGTTCATGCTAAACCGCATATTTTCAGAAATATTGACGAAAAACTCAAAAAACTACGAATTTACCGATTTCTCCCCCCTCTCCCCCCAAACCCGACGCTCAAAATGGTGTGACTTTTTTCTGAACATTATGTGGACCATATAGAATAATTTGGTGTTGAAGGAGAACTTTCACTTTGGATGTCTGGGTTATGCCATCTTTTGGATCAATCTTATCATACTAATGTCATATTATCCTTATATAGCTGCCATAACTGCCATACCTTTCCTCGATAACATAAAGGCTTCGTAAAACACTTTAAACTTATTTTTATCTGCTTAAATTCTTTGAGTGATAATATTGTAGATCAATCAAAGCTACGAGAGAAAACATTAACAATAATGTATTCTAGCTTACTTATACAGCAAGAGCTTCAATCACTTGCAGTATCTACTCTGTCATCCATGATTTAATTTTATTAATATGTATTTCTCTTTCCCAAGCATCTCCTTTGTTGGATTTTAAAGGTTTCCAAATGACAACTATAGTATTCCTTTGGATCGATAATAGTTTTCTTTATTTGAAAATGTTTTATATTTTAGGTAGACGTTTTACAAAATGAATACCAAACAGATAAATACCTCCAACAATTAAAAAAAAGTCACGAACTTCTGGAAAGGAACATGACAGACAGCTCAAAAATAGTAGAAAAATGTATATCACCATGGTCGAATAATAATATTATTCCTGACATATCAGATATAGATCTAGACAAGCTGCTCGACGAGAAATGTTACTCTCTAAATAGAAATGATCATAATTTCAAAAATGATGAAAAGTTTGCAAAGAATTCCCTCAAAGTGCTTAACAAGGAAATAATGCCTAAACCCGTTGAACTGACTGAAAGTAAACTAATTTCAAAAGACAAATATATAAATCAAAAGCAGCAAGAAAGCGGTATAGTATATTATTTCCATTATTATATAATTTAAACATGTGAAAGATTAAAAAATATTTGGATTATTTGGATATATATATATATATATATATATATATATATATATATATATATATATATATATATATAACAGATGAAATAGAGAATGTGGAAAAATCCCCTTACGAACAATTCACCCATCCACCATTTCGGGTTGGGAAAAATTTTTCGAATAGAATCAAAGATCCAAACACCAGTTCTTAGAAATGTGTTTCGCCATTTTTCACATTCTCTATTTCATCTGTTTGATGTCGTACGAGTGGTCGTCAAACCATTAACCTTGGATCTTTTGATCACTGAGTGTGTTTCAAGGATCTACATCTCATATATATATATATATATATATATATATATATATATATATATATATATTAATCAAGTGAAATAGAGAATGTGGAGAAATCCCCTTACGAACATCTCACACATCCACCATTTTGGGTTGGGAAAATTTTCTGAATAGAATCAAAGATCCAAACACCAGTTCTCAGAAATGTGTTTCTGAGAATATAAAAAAAAATATGTATAATATATTTTTCAAAATATATTATATATATATATATATATATATATATATATATATATATATATATATATATATATATATATATATATATATATATATAGTTTGAGTTTAATTCTTGAACCTTGATATATTTTTTTACCAATGTTTCTTGGGTTTAGGTTCATAAAAAAAGCTTGTCTATGATGTTATGACCATATTTATTGATATATTATCCGACGTTTCGGCAGGAAATCCATGCCTTTTTCAAGGATTGACTAAAACAACATTTATTGAAAGCTACAATACAATTTAAAAGAAAATCGACTTACCATGCAATCGTAAATTTAGTTTTGAAACAAGTACACAAATAGACGTCACAATTAAAACAATGTTAAAATGTTAAAGCATAGGAACGGACCCACTAAGTCATTGCGTTAAGAGAGTAATGAACTGTGTCAAAAATTATTATGGTGTTTATTGATGTTTGATTTTATGTTAAGTCAAAATAGTTGTCTTCGTCTCATAGGCGTGCTGAAATATTATATAGTTAATTTTAGATTAAGTTGAAATATACCCTATTAAGGTTTTTGACATCCCGTTTATCATTGACAGCTTTGTTATTTTTTTTAATTTCTATGGACTCTAGCAGTTCCCTCTTCTTTTTGTTGGGTTCACTTTTTAGGATTTTAGTTTTATCGAAATCAAATTTGTGTTTATTTTCGTTTTCATGTTTTGTGAGGGCTGTAGTGTTATTTTTGTCATATTTGTGAGACCGAATTCTAGAGTTTAGTAGCTGGCTGGTTTGTCCGATATATACCCCATCGCAATTTGAACAAGGAATTTCATATACAATATGTGATTTTTTTGATTGCGGGGTTTTAGTTTTAAGTTTAGTAAAATTCATTTTCAAGAGATTATATCCTTTGTGAGCAACTGTAATGTTATGCTTGGCTAGGAGATTCGAAAGTTGTTCAGATAACCCTTGTATGTAAGGCAAAGACATATATTTCTTCTTTTCCTTATTATTTTTGTTGTTGTTTTTGTTGTTGTAAAATGTATGTAGTCGTGACTTGAAGGTGTTTTCAATGAGGTGATGTGGGTATGAATTAAGTGTTAGTGCTGTTTTTGCTTTTTTTATAGCATGAGGTCTATTGATGGGATCAGACAATCTGATGGCTCTGTCGGCTAGGCCAATAACTACTGATTTCTTCTGGGACAACGGGTGATGAGAGTTGAAGTTTAGGTATCTTGACGACCAGGTTTTTTTGGTGTACCATGAAGTAGTAATGATGCTGTTGTCTCGATGTAAGGTCAGGTCCAGAAAATTGATTTGACAATTTTTTTCAACTTCTAACGTGAATTTGAGTTTTTGGTGGAAGTTATTGAACTCATTTAGCAAAACATTCATTTTGTCCTCTGGTGCTGCACTTAAACAGTCATCTATGTATCGATAGAAAAAAGGAATATTGAAATCTATTTTATTCAAAACAATTTCCTCTAGGTGCTCTAGAACTAATTGAGCTATGGCGCTAGATATGCTAGCACCCATAGCGCATCCATCTGTTTGTTGGAAAATTTTGTTTTTATATATAAAATATGTTGATTTTAATGTTGTTTCGACTGCTGAAACAAATTCTTCTAGAGGGATGTCTGTAAATACTTTTATTTCATTCCACTTTTTTCTAATGATGTCTTTCGCTAAATCTATGGGAATATTGGTGTATAAAGATACAACATCGAGAGACACTAATTTATACGTTGTAGGTAAATGTATATTTTTGAGTTTAGATTTCAGGTCCTCAGTGTCTTTTAAATAGTGCGGATTTTTGTTAATTACGTTAGAAATAATGTTCTTCAAATATTTAGAAAGGTTTTCAAAAGGAGACTGAATACATGAGACAATAGGACGCAGAGGCATACCTTCTTTATGTGTTTTGGGTAGACCATATATTTTTGGAGCTACAGCATTATGTATCTTGAGAGATTTTGCGGTGTTTGGTGAGATGTAACACATTTTTTCCCATCTATCAACTAATTCGTTATTTCTTTTTTGGAAGATGTTCGTAGGGTCATTTTTCATTTCACGGTATGTTGTTTTATCATTTAACAGAGAATCCATTTTACTGTCATAGTCGTTGGATTCCATAATGACAGTTTTATTTGTTTTATCAGGCTTCAGAACAATTAAATTTGGGTTCTCATTTAGAAAGGCTTTGGTTTTTTTAATTTTCTTATGCAATGTTTTGTCTTCAAATGAGAATTTGTTTTTGTTTTTAAAATTAGTCAAAATATTGCAACATTTTGTTCTGATAGAACATTATTTCTAACGTAATTAACAAAAATCCGCACTATTTAAAAGACGCTGAGGACCTGAAATCTAAACTCAAAAATATACATTTACCTACAACGTATAAATTAGTGTCTCTCGATGTTGTATCTTTATACACCAATATTCCCATAGATTTAGCGAAAGACATCATTAGAAAAAAGTGGAATGAAATAAAAGTATTTACAGACATCCCTCTAGAAGAATTTGTTTCAGCAGTCGAAACAACATTAAAATCAACATATTTTATATATAAAAACAAAATTTTCCAACAAACAGATGGATGCGCTATGGGTGCTAGCATATCTAGCGCCATAGCTCAATTAGTTCTAGAGCACCTAGAGGAAATTGTTTTGAATAAAATAGATTTCAATATTCCTTTTTTCTATCGATACATAGATGACTGTTTAAGTGCAGCACCAGAGGACAAAATGAATGTTTTGCTAAATGAGTTCAATAACTTCCACCAAAAACTCAAATTCACGTTAGAAGTTGAAAAAAATTGTCAAATCAATTTTCTGGACCTGACCTTACATCGAGACAACAGCATCATAACTACTTCATGGTACACCAAAAAAACCTGGTCGTCAAGATACCTAAACTTCAACTCTCATCACCCGTTGTCCCAGAAGAAATCAGTAGTTATTGGCCTAGCCGACAGAGCCATCAGATTGTCTGATCCCATCAATAGACCTCATGCTATAAAAAAAGCAAAAACAGCACTAACACTTAATTCATACCCACATCACCTCATTGAAAACACCTTCAAGTCACGACTACATACATTTTACAACAACAAAAACAACAACAAAAATAATAAGGAAAAGAAGAAATATATGTCTTTGCCTTACATACAAGGGTTATCTGAACAACTTTCGAATCTCCTAGCCAAGCATAACATTACAGTTGCTCACAAAGGATATAATCTCTTGAAAAGGAATTTTACTAAACTTAAAACTAAAACCCCGCAATCAAAAAAATCACATGTTGTATATGAAATTCCTTGTTCAAATTGCGATGGGGTATATATCGGACAAACCAGCCAGCTACTAAACTCTAGAATTCGGTCTCACAAATATGACAAAAATAACACTACAGCCCTCACAAAACATGAAAACGAAAAGAAACACAAATTTGATTTCGATAAAACTAAAATCCTAAAAAGTGAACCCAACAAAAAGAAGAGGGAACTGCTAGAGTCCATAGAAATTAAAAAAAATATCAAAGCTGTCAATGATAAACGGGATGTCAAAAACCTTAATAGGGTATATTTCAACTTAATCTAAAATTAACTATATAATATTTCAGCACGCCTATGAGACGAAGACAACTATTTTGACTTAACATAAAATCAAACATCAATAAACACCATAATAATTTTTGACACAGTTCATTACTCTCTTAACGCAATGACTTAGTGGGTCCGTTCCTATGCTTTAACATTTTAACATTGTTTTAATTGTGACGTCTATTTGTGTACTTGTTTCAAAACTAAATTTACGATTGCATGGTAAGTCGATTTTCTTTTAAATTGTATTGTAGCTTTCAATAAATGTTGTTTTAGTCAATCCTTGAAAAAGGCATGGATGTCCTGCCGAAACGTCGGATAATATATCAATAAATATGGTCATAACATCATAGACAAGCTTTTTTTATGAACCTAAACCCAAGAAACATTGGTAAATATATATATATATATATATATATATATATATATATATATATATATATATATATATATATATATAAAGAAGTTTTGTATTATTGACTGACAATATGTAGACTTTAGTTTTTTATTGAGGTTGCAGTCATTTATTTCTAAGGGGCAGGGTAAGAGAAACTCTGTGTTATAATCAAGCTTTCGCAAAATTTATTTGCTTCGTCAGGATTAGCTAAAATTATTATATAGTTATAAATAAATACAACGAAATGAAAGAACATTGCATAAAAATTAGTACAAAAACTTACAACGTGAGGTTTGTTCCTTAATTTGACATTTCTACAAAATATAAAATATCTAAAAAAATCTTTATCCTAATGGTTTTCAAGTTTCAATGTTTTAATTTTCACAATTCATGATAAAAAATATGATTTAATAATTTAGTTCTAAATTTGACTAATGCCAGAAAGACACTTAAATAATGTCAAAAAGACACTCGTAGGTATTTGTTTATTTGATTTTAAGTTGTTAAGAACTAGATTTTTGATTATTACTTGCTTGTGCATTTTAAAATTTTAGAAGTTATAGATATATATATATATATATATATATATATATATATATATATATATATATATATATATATATATATATATATATATATATATCAAGCAGTGATTCTTGAGGATGCAGTCTATTTTGGCCCACAAGACAAAGAAAACTCTTTGACTTACTGTCAAGCTTTCGAATTTATTTTAATTCTTTTTCAAGACATCTGTTGACAAAAATATACAATTATAAAAATTATGTAGGTACTTACAATTTTCTTAATTACTTATATATATATATATATATATATATATATATATATTTTTTACATACCAAATAAATGGTGTAAGATCACATCGTTAAATCCTCCGTATATCAATGGGTACCAATAGAATAGACTAGTTTCGCGATGCCTCGCTCGTCAGTATTCGGCTAGGTACGAATTGATACACCGACGGTTCAATGATGTGTCTTAATATTTCGCACCTCAGGTGCCGAGCTACAAAAGTGCCATCTACTCTGATGACCAAGAAGTAGAAACACGACTCGAAAAGAGAAGTTTTCCACAATCTTTTGAGCTGTATTAAAAGTTGCCTGCATGCAGGGCTTCGGCAAAAGCTTTGCCAATGCTAGATTTTACATACCAAATAAATGGTGTAAGATCACATCGTTAAATCCTCCGTATATCAATGGGTACCAATAGAATAGACTAGTTTCGCGATGCCTCGCTCGTCAGTATTCGGCTAGGTACGAATTGATACACCGACGGTTCAATGATGTGTCTTAATATTTCGCACCTCAGGTGCCGAGCTACAAAAGTGCCATCTACTCTGATGACCAAGAAGTAGAAACACGACTCGAAAAGAGAAGTTTTCCACAATCTTTTGAGCTGTATTAAAAGTTGCCTGCATGCAGGGCTTCGGCAAAAGCTTTGCCAATGCTAGATTTTACATACCAAATAAATGGTGTAAGATCACATCGTTAAATCCTCCGTATATCAATGGGTACCAATAGAATAGACTAGTTTCGCGATGCCTCGCTCGTCAGTATTCGGCTAGGTACGAATTGATACACCGACGGTTCAATGATGTGTCTTAATATTTCGCACCTCAGGTGCCGAGCTACAAAAGTGCCATCTACTCTGATGACCAAGAAGTAGAAACACGACTCGAAAAGAGAAGTTTTCCACAATCTTTTGAGCTGTATTAAAAGTTGCCTGCATGCAGGGCTTCGGCAAAAGCTTTGCCAATGCTAGATTTTACATACCAAATAAATGGTGTAAGATCACATCGTTAAATCCTCCGTATATCAATGGGTACCAATAGAATAGACTAGTTTCGCGATGCCTCGCTCGTCAGTATTCGGCTAGGTACGAATTGATACACCGACGGTTCAATGATGTGTCTTAATATTTCGCACCTCAGGTGCCGAGCTACAAAAGTGCCATCTACTCTGATGACCAAGAAGTAGAAACACGACTCGAAAAGAGAAGTTTTCCACAATCTTTTGAGCTGTATTAAAAGTTGCCTGCATGCAGGGCTTCGGCAAAAGCTTTGCCAATGCTAGATTTTACATACCAAATAAATGGTGTAAGATCACATCGTTAAATCCTCCGTATATCAATGGGTACCAATAGAATAGACTAGTTTCGCGATGCCTCGCTCGTCAGTATTCGGCTAGGTACGAATTGATACACCGACGGTTCAATGATGTGTCTTAATATTTCGCACCTCAGGTGCCGAGCTACAAAAGTGCCATCTACTCTGATGACCAAGAAGTAGAAACACGACTCGAAAAGAGAAGTTTTCCACAATCTTTTGAGCTGTATTAAAAGTTGCCTGCATGCAGGGCTTCGGCAAAAGCTTTGCCAATGCTAGATTTTACATACCAAATAAATGGTGTAAGATCACATCGTTAAATCCTCCGTATATCAATGGGTACCAATAGAATAGACTAGTTTCGCGATGCCTCGCTCGTCAGTATTCGGCTAGGTACGAATTGATACACCGACGGTTCAATGATGTGTCTTAATATTTCGCACCTCAGGTGCCGAGCTACAAAAGTGCCATCTACTCTGATGACCAAGAAGTAGAAACACGACTCGAAAAGAGAAGTTTTCCACAATCTTTTGAGCTGTATTAAAAGTTGCCTGCATGCAGGGCTTCGGCAAAAGCTTTGCCAATGCTAGATTTTACATACCAAATAAATGGTGTAAGATCACATCGTTAAATCCTCCGTATATCATATATATGTAAAATCTAGCATTGGCAAAGCTTTTGCCGAAGCCCTGCATGCAGGCAACTTTTAATACAGCTCAAAAGATTGTGGAAAACTTCTCTTTTCGAGTCGTGTTTCTACTTCTTGGTCATCAGAGTAGATGGCACTTTTGTAGCTCGGCACCTGAGGTGCGAAATATTAAGACACATCATTGAACCGTCGGTGTATCAATTCGTACCTAGCCGAATACTGACGAGCGAGGCATCGCGAAACTAGTCTATTCTATTGGTACCCATTGATATACGGAGGATTTAACGATGTGATCTTACACCATTTATTTGGTATGTAAAATCTAGCATTGGCAAAGCTTTTGCCGAAGCCCTGCATGCAGGCAACTTTTAATACAGCTCAAAAGATTGTGGAAAACTTCTCTTTTCGAGTCGTGTTTCTACTTCTTGGTCATCAGAGTAGATGGCACTTTTGTAGCTCGGCACCTGAGGTGCGAAATATTAAGACACATCATTGAACCGTCGGTGTATCAATTCGTACCTAGCCGAATACTGACGAGCGAGGCATCGCGAAACTAGTCTATTCTATTGGTACCCATTGATATACGGAGGATTTAACGATGTGATCTTACACCATTTATTTGGTATGTAAAATCTAGCATTGGCAAAGCTTTTGCCGAAGCCCTGCATGCAGGCAACTTTTAATACAGCTCAAAAGATTGTGGAAAACTTCTCTTTTCGAGTCGTGTTTCTACTTCTTGGTCATCAGAGTAGATGGCACTTTTGTAGCTCGGCACCTGAGGTGCGAAATATTAAGACACATCATTGAACCGTCGGTGTATCAATTCGTACCTAGCCGAATACTGACGAGCGAGGCATCGCGAAACTAGTCTATTCTATTGGTACCCATTGATATACGGAGGATTTAACGATGTGATCTTACACCATTTATTTGGTATGTAAAATCTAGCATTGGCAAAGCTTTTGCCGAAGCCCTGCATGCAGGCAACTTTTAATACAGCTCAAAAGATTGTGGAAAACTTCTCTTTTCGAGTCGTGTTTCTACTTCTTGGTCATCAGAGTAGATGGCACTTTTGTAGCTCGGCACCTGAGGTGCGAAATATTAAGACACATCATTGAACCGTCGGTGTATCAATTCGTACCTAGCCGAATACTGACGAGCGAGGCATCGCGAAACTAGTCTATTCTATTGGTACCCATTGATATACGGAGGATTTAACGATGTGATCTTACACCATTTATTTGGTATGTAAAATCTAGCATTGGCAAAGCTTTTGCCGAAGCCCTGCATGCAGGCAACTTTTAATACAGCTCAAAAGATTGTGGAAAACTTCTCTTTTCGAGTCGTGTTTCTACTTCTTGGTCATCAGAGTAGATGGCACTTTTGTAGCTCGGCACCTGAGGTGCGAAATATTAAGACACATCATTGAACCGTCGGTGTATCAATTCGTACCTAGCCGAATACTGACGAGCGAGGCATCGCGAAACTAGTCTATTCTATTGGTACCCATTGATATACGGAGGATTTAACGATGTGATCTTACACCATTTATTTGGTATGTAAAATCTAGCATTGGCAAAGCTTTTGCCGAAGCCCTGCATGCAGGCATATATATATATATATATATCAAGGAGTACGACTGTATAATATTTAAATGTAAAAAGTGAGTGAGGAGAAAATCTCACTGTAATTGAGGTTATCAGTCAAGGAGAAATAAAAAATGATCAAACTATTTCAATCTTCAAACGTATTCTATTAAAAAGATTGAAATAGTTTGATCATTTTTTATTTCTCCTTGACTGATAACCTCAATTACAGTGAGATTTTCTCCTCACTCACTTTTTACATTTATATATATATATATATATATATATATAATAAATTTTATATATATATATATATATATATATATATATATAACAGGTATATAATCTTTGCTGAACAGTTAGGAAACAAGGTTGAAATATTGGGGTAGGAGCAATCTCAAAGAAAACTCTTTAAAATAATTCCAAGCTTTCGATAATGTTTATTATCATCTTCAGGGAAACTACAAATATAAATATATAGATTTTTTTATATATATATATATATATATACAAATAAAAATATATATATTTTCTTTGAGATTGCTGCTACCCCTATATATATATATATATATATATATATATATATATATATATATATATATATATATATATATATATATATATATATATATATATATATATATATATATATATATATAAAACAAGGTTGAAACATTGGGGTAGCAGCAATCTCAAAGAAAACTCTTTATAATAATTCCAAGCTTTCGATAATGTTTATTATCATCTTCATGGAAACTACAAATATAAATATACAGTATTTAACAATTAGTCTAACTAAAATCAATAAAAATTGTTATCTTTGTGCTATCAAAAATCCAAAACACCATAGTTTTCTCTCACTAAATCAGGTGTCTAGGATCCCCAGAAACACAAAAATAACAAAATATTGCTCTGAGAAATGCAGAGCTAATACTCTCACTAGAAACACCGCATATCACAGAACAACCTTACTAAAAAATTATTATTTATATGTTTTGGTACTTACATTATTTGAGGATGTAGAGCCTAGTTGTTAAATACTGACATAACAATGAAATTTTGTCTTGGTAAATAGTAAATAATATAAATTAAAGTAAAAACTATATAAAAACTTATTCTTATTTGCTCACTTTAGACAAAAATAACCAATTTACCAAAAGAAACAATTTTACATTTATTAAAACTTTTATATTATCATTTCGCTCTTTTCCTATTTCAAAATTTATTAGAAATTTATATAAAAAAATTGTAATTGGTTCAGTGGTTGTGACGTTTCCGTATGAATTCAAAGAAAAATGAATAAACATCCATAACATTTTGTTAGACATTTTGTAAAATGCCAATTAGACATACATAATTTTTAAAAAAATATTTTAGCTTTTATCGCTTTATACTCAGATTTTTATAAGTTTTTATATAGTTTTTACTTTAATTTATATTATTTACTATTTACCAAGACAAAATTTCATTGTTATGTCAGTATTTAACAACTAGGCTCTACATCCTCAAATAATGTAAGTACCAAAACATATAAATAATAATTTTTTAGTAAGGTTGTTCTGTGATATGCGGTGTTTCTAGTGAGAGTATTAGCTCTGCATTTCTCAGAGCAATATTTTGTTATTTTTGTGTTTCTGGGGATCCTAGACACCTGATTTAGTGAGAGAAAACTATGGTGTTTTGGATTTTTGATAGCACAAAGATAACAATTTTTATTGATTTTAGTTAGACTAATTGTTAAATACTGTATATTTATATTTGTAGTTTCCCTGAAGATGATAATAAACATTATCGAAAGCTTGGAATTATTATAAAGAGTTTTCTTTGAGATTGCTGCTACCCCAATATTTCAACCTTGTTTCCTAACTATTCAGCAAAGATTATATACCTGTTATATATATATATATATATATATATATATATATATATATATATATATATATATATATATATAAAACAGATGAAATAGAGAATGTGGAAAAATCCCCTTACGAACAATTCACACATCCACCACTTCGGGTCATCACTGAGTGTGTTTCAAGGATCTACATGTCATGTTTTTAAACATATATTTTATATATATATATATATATATATATATATATATATATAAAATAGTTGAAAGACTGATAAGTTTGTACACACTTGAATGAATAGAGGAAATAAAAAATGTAGTATATCAAAGTGTGTAAATAATTTATTTCTTTAGCTGAGCGCTTTCGACATAAATGTCATCATCGGAGCTAATGCTAAAATAAAAAAAGAGGTCTTGTAAGAAAAAGAAGTACAAAACTCTTTTTTTACTTACGTCAATTGTTAAAAAAGTACCGCTACAAAATTGAGGTGTTAACATTTGCATCTTGTGAAAATAACTTTTGGTTGGATATCCTCCGTACAACCCCAAACAGCAAAAACAGAAAAACGGCCACATTACACGTTACACAAACACAAAAAGAATTTTTTCACGGTATAGGTATCACCCATCCATTGTTGGCCTAGTAGAAACAGCTGACTGACAAAGTCGGATATTTAAATCTGCTTTTATCTGTTCTGCGTTGACGTATGACATCTGACATTAAATTCTGAATAATTTTAACATTTTTGAAAGAAAAATTAACTAAAGCGGATAAAGGGAACTGCCTAATAATAATGTACAGTAAAGACTATATAAATAAGGTTGAAAATTTTCTATCAGACAACACATTTATACCACTCAACAAGAGTCCAATGAATAAGTTAAATACTGACTTAAAAGCCATTTTATCAAATCACTCAACCTTCTTTGAACATCTTCAAACTAATCCCAAGTCATTTATTGTCAAGAACCCTTTAATACCACGCCTATATGGACTTCCAAAAATCCATAAATTAAATTTCCCAATCAGACCCGTTGTTAGCTTTGTTAATACTCCTTTGTCGAACCTGGCCCAGTTTGTAAACAAACTGCTGAACGATCTTATCAACTATTCTCCTAAGTATACAGTCAAAAACACCCAAGAGTTAGTCTCTAAACTTTCTTCTATAACTTTACCATCCGACTTAATAATGGTCTCCTTCGATGTGACAAATCTCTTTACAAATGTTCCAAGACAAGAAACCATACCCATTGTTAGTGATTTATTATTATCCAACAAAATAGATCCTCAAAAAATCATTCACATCAAATCTCTGCTACAATTTTGCCTGTCTCAAGACTTTTTTGTATTTAACAACAAACTATACAGACAACCAGAAGGGCTAGCCATGGGAAATCCACTCTCTCCTTTGTTAGCTGATCTTTTCCTAGATTCACTTGAAACTAAGTTCGTACAATCACGTCCTGAAATTATTCTTTGGCACAGATATGTAGATGACATCTTAGCCTTCATTGAAGGTCCCACCAACACACCCAATCACATCCTATCTCTGATCAACGGTCTACACCCATCTATCAAATTTACTCTTGAGACTGAAATCAATAATAGTATTAATTTTCTAGATCTGACTATTGAAAAAACACCTTCTAAACTGGAATTCTCAATCTTCCGAAAACCTACACAAACTGACCACATTATCCCAAATTCATCTAATCATCCATACCAACAAAAAATGTCAGCTTTTCATTGTTACATACATAGACTGTTGAACATCCCTATGTCTAAAGACAACTATAATAATGAGGTTTCTATACTAAAACAGTTAGCAGTCAACAACGGTTACTCTCCTTTGATAATAGACAACATTATAAGAAAGAAATTGCTCAAAATAAGATTGAATCAAGCTTTTCACACAGATGAACACAATACCAAAAACTGTATTTACAGATCTATCTCTTATTTGGGGCCAATTTCAGATAAAGTTTCAAGTGTAATTTCAAATAAAGTTGAGAACCTCAAAATTTCATTTAAGACTAAAAATACCATCAAATCACTGTTTAGTAAAACCAAAGACAAAATAGATAAATTAAATAAAAGTGGCATATACAAGCTATCTTGTGGTGACTGCAGTACCACCTATGTTGGAAGGACAATGAGAACCCTTTCTCAAAGAATCAAGGAGCATGTCAGAACTCCAGAAAAATCAAATTTTGGCTATCATGTTAATTCTACCAATCATTCCTTCTCTCCCACTAAAGACAGCCAAATTTTACATAACATTCCATCTAAAAATTATAGATTAATGAATTTGTTGGAGGACCTGGAGATTTCTAGAGAGATGAAGTCTAATCCTGATTTTTGTGTCAATACTCAGATCAATTTGAATTGTAATTATAAACCTTTATTCAAGTATCTATGGGAGACAGTGGAGTAGTGACCTCATACAATCTTTAATATATATAAAAACTAGTGTATTTATATTTAACATTTAATTTTATAACTTAAAATACAAATAAGGAAAACTTGTGTCTATTGGCCGGATTTATATATACATTGTTGTATTACAGATATTTACATAACATACTTATATCATCAAGTAATGAGAACTTTAGAAATAAAACACTTAACAACAAGAGTGTTTGAAACTATTTTGTTAAGAATTGAATTCCACTGAACACTATTCTATTGGTTTGTTATCAATGTCTTACAACAGTAGAAACTGAATATACTCATTTTAACATCTTAGCATTTAAATAATTTAATATTTCTAATATAAACATTAACGATTCAACTTAGTAAAATATCCATACACTCTGTCAAGGTCATTTCAATGACTTACATAATTTACAAAAGATGAATAACAACAACAATCTAATATTATCTCAATCTATAATTTCAATGATCTAATATCTCCTAGAATATTGAATTTGAGAATTCACCATTAAAAACTGATCTTCCTCATTACTTCCTGTTTTTATTTTTTATCTGACAAGGTGTGTATGTATGTTGGGCCAATTAGTCTTAAAATCAATCATGTTATCAATTAATTTATTAGTTGATTAGTACAAACATCTAAGGTACATTTCCTTAAAAAAAAAAAATTTTTAAAATAAAAATTTTTAATTTTTCTTTCAAAAATGTTAAAATTATTCAGAATTTAATGTCAGATGTCATACGTCAACGCAGAACAGATAAAAGCAGATTTAAATATCCGACTTTGTCAGTCAGCTGTTTCTACTAGGCCAACAATGGATGGGTGATACCTATACCATGAAAAAATTCTTTTTGTGTTTGTGTAACGTGTAATGTGGCCGTTTTTCTGTTTTTGCTGTTTGGGGTTGTACGGAGGATATCCAACCAAAAGTTATTTTCACAAGATGCAAATGTTAACACCTCAATTTTGTAGCGGTACTTTTTTAACAATTGACGTAAGTAAAAAAAGAGTTTTGTACTT
Source organism: Diabrotica virgifera virgifera (assembly GCF_917563875.1). Taxonomy (NCBI): domain Eukaryota; kingdom Metazoa; phylum Arthropoda; class Insecta; order Coleoptera; family Chrysomelidae; genus Diabrotica; species Diabrotica virgifera. Next base: position 143,041,813 of record NC_065444.1, on the reverse strand, counting down.
CTTTTTCTTACAAGACCTCTTTTTTTATTTTAGCATTAGCTCCGATGATGACATTTATGTCGAAAGCGCTCAGCTAAAGAAATAAATTATTTACACACTTTGATATACTACATTTTTTATTTCCTCTATATATATATATATATATATATATATATATATATATATATATATATATATATATATATATATATATATATATATATATATATATATATGGCTCACAAATGATAGGAAGCCCGCTACAACCTGCAGATGAATGGAAGCCCGCGGTTTACGGGGTAAGGGGATTGTAGCACTGTCTTATTCCTACAGTCTTACGAAGCCCACTCGTATAAACGCGTTCACAGTGTATATGGATTACGCATTATACGAAGCCCGACGATGTTGCCATGTTTTAATTTACGTTTAAATAATACGACTGTTCTACGAGATCATTTATGTGTATATATTGCCTGTTATAAGAAGCCCAATTCTATTCAGCAATCTATACGAAGCATTTTAGAAGAGTCAAGATAGAACGAAAAGATGCATTGTTTCGGAGCAATTCAAACAAGATTATCTTTTTCTAAAACTTTTTTTGTTAGTTTATATACATGTTAAAGTAAAAAGTTCTACTCACAGATTTTGCCGCTAATTGTTTATTATTTGTTTAAACAATAACAATAATTGTTTTGTACAGTGTGTCCAATTAACACGTTGACGGACACTGCGTCAAATGTATAAGCAAGTGTTGTGACACTATATGTATTTTGCAAAGTAGAATAGGGAAAAATTCAACGTATATTGACGTTGTGTCACATTACATCAATGGAAATTAGACGACTATAGACGTTCTCTTCGTCAACGTGAAAAGTTGTGCATGGTCTAAATTAAAAATAGAACCATCAGTTCATTTTTTTAAGCCGTATACGAGATATTATGTCAAAAAATATGAATTTTACTCAAGAGTAAAGTAGCTTTATTATTCAAAATATTAAAAATTGTTATAATGAAAAGTTGTTTGGAATTAAGAACTATATTCTAATATGCCATTTCATCTTTCTAATTAAAAAAAAGTTGATATTTTTTAAATTATGGATATACAACATTATTTTCAGTTATTTCAATTATGATAACTCTTTTATTATAGACCAGTAAGGATCTGTGAAAAAACGTCTATTTTTGGATGTGAAAGGTGGCATTCGAATTTTTGCAGATAAAGTAAGGTGATAACTTCGTTAATAATAATTTACTTATACTCCTTCTCAAATATGCCCGGAACATTAATATATGCTCGGGGCAAAATACGCCTGTTGTTATTCAATGTTTTTAACCACTTCGGTGGTACTTAGAACCTTAGTAATTCGCTTAGGAAATTCTTTGTAACATACTTAAACCGTGTACCAAATTTCATTAAAATCGACCTAATAGATTTTGCATAATAAATTTGCAATTTAAATGTTTTTAAAAAAGTTCAAATTTTTTAAAATCTTTCTGAACAAAAAGTAGACCATTTAGAAGTTGTCTAATTTTTTTACATATAAAGAGGTGCTTTACCTATCTAATACACTTTACAGAATTAAAATCGGATTATTTAAGGGGGCTTAGCAATGTTTTAAACTTATAAACAATTTTTTGGCTTATAAACAAATAGCTTTGTTTAATAATAAATAATTAATTTTTAGCAATGCAAATAATTAAAACCGGTATAATTTGATTTAAACTTTCAAATGCTGTCAGCAGAATTGCAATTTTATTTTTTAATAAAAAGTTATTTGCGTTCAAAAATTGCACTTTTTCGATTTTTTGAAAGTTCCACTGCGTTTATCTCGAAAACTATGCATCCTACGAAAAAACTTGTAAGAACATTTTTTGCTTAGACTTACCCAAGAAATATAAAAAAATGTTTTATTTTGCGAAAAATCGATGTTATGTAAATCCTCAAGTTCTTTGTTTATAACAATTTTATTGACATCCGGATCAACTGTTACCCAAAAAAATCGTGTTCCACGGGTCAAAAAATACATAAAAATCTTTGGGTAAGTCCATCTAAATAAAGGAGCCCGCAGCACCCCCTCCTGGCCACAGAACTAATTTGTTTATTAGCCAAACAATTGTATATAACTTTAAAACATCGCTGAGGCTGCTTAAACAATCCGATTTTAATTCTGTAAAGTGCATTAGATAGGTGGAGTGCTTCTTTATATGTAAAAAAATTGACAAATCTTTGTATATACTAGTTTTTGTTGTGCAAGATTTTAAAAAATTTTAATTTTTTAAAAAAAGTTTAGATTGCAAAATTATTATTCAAAATCTAGTAAGTCAATTTTAATGAAATTTGGTGTATGGTTTTAGCACATTACAAAAATTTTCTAAGCGAATTAGGAAGGTTCCAAGTGTAACCTAAGTGATGGAAAATCATTGAATAAAAACAGGCTTGTTTTGCCCCCTTATTTTATATTTATTGCTATTTTGCAGCAAGGGTGATTAATTAAGAGATTTTTAATCAATCGCATCTGATAGAAAATTTAATTACCTTGGTTGTATTCCTATACGACTTTGTTCCAAAATGAATCGTTTGAAAGTTATAAGCAAAAAAAAGTAGAAAAAAAACGAAATTTTTGAGATTTCTAAATATTTTATTTTTTTTATTAATGTTCCGGGCATATTTGAGACGGAGCATTAATCAATTATTATTAACGAAGTTATCACCTAACTTTATCCGCAAAAATCTGAATGCCACCTCTCACATCCATCTAAAAACAGATCCTTACTGGTCTATTATTAATTATACGAAAAAAAGTTATCCTTTGTAAAAAGTTCTGCCTCTCCAAAGATCTTAAATACAACCATCTTATATCAATTTTGATTAATTTTATACGAGGTATGTCAAAAAAGATAAATTTCGATCAAGAATAAAGTACCTTTATAGTTCAGAATATTTCAATGAGAAGGATGGAATATTGGAAGATGTTTTTTAGTGTTGTTCTGAAGCTATTTTTTTGTGGCATTTTTATAATTATTTTGATTGGGAAATAAGCCACAATTAAATTGAAAAAATAATTTTATTAACGTTTCGACGCCCAAATCGGATGTCCTTGTCAAAATACAAAATATTACCGAGTAAATATTAGTAATATTTTATATTTTGACAACGACATCGGATTTGGGCGTCGAAACGCGAATAAAATTATTTTTTCAATTTAATTGTGGCTTATTTCCCAACCAAAGATAGATTTTCAACCTAGCGACCCGGCATTGGTCGCTAGGTAGATTGTTACGCGAGTGGTCGCGCGTGAGATTTTCTCTCACATATCCAAATTTTACCTTTTTTTACAAAATAAAGTTTTTAAAACAGTTTTTAAACTTTTTTTATTAACTAATAATAAGAAAAAAAGAATGTAACATAATATAGATAATAATATAATAAAATAAAAAGAAATAATCGGAATTAAACCAATATTAATCAATCTCCGTATCTTGATAATTTACGGCACAGCACACAAATATAACAAGAATGCTCTGGAAAAATTGATTGATGACAATTACAATTTTTTTTACATTATCTCAGGTTTTAAGTGCCAAAATAAAATTAATTTTTATGTACAGTTCGTAACGCGGGTGGTCGCTTGATGAGAGAATGTCTCACTTGAAGCGCGCTGACTCAACAATTGGGTGATATTAGGTCAAGTGAGTCACTATCTAAGCGGACGATTCTATTAGATTGTCGAGGGAGGATAGTTAGGAGACTAGAAGGAACTACAGATCTTATAATTTCCCAGAAAAAAATTCTGTGCAATTTTCTGAAACCGTGAGAGAAAATCTCATATAGCGACCACTGGCGGGTTAATTATGGTTTTTAGTTCTAAACAACTTTACATAAGCACAATTTTCAATATTGCGAAAAATAAGGGTATATTATTTAAGTACTCTTGAGCAAATTCATATTTTTTTTATATACCTCGTATAAAATTGACAAAATTTGATATTAGACGGTTGTATTTTAGGTTTTAGACCCTGTAGAACATTTTATAAAGAATAACTGTTTTTCGTAAAATGAATAATATAAGAGTTTTCCACCTACCTCTACCGAAAGTATACTTTTCCGGACCTGATTGTAGGGAGCAAAGTTGTACTTTTTCTCCCTAGGGAAGAAAATTAAAAGTGACATCATGGTATTTCATTCATAAAAATATAACTTATTGACGCCCTGTACAATATCTATTTTCTATTACGTAAGTTTGTATACATTTTAACGTTTATTTATGAAACACTCTGTATTTCACAGAATGGTAAAAAACTGTAAATTGTTATTTTGATTTAACAATGTTTACATTTTTATTTTGACTTATATTTGACAGTTGACAGTTATATTGTACGTACTTATTAGTTTTAGTTCTAATAAATTTTGTTGGTTAGTTACATAAATAAATTAAGTAAAAATGAAAAAATGACTTGTTATTTGAGGAAGGTGGAAAAACCATATGTATAACATGGGAGTAAAGTGCCTTTTCCTCCCTTGAATGATTACTGCCCTCCGCTACGCGTCGGGCAGTAAACTTCATTCTCGGGAGGAAAAGTAGCACTTTCCTCCCTTGGTATACAAATAGCTATATGTATCATAATTGAAATAAACAACTAAAAATAATGTTGATTAGAAAAATTTTCAAATTTTTTTTTCCATTAGAAGGAAGAAATTGCATATCAGAATATAGTTCTTAATTCCAAACAATCATGTTAAATTATATAATTTAAAATAATTTTAAAAATATCGTTGAATTTTGTTTCTATTTTGTTTTTGATTATGCTGAATCTGATTATGCTTATAAAGAAGCTCTTCTACACTATGTCTGCGTAGCAAGGAACCATATTTGAAACATTTTTATTACAAATTTTACGAAAAAAAAGTTTATTCTTCATAAATTGCTCTGCATAGTCTAAAATCTAAAACCCAATCATCAGATATCAAGTTTTATCAATTTTATACGAGGTATGTCAAAAATACGAATTTTGTTAAAGAGTACAGTACCTTTATATTCCAGAATATCAAAATATGGGTATTATAAAAAGTTGTTGGGAATTAAAAACTATGTTTTATTATAATTACATCATTATAATTGAAAAAAAAATTCAATGTTTTCTCAAATTACGGATACCCATCATCATTATTTTATTTCAATTATTTCAACTATTTTATTATTAATTTTACGAAAAAAGTTATTCTTCATAAAATACTCTATTCTGGTCTAAAGTCCAAAAAACAACCATCAGATATCAAACTTTTTCAATTTTATACGAGGTATGTAAAAAATATGACTTTTGCTTAACAGTTCAGTATGGTTTGTTCAACAGTAAATGGTTGAGTTCAATTAGTGCGGTCGTAAATATTATTAAATTTATCTGACCTGGCCCATTGTTAAAACCCACCCGGAGCGATAAGCAACCGAGGTAGACAGAGTTGGTCTTTTGACAATTAACACTGACTAGACCGTAATCCCATAATAAAGCAAAGAAATTGTACCAGAAAACATATTTAAATTTTACCTGAAACCGGACCTTTTATACTATTATTGGTTATTCCAGGATGTTTATAGTGGTAACTAATTGAACTCGACCATTTACTTTTAAACATACCATACCTTTATAGTTCACAATATCTCGTTTAGAAGAATGTAATTGAACAGTGAAACATATTTTGTAATTCCAAACAACTTTTTTTAATAACAATTTTCGATATTGTGAAATCTAAAGGTACTTTACTCTTGAGTGAAATTCATATTTTTTTACATACCTGGTATGTCAAAATGTAAAATCGTATGTAAAACCTCGTATGTAAAATTAAGAAAATTTGATATTTGATGGTTGCATCTGAGATCATCGGAGCACACTAGTTCGCTCCCATGGTCAAAAAACCCTCTTAATTACATACTAGTTCGCTCCGAAAACCATAACCTAGTTCGCTCCCGTGGTTAAGCGGATTAAGTATTTATCTATTCTATTCTAGGAAAATTAATATCAGGAAAATGGTACTGTGACTTTTGTATTTTATATTAAAAATTATATAAAATATTGGTGGTTACCTATTTATATAAATACAGTGATAAGCGCGCTAATAGCCAGCAAAATAACGCAAACGATGAAAAACATAATGAAGTTGTAAGATAAAAGAGATGAAACTAGTAGAGATGAGAAATTTAGAGGTAGAAACCTATAAATTTACATTATAATGATTGTTTCTCATCTTTAGACGTTTGGCAACTACCACTGTGACAGTGACAGTTTTTGTTGACATACTCATGTGATACGGCTAAAGGTGGGAAACAACCAATATAATCTAAATTTATAGGTTCGTACCGCTAAATTTCCAACCTCTACTAGTTTCATGCCTTTTTATTTCACAACTTACGGCCGGTTTCACAAAGTAAAGTTAACTTGTGGTTAAGAAATATCCTCAAAATTACCCCAAAATATGCGTTCCAGTTTCATAATTGTTACCCTTCTGAGTATACCCATAAGAGTAACCCACTCCAACCTCTGGTTAAAAATTCTGTGAGTTAACCATACTTCGCCGTTGACCTGAAACTAAAACGCATATTTTGGGGTAACCTGTGGTTATCTCTTAACCATAAGTTAACTTTACTTTGTGAAACCGGCCGGTTATGTTTTTTTATATGTTTTTCATCGTTTTGCGTTATTATGCCGGTTATTAGCGCGCTCATAACTGTATAACGAGACAGTGAAATTAGATAATTTAGATTTAGCCCAATAAATGACTATTTTGGAGTGTAATTTTCGGCGTTACTACGGATTTGGTTGAAAATTTGGTTTTAGGTTCTACCTATCCTCCACTTCAAAGTTGGACTTGTGCCGTTGGTTGCATTTAATTGAGGGTATAAATCACCCCTTCTCGAGGGCGAAAAATCATACGTTTCAAATAAGTCCAGAAATCGATAAGTTGGCTACTTCTAAGTAACTTTTGTTCTATGTAGTTTTTTAAAGAAATCAATAATTGTTTGACTTCTTGTTTGATTTGAATAACATCAAAAATGTTTATTTTTAAACAACAAAAAATAACACGTTTTCAGACGGTTTTTCTCAAATAACTGAAAAAATAAGTATTTTATAATTTTATCGAAAAAAAAATTCTTAGCGAAAATATATAGCCTATAATAAAATGAAAAACAGTATATTCATGAAGTGTAGGTACAGACCCAGCAAAAGAAGAGTTGCAGGTAGCTTATGAAAAATGTGTTCCAAAAATACATTTTTGCTGAGAATATTTTTTTCGATAAAATATTTACTTTCTGGTTATTTGCGAAATATCGTCCAAAAATGTGTTTTTTTGTTGAACAATAATAAAATAAACATTTCCACTCGCAGATAACTCGAAAAATATTGACTTTAAAAAACTCTACAGAACAACAGTTGCTTAGAATTAGTCAATTTATCTATTTCCGGCCCTATTTTAAATGTATGTTTTTTCACCCCCGAGAAGGGGTGACTTTCACCCCCCAAGTAAAAGCAACCAACGGCATAAGTCCAACTTCGCGGTGGTAAGTAGAACGTAAATTCAAATGTTCATGCAATTCAGTGGTGACACTAAAAATTACACGGTACCTATCGCCGGATTTCACGTTCCTTTACTGGGCTAATAATAATTATTTTATTTACACTAAATTTTTTTCTATACAGTGATGAGCGCGCTAATAACCGGCAAAATAATGCAAAAGATTGAAAACATATTAAGTTGTGAGATAAAAAGAAGCGAAACCAATAGAATTGGGAAATTTAGCGATAAAAACCTATAAATTTACATTCGATTCACTGTTTCCCACCTTTAGACGTATTAGAGGAGGATGTCAATTAAAACTGTCACTGTCACAGCGGTAGTTGCCAAACTCGTCTGATATGTCTAAAGGTGGGAAATAATAAATGTAATGTAAATTTATAGGTTCTATCGCTAAATTTCCCATCTCCACTAGTTTCATTTCTATTTATCTCACAACTTAATATTTCCATTTTTTGCGTTATTTTGTCGGTTATTAGCGTGCCCATTACTATATTTTGAAAAATGTTAATGATTGAATTAGAAATTAGATTAGAAATTTTGAATTGTTTTTAAAAATTACTGAAATAATTTTTGTGCTTATTCTAAAATATAGATATAATAAGAAAGCAATACAAGTGTAAAAACTAACATAATAGGTATGGGATATCCTCTATCATTAGAAAATTAAACAAATATAAATTAAAACGAGGCATTTATTTTGCTAGAAATCTAAATGAAATACATTTGACAAAATCAAATCTTCGTATTTTTACATACGTGTCAATTTGAATATCTTATAAGTTATATCTTATCGTTATAAGTTTAATATATTTTTAAGTAAGAAGTAGTGTTATATAGTAGCATTGTTTAAAAAGACTCATTCTTTTAAACAATGATAGTATTGTCATATTAGAAAAATACAAAGTTTGAGAAATATTTATTAAAATTTTTATTAATAAAATGTATCAAAGTACCTGCTTTATGAAGGCAACATTATCTATTTAAGCTGACCCTGGCTATTCATTATTATTCATTGTGTACCCAGTAAAGACATTATTCAACTATCTTTTCAAAGAAATATATGGCCGGAGCGAACTTACCTATGCCCCTTTTCTGTGGGGTATAAAAATCTGACCGCCGGAGCGAACTAGTATACGCCCGAGATCATATACGATGCAAAGTATTTTATAAAGAATAGCTTTTTTCGTAAAACTGGTAATAAAAAAGTTATTAATAGGTTCGAAGTTACGCAGACATAATGTTTAAGAGCTAAAAATATTTTTTTGTTGAAAATGTATTATTGTTCAAGCTTATTATTAAATTTATTTTAGGTAAGTTTTAGAGAAAACATTTTTGATCACTTTTTATAAACAATTTTTTAGTTGGTAATTTTCGGTTTTTGTATTAGGTACATTTTTGTTATCTTTCTTAGTTTTTGTCAAAAAGGAATAGTTTCATTCATAGTTTCATAGTTTCATTTCTAAAATAAAATTATTGAGTAAATTTTAAAAAATACATCAAATACTTTAAAAAATCACCTATAAAATTGTAAAAAATCTTTTCAAACTTGAGTAATACCGTTTTAAAGTGCTGGTAATTCTGTAAACTGTTTTTACTTAAAACTTACGTAAAAGTTTTCAAAAATTGCATTTTTGCGTCATATCATTTGAATTAAATTTTTGGCATTTTTTTGAATGAAACATTGTTTAGTAAGATGTTTGAAAGGTAAGTTGTGCAAATTTGAGAGCTTTATAAGAAAAATTTTATTAGTTACACATTTTTAAATAATGTTTAAACAAAATTCAGCCCACACCGTACTTATGCCCATACATTTTATTTCTTTTTATTATAACCATAAGATAGCTTAATTGTTCTTCTTTCCAATTAAGCTATCCTTTCTTGTTCCTTCTCTTAATTTCCTTCTTTCTTGTCCAATTTGTAAAATTTTATTTGATCCATTAATTAGAGAAATACACTGAAATAACTCAGCAGTGCACTTCGCTAGTTTACAGTGCGCCAATGTTTGTGAGAAGGGTGACTTTAGCGTTATAAATAAAAAATTATAGAAGCTACAGATTTAATTTTATAAAAATTTTAATCTTATATTTGGGTTTTTTTCAATAGTCTGAATTTTTCAATAGTCAAGTCAGTTTTTTTCTAAAATTTATATTTTCGGGGTTATTTAAAGAAACATCTAATTTCGCAGTTCATTTGTTTAATAAAAAATTAAGTGCCCATTTCTAGAGTAGAACTTTTTAATATGTTGTTTATTAAACATTTCTTAGGGCCATCGGTACATAATTCGCAAATATTTTAAGGCTATCCCTACTTTTTCTGTCTTTACACGGCAAATTACGTGTAGTAAAATTGTCACTGGTATGGATATGTAAACTTTACTTGACAATTTCATCATTAACTGTAAAGATGGCTTTTGAATGTTCTTGGATAACTTTTACTAGTATAATTAATTGCCTTAATTGTTAATTCAGTTAATTAATATGATTATTTCATATTTCCGAACAATAGAAAGCTACAGAAATACAAATTAAATTGATCATTTTTGATAATATCCCATCGTCAAGTATATTACGTCAGATGCCCTTCGTTGCTGTGAAAAAATACATTCAGTGACATTAATGACAATTACTGTTTTAAAACTTATAAAAGTGATGACTTTCAATCGTCAAATATTTATACCAACTGTGTGTTTAATTGTACTAATTTGTACTTACATAAATAAATTACAATAAAATTTTGGTTTTAAACAGTTTCATTCATGAAATAATCGCAGCAAATTGCAGCTCGATCTCTGAAATTATTATCGAATTATTTCCCTCGTGTCACTTGACGTAATTTCACGACTGACGTAATTTCACTCCCCTTCGGGTCGTGAAATTAATACTGTCAAAGTGTCACTCGGGAAAAATTCGATAATTTCAGAGCTCTTGTGCAATTACTACTGATAATTTTTTCACTACCTATGTATTCAGTAATAATTTATCTACTGTACAACAAAAGCTAATAATCAATCGAGAAAAAAGGAAAAGTGATAAAATGATAAAGTGATTTTTTAATAATATATTGTTACTATGAAACGCTTACAATTTTGAACATCTGTAACAACACAATACTTGGATCACTGAATATATCCTGGTGTATTCTCTGCTTTGGATCTTCCATAAATAATAAACAATAAATAACTTTTTATTAAGTTCACGTCTTAAATCAATTATTTATCAAAGACATTATCAATATTATTTAATCAACAACTGAAAATATTCCCAATGCCAGGTCAAATATTTAAAATTGTCACTGTCTGACTGACAATATGCTGGCAATATTCTATTTACTACTGACAAAGATTTGGAAAATATTACCACGGACAGTGTGTTCATTTTTTTTCAAATCCTGAAAAAAAACAATAAATATTTTTGAAAAATTTAAACGCAAAATGAAAGACTAAATTATTACCGAGGGCCGAAAGTCTCTTACAATAAATAAAAAGTTTATTTTGAATGAGATATTTTGAAATTAAAAGTCACACTAAATTTTCTTTTAGTTTTTTAGCCCTGTAACTTATTAAAATAAACATTATAGAAGTTCTCAGGGACTTTCGGCCCTCGCTAATAACGTAATCTCTTATTCTGAGTTTAAAATTTTCAAAAATACTTATTAGTTTTCTCAGAATTCGAAAAAAAAATGAATTCCATTTGAGTAGCATTTCAGCAGAAACTACGTACCCATCCCCTTAATGAAATTAAAAAACATCTATATTGTTTGATTTTTTCCGAAAGGAAAATCTATATGCATTTGTATTAAATATTTTGTATTTGTATTAAATGAGGCGCTCAGAGCAACAGTGGCACAGTCCACAAATTGAGCATTTTTAAATTAATACATCAATAAAAGCAGAAAAATTGGATATATGGTTCAACAGCATTGATTCCAAGGTTATGTTTGCGAGTTGTTTTGTTTATTTTTTCTTGAACAGTTTTTCAAAAAAACATTAAATTAGAGGTTTTTAAATACCTGAGTTGATGTCTAGTAGTTGATCAGCGATAAATTTTGTTGTTGTTACATTGGATTCTTAGTTTTTAAGCAGTTTAAGTGGAAAAAATCATAAAGCAGAAAAGTGAGGTTAACCATGCCTGCAGATTGTAAACAATGCAACTTGGAGATAACATCCCAAGACAAGCATATATATTGTGATTGCTGTAGGACGACTTTTCATCTGACAGAGGAATGTTCTGGAATGTCAGCATCTGAAATGAGGGCTGTAGTGCTTCAAAAAAGAACTTTAATGTTTCTATGCTTGGAGTGCCGAGATGCCTTCAAATCGGCTCCAATGGTAGTAAGAAAAATGAGTGAGTTACAAGATGAAGTTAACAGTCTTAAAAGGGAACTGCAGGAACTCAAATCTTCTCCAGTATCATCGAACATCGAGTTGATTTTAAGTGAAGCCCATGAACGCTCCATTAGGGCAAACAACCTTATGGTATATGATGTTCCCGAGTCTTCTGCTATTGATTTTCAGTATAAGATTAGACATGATACTCAGATTGTGCATCAGATTTTTGAGAAAGTAGGGCATCAAACCAAGGTACCAGATATTGTTAAGGTACTCAGAGTAGGTCAGAAAGGAAGAAACAACAAACCTAGACCAATCAAGATAATTTGCAATAATTCTGAAACTGTCAAGCACATTTTTCGTTCCAAAAGACGTCTAGAATCATTTAAAATATCATATGACTCAACAAAGCTACAACAAAATGCTTTTAAGTCAGCTAAGGAGGAAATGCAACGCAGAATAAGCAATGGTGAACCTGATCTTCAGATTAAATATATAAACGGGATACCAAAGGTTATAGCTAAAAGAATTAATCATAGAAATCAGGAAAACTAATCAATACCCCATTGATAGCTTACTACCAAAATGTGGGAGGACTTCGTACTAAGTTAGATGCTCTAAAAATGGCTGTGAATAGTTCCTCCTATGATATTTTAGTATTAGTTGAGAGCAACCTGTGCTGTGACTATTTGGATAGTGAATTGGAATGTCAAAATTACAATATATACCGTAATGATAGATCAAGTTTAACTAGTCAAAAATCACGAGGTGGTGGCATTCTTGTTTATGTACGTAAAACTATATCTTCTGCTAGAATCCATATAGAACAGGTAACTGTGGAGCAATTATTTATTTCTTGTAATTTTAAAAGTATAAAATTCATAATTGGAGGTCTGTATATTCCACCTAAGATGCCTGAAATATATTACAATAAACATTGTGAAGCAGTTGAAAATATTTTGCAAAGGTTTCCATTGAATAAAATATATTTATTTGGTGACTATAACTTACCAGATGCTAGGTGGTTTAATGACGATTATGGAGTTCGAGTAGAGTGTCCTGGTACATCGAATGCAGTAGGACTTGCTCAACAATTTGGTTTTTTGCAACTGTATCAATTAAATGAAATACCCAATAGTAGGAATATATATTTGGATCTGTTGTTTACAAATGACAAAAATGTACAACTTAGTAAATCTAAGGATTTTATTTTTGCTGATAGTTTGCACCATTTTAGTTACGAATGTACTTTAAACCTATTTTCTAACAATCAAGACTCTAGTACCTTATATCTACATGATTTTTACTATGATTTTAAGAATGCAAACTATTTTGGTCTTAATAATTTTTTAGCAAGTGTACGGTGGGAACAATGTTTCTCAAATAATATTAATGATTCAGTTAACAATTTTTATGAAATCCTGGCTATGGGAATTGCTCTTTTTGTACCTTTGAAAAAATATATATCTAGCAGTTTTCCTAAATGGTTTTCACCAGAATTGCAATACATAACATCTCAAAAGAGAAAAATGCATAAAACTTACAGTAAATCACAATTACATTCAGATTACCTAAGATTTTGTCAACTACGTACAGAATGCAAACGAGTCAGAGAAGTATGTTGGTCTCAGTATATATCTCATGTAAATAATGAGTTCAAAACTAATCCTAGGTACTTTTGGAAGTATGTGCGCGACCTAAAGTCTAATCACTCACTACCTCACTCAATGCAGTATAATGAAGAGTTGGCAGAAAATGGCCAAGACATTGTGAACCTTTTTAAGGAATACTTTCAGACAGTCTACACTCCTGGAGACCAAAATAGTTCTGTGGATAGTTTAGTTTTACCTGTAAATTGTTCACAAAATATCGACTTTGCAGACATTTCTATACAAGAAATTTATAATAAAGTTTTGCGTTTACCTAGTAAAACCACATTAGGTCCTGATGGAATACCCAATATTCTACTTAAAAGGTGTATCTGTACTCTTACAAAACCATTGCATGTTTTATATAATTTGTCCCTAACAACATCTGTTTTTCCTGATTACTGGAAAAATAGTTATATTATGCCTATTTACAAGAACGGAGATAAAAGCAATGTTAAGAACTATAGAAGTGTTTGCATACAGTCATCTATTCCCAAACTTTTTGACAGCTTGATTTGTGGTCAGTTAAGTTGGTTTTGTCGAAATTTAATAAATAAGAATCAGCATGGGTTTTTTTCGGGTCGATCTACTATTACCAATTTAGTTTTATATCAGAATAGATTAATAAATGCTATGGAAGACTTTAAACAAATTGATACAGTGTATACAGACTTTTCTAAAGCTTTTGATCGAGTTGACCATAGCATTTTCCTTAAGAGACTCATCGATATTGGTTTTGGCATAATCACAGTCACCTGGGTCAAGAGTTTTCTGTCTGGCCACCAGCAGAAGGTTAGGGTTGGATCCTTTCTGTCAATAGGCCTGGATCCCGCGTATGAAAAAAAGTTGATTAATAGCAAGCTGAAAATTTGTTAATAGCTTAAGGGTGTCTAGTCAGACAAACTTTGATATATGGGAACACTGGAACAGGGGCAGTTTTAATTGTGGAACAGCTTAAAAATTTGGAACGGTCAGACCACGAAAACGGCACATTTATTTTGTCCGACAGAACAGACTTAAACTCTCCGAACAGAGATTAACCTCTCATGCAAAAATCAGACTGCTATTTATCACCTGTCATAATTCCTGTCATTTGACATATTCTACATGTTCCACTCATTATAACGCCCTTTTGGTGATAAATAGCAGTCTGATTTTGGCATGAGAGTTTAATCTCTGTTCGGAGAGTTTAAGTCTGTTCTGTCGGACAAAATAAATGCGCCGTTTTCGTGGTCTGACCGTTCCAAATTTTTAACCTGTTCCACAATTGAAACTGCCCCTGTTTCAGTGTTCCCATATACCAAAGTTTATCCGACTAGACACTCTTAAGCTATTAACAAATTTTCAGCTTGCTATTAATCAACTTTTTTTTCATACGCGGGATCCAGACCTACAAACTCTATTGCAGTTACATCGGGCGTTCCTCAGGGTGGGCACTGCTCACCGATTTTCTTTGATCTGTTTGTGAATTCTATTTTCGACTGCTTTGAAAACAGTGATGCTTTAGCTTTTGCTGACGATTTTAAAATATCAAAGATAATTTCTAGTCCTTTAGACCAACACCTTCTGCAGGAAGACCTGGATAGATTGACACATTGGTGTACAGTAAACAAACTCAACCTAAATGTCTCAAAATGCTGTTACATTAGTTTTTTCAAAGGTAATAGGAAGATCAATACTTCATATAAAATAAATAATGAAGATCTGAAATATGTTTCAAAAGTTAAAGATTTAGGAGTGATTTTTGACGAGAGTTTGAGTTTTGTTGAACACATTAATTACATAACAGTTCAGTCTTCAAAAATGTTAGGATTTATTTTGAGACACTGTAGTAATTTTTCAGTTGACACTGTAAGAGGAGTTTATTGTTCTTTGGTGCGATCTAAACTTGAATATGGCTCTATAGTATGGTCTCCATACCATGCAGTTCATAATATGACTGTTGAAAAAATTCAACACAAATTTTTGAGGTTCTGTGCATTTAAATTAGGTCAAACTATTGTAGATCACGATTATTCATTAATAGAAAACAGTTTAAAACTTAATACACTGGAAAATAGACGTAATCAAGTAGGATTAGTATTTTTGTATAATTTAATAAATGGAAATTTAGATTGCTGTGATCTATTACAGTGTATTAATGTTGATATACAAACTAGAAATCGAAGAGGTGATTTTATAACATTTTATATTCCTTTCCATCGCACAAGTTATGGCCAAAATTCACCTATAGATCGTTACTGTAAACTTATAAATGACAAACACATTGAAATTTTTGATATATCTCTGAATATGTTTAAAAATAATTTAAATATAGTATTTATTTAATTTTTTTTTGTTAGTTCTAAGGTTACAAGTACCTACCTATTCTTATTCTAATATTTGTTATCTAATTATAATTATTAAATGTTAATCTAATTATAATGTTAAAGTATTATTAGTACATATTTAGCTCGTAAACTTATTATTGTTAATTGTATAACTTTTAATGGGGTAATCCCGTCAATAAATAAATAAAAAAAAACAGTGGTCTACACAATCTAGCTCTATATTTGGCAAGATGGCACTACATAATGTATTGTTGCCTTGACAAATACTAAAAATACGAATGAAACAGTGGCATAACCCTCAATTGTGTGGCTCAGACCCATCAAACAAGTGTTCATCGTATCAGAATCAGAATAATACGCATAATTCATAAGAATGACTATTTTTAATTTTATAAAGTAATATTTAATAATAATAACTTTAACCCCGTCCTTGACTGAGTGGTAAGAGCGCCTACCTTTGGATCGAAAAATCCGAATGGTTGTGAGTTCGAATCTTACCAGGGTCAGAAATGTTTCATTTATTATAAATTAATAAATGAAAATAGTTTCTCTCCTTGTGGGATCGGTACTCACCGGAGGGGCCGCAGACGTTCGGATACAGTTAGCGTCTCTTTGCAAAGACAATGACGTCAACTTTGCAAAGTAACAAGACACTTACTCAACACACACACACACACACACACACACACACTACACATTACACTAGGTACCTAACTGTTAAAAATTACTGTACCTACCATGCCAATGGCCATTAGTTGTCGAGGCATTCCTTTTTTAAATAAAAAAAAAACAATAATTTAATTTGTCATATTAATTTCCTATTTGGTAGCAAATTTTGTGGCTTATTACAAACTAAAATAGTAAATTAGTAATACAAAGTATTAATTGTATCAATTAAAATCAATAATTCTTTTGCGAATCAATTTTTAAATCTTTTTTCTGTCTGTATCTTACTGTGTACAGGTAATGCTAAGAATTACCATAATCTGTTCTCGGGAGTCTTAGTACACAAGATTAATGACGATGAACGACCCAAAAATACGAAAAATGTGCATGGACAGGTAATAATAAAAATGTTTACAACCTAATAGTACTTTGAGGAATAGGCAAAAACGTTGCCAAACTTCAGGGCTTCTTATAATCGGTAGCTCAATGTGGGCTTCCTAACGCTGCTGAACTTCTACAGAGTATATACTTTTTTTCGCAGCGCAAACTGGTGGTAGATACCATGAACTACGAGTGTATGTTTTGATAATAATTCCAGGCATAAGCAGCCCGGGCTTCGTATTGTTAATCATGATTTCAGAGCTACCTATGGTACATTTCTAAAATTTGTCCGAATATATATGAAGCCCAAGCGTATTTACATGTTCTGAGCTTGGTTAAAATATCGAGAGATGGTGTAAAGTACGTTTTTTGGGGAAATAACATTAAAGAATTACGAAGCCCGAACCCGGGCTTCGTAAGGAGGTGTCGGGCTTCGTATGACCGGTGCGATATAGCGTTTTTGGCTTCCTAAAGTCGGAATCCATATATATATATATATATATATATATATATATATATATATATATATATATATATATATATATATATATATATATATGTATATATATATATATATATATATATATATATATATATATATATATATATATATAAAACACTTTTGAGTTTCGGTGGGTTGGAGTCAATAAAAAGGGGCTGTTAGAATACTATTTTTTATTACTCGAGCTTTCGAATGTGTTTACATTCATTTTCAAGAGCTAAAAAGTAACTGATAAAGTGGAAACAAAGATCATGTAAAAATATAACTCACCAGATAAATCTAGATTGGTTATTAAAACTTGCTAACATTAATACATATAAATAAGAGGAAAACTATTAATATCCATAAAATGAATTCTTCCCAGACTGCATAATATAAATTAATGGCCAAAAGATTTAAATTTTTGAAATGAATTTTGAATTTGAATGATCGGTAAATTGGAAAAAAATTTTAATACAAAAAGTCAATGTCAGTGAAAAAATCAGCCTACATCGACAAGTAGCTAAAAATAATTTATTTAAATATATTATAACGTGATGATTTGTTAAAAAAAAAGAAAGAAGAAATAAATAAGTAGAGAAAAAAATATTTTAGTAGTTTACAGAAGTACAAAAGAAATGTAATAAGGATGTGAAAAAAGTGAAATATTTATGGTGCTCTGAATATTATTTAAAATTATAAGGAAATGATGTAATTATAAATTTTGCTTAAATTTTGAATTTCTGATCTTTTATTTAAACTATGATCACTTCTACTAATAGATACCATTTCCAAAAAAGTCCTTTTGAATTTATTACCTTCATTGCACAAAATTTTTATGTTGTCAAAATCCATGATATGATCTTTGTCAATCACATGCTCTGCCAAAGCACAAGACGGTTTTTTGATTCGGCAATCACTTTTGTGGGAAATTACGCGACTAGATAAATTCCTGCCAGTCTCACCAATATATACAGCCTCACACTGAGTGCAACTAATGCCGTATACTACATTAGTTTTCTCTAATTTTTCTATAGGATACTTTGTCTTAGAATACAGAGATGTAATGGTTTTGATGTTTTTTGTTGTTATTTTTATATTGTCAATAACCTTTAAAATTTTTATTAACTTAGGTGTTAATGATGGTATGTAGGGGAGTGAATGATAATAGATTTGAATAACAGATGCAGCGTTTTGAGATCTCACAACAGATGGTGTCAGATTATTAAAATTGTTAGAAAAAAGTATTCTGTGTAGCATGTGTGGAGGATAAGAGTTCTCAATCAAAATATTTTTTAATACTAAAAGATCAGCTTGTAGGTAATCTGGATGGGATAGCCTCGTGACACGTTTTTTTAAACCTGTTATAAGGTTCATTTTCATTCTGTTGGGATGATGTGAGTAATAACTTATAAACCTATTACTGCACATGGGTTTTTTGAACCATCTAGTTTTTAAAACATTATTTGTTGTTCTAATAATTCTCATGTCTAGAAATGGTAGAGAATTGTCCACCTCTTCCTCAACTGTGAATTGTATGTGCTGATTATGGCTGTTAAAAATGTTGATGGTTTCATAAATTTTATCTCTGGGAAGTGCTAAAACCAAATCATCCACATACCTCTTTATGAAAGGAATAAAAAAATTGCAGTTGTTAACACAATCATTAATGACATCATCCATGACATAGCTACTCAGAATGGGTGAAAGACTAGAACCCATAGGGCTACCAAAAATTTGTTTATAGAAAACACCATTAAAAATGAAAATATTTGACTCAAAGACAAAGTTGATGAGTGTTTTGAAATGTAATAAGTCAATAGTGGTGTGTTGTGAAATCTCATTCCAATGCTTTTCTATACTACTTATGATTAAGTTTAAAGGTAAATTGGTGAAAAGAGACTTTACATCAAAACTAACTAACATGTAGTCAGGTGGTAATTGAAAATTATTGATAAAGGAGCTGAAGTCAAATGAATCTTTAATGTGCATGTTGTTATTAACATTATAAGAATTAGTTAAGATGTCAGTGAGGAGCTGTGCTACTGGTCCATTGGGAGTGTCTATAGATGATATAATCGGTCTCATAGATAAAGTCGGTTTGTGTATTTTAGGCAGAGCATAGAAACGTGGAGCAATAGAATTGTATATTTTAAGTTCCTTTGCTTTTTTGTTATCTATAAATTTCTTTTTGTGCAATTCAGATATTAAACTATTAGCTTTCTGTTGCAGTGTACAAACAGGACTTCTTCTAAGTTTAGTGTAATACTTAGTATCATTTAAAAGTTCTCCAGTTTTTTGGAGGTAATCCTCTTTCCACATCGCAACAGTTACGTTACCTTTATCGCTTTTGACAATATAAATCTCAGGGTGGTTCTTAAGAAATTGTTTGGTTTGTATATAATATTTATTTAAAAAATGATCTGTTACTTCTTTATGTAAGAAGTTGGTAATAACATTTGTGCATTTAGATCTTACAATATCCTTTTGACAATTATTGAGTGGTCTGATCATTGACTCAATATCAGCAAGTAAATGTGGAACTCTAATATCTGATTTAGAAGGACATAATGAAAACTTAGGTCCCAGTGCTAAAAGTTTTTTTACTTCAAAAGGAAACTCAATAGAAGTTAAATTCTTAAACCATTTTTCCTGAAATTGTATCTTGTCAAAAGCTTCAATTTTCAAGTTGTTAAATTTATTAATTTGTGTTCTTTTAATCTGATGAAAATGTGTGTTATATCTGATTCTCTGTCTACGATTAAATTCATTGAAGGTATGAAAATTTAAAATATTATAAGCTTTAGAACGTAATTCATTTAGTTGTTTTTCAAAATAGTAAATATCAGTAAAAGTGATTTTAATTTCCATATTAATAATATTCTTTGAAAATCTGTTACATAATCTTTGGGCATCATGGTGAATATTCCCAGTACGATGATGTAGGACAGAATATTCACCATGATGCCCAAAGATTATGTAACAGATTTTCAAAGAATATTATTAATATGGAAATTAAAATCACTTTTACTGATATTTACTATTTTGAAAAACAACTAAATGAATTACGTTCTAAAGCTTATAATATTTTAAATTTTCATACCTTCAATGAATTTAATCGTAGACAGAGAATCAGATATAACACACATTTTCATCAGATTAAAAGAACACAAATTAATAAATTTAACAACTTGAAAATTGAAGCTTTTGACAAGATACAATTTCAGGAAAAATGGTTTAAGAATTTAACTTCTATTGAGTTTCCTTTTGAAGTAAAAAAACTTATAGCACTGGGACCTAAGTTTTCATTATGTCCTTCTAAATCAGATATTAGAGTTCCACATTTACTTGCTGATATTGAGTCAATGATCAGACCACTCAATAATTGTCAAAAGGATATTGTAAGATCTAAATGCACAAATGTTATTACCAACTTCTTACATAAAGAAGTAACAGATCATTTTTTAAATAAATAT
Source organism: Diabrotica virgifera virgifera (assembly GCF_917563875.1). Taxonomy (NCBI): domain Eukaryota; kingdom Metazoa; phylum Arthropoda; class Insecta; order Coleoptera; family Chrysomelidae; genus Diabrotica; species Diabrotica virgifera. Next base: position 143,020,954 of record NC_065444.1, on the reverse strand, counting down.
TATATACAAACCAAACAATTTCTTAAGAACCACCCTGAGATTTATATTGTCAAAAGCGATAAAGGTAACGTAACTGTTGCGATGTGGAAAGAGGATTACCTCCAAAAAACTGGAGAACTTTTAAATGATACTAAGTATTACACTAAACTTAGAAGAAGTCCTGTTTGTACACTGCAACAGAAAGCTAATAGTTTAATATCTGAATTGCACAAAAAGAAATTTATAGATAACAAAAAAGCAAAGGAACTTAAAATATACAATTCTATTGCTCCACGTTTCTATGCTCTGCCTAAAATACACAAACCGACTTTATCTATGAGACCGATTATATCATCTATAGACACTCCCAATGGACCAGTAGCACAGCTCCTCACTGACATCTTAACTAATTCTTATAATGTTAATAACAACATGCACATTAAAGATTCATTTGACTTCAGCTCCTTTATCAATAATTTTCAATTACCACCTGACTACATGTTAGTTAGTTTTGATGTAAAGTCTCTTTTCACCAATTTACCTTTAAACTTAATCATAAGTAGTATAGAAAAGCATTGGAATGAGATTTCACAACACACCACTATTGACTTATTACATTTCAAAACACTCATCAACTTTGTCTTTGAGTCAAATATTTTCATTTTTAATGGTGTTTTCTATAAACAAATTTTTGGTAGCCCTATGGGTTCTAGTCTTTCACCCATTCTGAGTAGCTATGTCATGGATGATGTCATTAATGATTGTGTTAACAACTGCAATTTTTTTATTCCTTTCATAAAGAGGTATGTGGATGATTTGGTTTTAGCACTTCCCAGAGATAAAATTTATGAAACCATCAACATTTTTAACAGCCATAATCAGCACATACAATTCACAGTTGAGGAAGAGGTGGACAATTCTCTACCATTTCTAGACATGAGAATTATTAGAACAACAAATAATGTTTTAAAAACTAGATGGTTCAAAAAACCCATGTGCAGTAATAGGTTTATAAGTTATTACTCACATCATCCCAACAGAATGAAAATGAACCTTATAACAGGTTTAAAAAAACGTGTCACGAGGCTATCCCATCCAGATTACCTACAAGCTGATCTTTTAGTATTAAAAAATATTTTGATTGAGAACTCTTATCCTCCACACATGCTACACAGAATACTTTTTTCTAACAATTTTAATAATCTGACACCATCTGTTGTGAGATCTCAAAACGCTGCATCTGTTATTCAAATCTATTATCATTCACTCCCCTACATACCATCATTAACACCTAAGTTAATAAAAATTTTAAAGGTTATTGACAATATAAAAATAACAACAAAAAACATCAAAACCATTACATCTCTGTATTCTAAGACAAAGTATCCTATAGAAAAATTAGAGAAAACTAATGTAGTATACGGCATTAGTTGCACTCAGTGTGAGGCTGTATATATTGGTGAGACTGGCAGGAATTTATCTAGTCGCGTAATTTCCCACAAAAGTGATTGCCGAATCAAAAAACCGTCTTGTGCTTTGGCAGAGCATGTGATTGACAAAGATCATATCATGGATTTTGACAACATAAAAATTTTGTGCAATGAAGGTAATAAATTCAAAAGGACTTTTTTGGAAATGGTATCTATTAGTAGAAGTGATCATAGTTTAAATAAAAGATCAGAAATTCAAAATTTAAGCAAAATTTATAATTACATCATTTCCTTATAATTTTAAATAATATTCAGAGCACCATAAATATTTCACTTTTTTCACATCCTTATTACATTTCTTTTGTACTTCTGTAAACTACTAAAATATTTTTTTCTCTACTTATTTATTTCTTCTTTCTTTTTTTTTAACAAATCATCACGTTATAATATATTTAAATAAATTATTTTTAGCTACTTGTCGATGTAGGCTGATTTTTTCACTGACATTGACTTTTTGTATTAAAATTTTTTTTCCAATTTACCGATCATTCAAATTCAAAATTCATTTCAAAAATTTAAATCTTTTGGCCATTAATTTATATTATGCAGTCTGGGAAGAATTCATTTTATGGATATTAATAGTTTTCCTCTTATTTATATGTATTAATGTTAGCAAGTTTTAATAACCAATCTAGATTTATCTGGTGAGTTATATTTTTACATGATCTTTGTTTCCACTTTATCAGTTACTTTTTAGCTCTTGAAAATGAATGTAAACACATTCGAAAGCTCGAGTAATAAAAAATAGTATTCTAACAGCCCCTTTTTATTGACTCCAACCCACCGAAACTCAAAAGTGTTTTTTATAAACAAGTCAACAAAGTACTTCTTTTTTCTTTATATATATATATATATATATATATATATATATATATATATATATATATATATATGTATATATATATACATCCCGCTATCATTATGTCATCTTTTCATGTTGCAGTCATTTGGCATCACTAAGAAATACTATAATTTTCGAATTTTAATTCGTGTATGTTTGTTGAGCGTATTTTTTAATGCCCTGTATCGTTCTCAGTTTTCTAAAATGTTGATTTTAAAAATTTAAATTATATACAAAAATTTTTACACTTCACAGCCATTTTGACTTCCACCACATAAAAATGTGTATTTGCGGTGTATTTGCCGTCAATCGATGTTGCCACGAGTTAAAAATATCGATCGTTTGAGGCCAGGTAGAAAAGGTATATTATAAAAATTATATAAAAGGTGGATTCTTTACCTTTTCGGCTGGTTCGGCTGGTAAGGGTCCAAATATTTTACGAGTTGAATTGTGTTTATTTTATTTCATCTGCTAAATTATAATTTTCTCATAACGACTTAAAATATTTGTTTGAAAAATTAATTTTGGGTCATTCCATTTCAAATCACTCAATTTTGGAGCAAAAAAAAAATTGGACCTCCGATTTGTCTGAAAATTGGTATATAGCTTCTGCGGGACGTAAAAATAAGATATTTAAGGTCAAAAAATCTTCTTCTTCTTTTTTTCTCAAAATGTTATTTTATTCGATTTTACAGTGATTTAGTGTTTATTTATACAATTTTCCATTTTCTCTCGTAAAGTATCAATGGAAAACATAATATTTTAATAGAAGGGACTCAAAAATGTCATTATATGGCATTATAACAGGTTACTTTGATTCAAAACAAGCTTTTGATCAAATTTTATAGTGTAGAAAACGTTAAAATACCGTTTTTTTTTTACATTTTTCTCCTTTCCCAAAATGCATCATAATCGATTTGGCTGAAAATTTGCCCACAGATAGACAAAACATAGGACTTTAAGTGGTCATAAGGATTTGAATTATATTACAATACCCAAAAAGTTACATGCAATATTATAGTCAAAAATATAGGCGTCTACTGTAAGTAAAATTAACTCGAAAATATCGACCTCACGACAAAAATTGTTAAAAAGAAATTGTAATAATTGTAAATACGATTTATTTGGAACAATTTCAGTTCCTTCCATTTTTGTCGAAAAGTTAAAATGGCGGAGATATTGAGCAAAACAGGTTCTCCTTTAAAATCAAGATGGCCGGTAACGTAACGGAGGAATTCATTCGCGATTTTAAATTTAGGCTACTATTGACTCCCCTAAAGATCAGAAAAATAAATTTTTGTGCAGCTTGGCATTCAAGGTCAAATGCTATCCCGACTGGACTAATATATACTTTTGAGTATGATATTACTGCATGTAACTTTTTTGGTATTATAATATATTTCAAATCCTTCTAACCACTTAAAGTCCTATCTTTTAGCTATCTGCGGGCAAATTTTTAGCCAAATCGATGATGATGTATTTTGGGAATGGAGGAAAATGTAAAAAACGGTATTTTAACGTTTTTTACACTATATAATTTGATCAAAAACTTGTTTTGATTCAAAATAACTTGTTATAATGCCATATAATGACATTTTTGAGTCATTTCTATTAAAATATTATGTTTTTCATTGATACTTTACGACAGAAAATGCAAATTTGTTTAAATAAACACCAAATCACTGTAAAATCGCATAAAATAACATTTTGAGAAAAAAGAAGAAGAAGATTTTTTGACCTTAAGGTTGATCTGAACCCCCCCATTAAAAAATTTGAAGTTCAAAAATTTTGAAAAAATTTGAGAAGGTGTATGTGATTACTAGAAGTATTTTCACAAATTTTGAGCAAACTTCATGTTTTCGTTTTCGAAAAAACTCAAAAATACTCCTTTTTTCCAAGTATAAAGCGGAAAAACCAAACATACAATTTTGTTAATTTTCTTACAGGATAAAGATATAATCCTAAGAAATACTTATGAATTTTTTGAAAATTTTTGATCTTACAGTTTTGCCACAATGGGAAAAAATAATAATATGTTTTGGCTTATAATAAAGCTACCGGTAAGAAAGCGGACAAAATTTTAATAACAACATATATAAAACTGTAAGAGTGGAAAATATTTGCAATAAAATGTTCAATATTTTTTCCTAAACATATGAAAAATCTCGTTAAACAAAAATTATATCTTGAATTGCCGCTGTGAATTTGTACCGCCATGACGTGGCTCCACCTACACCATCGGTAATATTTATGTTCGATAGATAGCAGTACCTTCTGCTAGAATCGCGTCAAACAGAACTTTATCCTAGCAGCGTTGCCATATCAATTACTTTGTACAACAAAATGTTTTATTGTATTATAGTTAGTAGGTAATATAATATAAGCCTACTATAACGTCTATTTATAACGCATCAACGTAACCTTCTGAAATTAATTTAACTACTGTTCCTGAAATATTGTCAGTCCCCTTGGCCGTATTAGATTTTGATATATTATTTAGGGCCGGTACTTTCTGTCTCGATTAAACCCGAGTTGGCTTTTTAATGTTTTTAAGTAAGATAAGTTGTCTTTTTTATTTGTATTTTTTCATGTATCTCTGAAGCTTTGTATTTGACTATATTTTGAATTGGAGCATAAATAGTCTTCTTTTGTCAAATAGTTTTTCTATAATAACTACCATCCATGGAGTTTCTCTTTTGTCGCACTTATGTTTATTAAAGATTTTAATTGAAACCATTATTTTATCTTTAAAATTTTCCTTGTTCATTACTTTTTGCATTTGTGGTGAGCTAAATTTAAAGGAAAACAATTGGACGATATTTAAATAGATATGGAGTAAGAGTAAATAAATAACTACTTCTGAAATTAATTCAGGATAGGTTAAAAATATTTTCACCTTCATATTAAAAATAAAAAAAGGATCAATATAAAAAAAATAATAACAATCAATTTTAAAAATCTTACATCTATATTGATTTCTTCTACATAATATGTACAAAAACAACAGAAATAAATAAATATTAGCGAAGGCAAAAGAAAAAATGTGTTGACACTTAATAATATATGTTATGGGGTGGCGATTGGGCTATGCTGGTCTATTACGCAATCGAATTTAAAGCGGACTGTATGGAAATAATAACAAAAAAATTCTTACCTTATTTTAACTGGTAGGTCGAGAAGTCTTCAGTTATTAGTAAGGTGAAGGAAGGAGGGAGAAAGGGTTAATTTATTTTTTACTATAACTGAAACCGGCGTTTTTTGGCGACACTTGATAACTACAGGAAACGACTTAACAATTCAATTTGTTCTTACTTACTGACGACCACGACTAGTTAGTACTAACGAAAGGTAATTAAAGAGAAAACAAAAAATTTAGTACAATATCTGGGCAAGAAAATAGGCCAGGTACTTCGAATGAAATAAATTTAATGAGGCCAAAACATCCTGCCCCCCCGAGTTTATTTTTAAAATAAACGAAAAATCAACGAAAACTAATTTAATTTTAATATGCTAAGTCTGCACATGAACCCATCACCCTAAACTAAAATTTTAACTATCAAATAAAATAAAAAAATCCTCTCCAGTTTATTGACTGGGTAGAGGACACAGTTTAACGACTGGGCGCATGTAACTACCGTGCTTGGTTCGCACTTTTACGATTCGAACAATCCCATCTTTTCCAGGATACAAAGTCTCTATGACTGCCAGAGGCCACTGTAAAGGTGGGATAGTTTCATTTTTTATTATAACTACCATTCCCTCTTTGGGAGGGTTCGAGTTAGTGTTCCATTTTAAACGAGACTGCATAGAAGACAAATATTCTGAATGCCATCTTTTCCAATAATGTTGAACAATGCAATCTAATAATTTATATCTTTTCAAAGTACTCATATTTTTATCAAGATCAATATCCATCGAGGGTAATGACACTAAAGGTTCTGTACATAAAAAATGCGATGGAGTCAGCGCGACTGGATTTTCAGGGTCGTTACTTTGAACACAAAGAGGACGCGAATTCAAAAGACACTCGATTTGTGCCAGAACAGTTAAAAATTCTTCGTAAGTAAGGATTTGATTCCCCACAACTCTATTTAAATGAAGTTTTACACTTTTTATATTGCTTTCCCAAATACCACCGAAGTGACTGCCATAAGGTACGTTCATTTTCCAAGAAATTTTGGTATTATTAAGTTCCTGTTGGAATGCATCTTTATAAGTTTTTGAAGTAGTTAATTGATATATTTCATCGAGGACTCTCTTGGCACCCACAAAATTTGTGCCATTATCTGAATATAAAACCTTACAATTTCCACGACGAGATAAAAATCTTTTGAAAGTGGCTAAGAAACAATCTGTAGAGAGCGAGGAGGCTAATTCAAGATGTATGGCTTTCGTACTTAGACAAACAAACAAACATACGTAAGCCTTTTGAGTTTTTACGCCACGATATTTTCCTATAGTAATGGAAAACGCACCAGTATAATCTACACCAGTGTGTAAAAAGGCTTTTGCCTGATTGACTCTTACGGCGGGTAAGTCAGCCATCATAGGATAGGTAGGTTTAGGATTAAGACGAAAACAACGATTACATCTCCAAATTCTATTTCTGATGGCCTGACGACTAGATAGTATCCAATAATTTGTTCTCAGAAGATTTTGCAACAAATACGCTCCAGCATGTAAATGCAATTTATGGAAATAATCTATTAACAAAATGGTTAAAGGATCGGCTTTGGGCAACAAAATCGGATGTTTTTGTTCAAAACTACATTGGGAGTTGGACAAACGTCCACCTACTCTAATTATTCCATTTTCAATAAATGGATTCAAACGACGTATGGAAGATTTTACAACGAGATTTTGAGAAAGGGCTTTATATTCTTCAGAAAAATGCTTTTGCTGGACAGCTCGAATTAATTCAATTTCTGCAATTTTTAAATCAAATAGAGATATCCGTTTATTTAAAGACAATTTTCTAAGAAATCTCAATACGTATACTGTGGAATTTAAAAGTTTCGACCAACTGGAAAAATATTCAATAAGAGTATACAGCGGAGAAATTACACGAGTGACATTACCAAAGAAGGTTTGTGATCTATATTCAGAATCACAAATCATAATTTCCTGTCCGTTGACAGACTGAATAGGCCAATATTCTGGCTCCAACAGTAACCAATTTGGACCAGTAAACCATGTGGAATGGTTGACTAACGAAGAAGGAAACAAACCTCGAGAGGCGCAATCAACAACATTTTCCTTTCCAGGAACAAAAAACCAATACTCTGACGGAACCATCTTATGAATTGTAACAACTCTATTTTGAACAAATATTTTGAGATTTTTCTCTGAGGACTTTATCCAATTTAATACAATCATGGAATCACTTAAGGCAAAAATTTTATCAATATTATGTCTAGGAGAATAAGTTTCAATAGCATGTGAAAGAAGCTTTGAGAGAAGAAGCGCTCCACAAAGCTCTAATCGAGGAAGAGTTATTTTAGACATTGGAGATACTTTAGATTGAGAGTACAGTAAAGTAACTTTAACTTGACCTGTACAATTAACAACCCTGGAATAAACAATGGCTGCGTATCCAGCAGCACTTGCGTCTGAAAATCCTACAAAAGACAACGACGAATTAGGTGTAACTGCTATATGGCGTGGAATTTGTATTTTGTATAGGACATGAAATTCATTTTGAAACTTTTCCCATGCTATTTCGATTTCTTTTGGTACGGTACTATCCCAATCTACCTTTAGAGTCCAAAGTTTCTTTATCCAAATTTTAAGCAAGAGGGTTATAGGAGATAGGAATCCCAAGGGATCAAACATACGAGCAACAAGTGAGAGCATGTTTCTTTTTGTACAACGGGTCGATGAGGGTATTTCTAACCCAAAACTAAAATTGTCACATTTTTCTTCCCATTGCAATCCTAACACTTTGGAGACTGACTTATCAAATTGTTTGGTTTTGACCAATTGAAGGGGTTCGGGGATTGTCGATAGTAGATCGTTCGAGTTCGACATCCATTTGGTTAATTTAAAACCACCTTTTTGAAACAAATTCACTAACTGAGTGTGTGTAACTATAGCTTCAGAAACATTTGGAAAACTGCTAATAAAATCGTCTACATACATATCTCTTAAAATTGGGATGATAGCATCAGGAAAACTTTTAGATTCGTCATTACATAATTGTTTTATTACCCTGAGACTAAGATATGGTGAGGCTTTTACTCCAAAAGTTAAAGTATTTAATTGGAAAATAGAAATAGGATCATTGGTATCAAATCTCCACAAAACTCTTTGAAACGAACAATGAGATTCAACCACTTTAACCTGCCTATACATTTGTTTCAAATCAGCGACAATTGCGATTGGAAAAAGACGAAAATTCAACAATATTGTGGTAGGATTATTTTGTAATTTTGGACCTTTATAAAGAATTTCATTTAATGACGGTCCTTTACTAGTTTTCATAGAGGCATCAAAGACTATTCTACAAGGAGTGGAAGGGCTATCTGATTTAAAAACACAATGATGGGGAATATAATACGACAACGAATCAATGGTTTGAATGGGAACTAAACTCATGTGCTTTTGGTCTAAATAGTCTTGAAAGATATCACAGTAAAGTTTTCTAAGTTCTGGGTTTGGTGCTAGGCGATTTTCTAAGGACAACAATCTATTTTTAGCAAGAACAAAAGAATCACCCAGTACATTAGGATCATTTTGGAACGGCAATGAAACTGTGTATCTACCATCTGCATCTCTACATACATTTTCTAAAAATAAATTTTCACAAATTTCATCTTCTGATGAACTATTAGTAACAGTGGGCAAATCCTCTAATTCATACATTCTTTCGACCAAGGAATCTAAATTCAACAAAGGGTTACAGACGAAAGACAAATATGTGTGGATTTTTTCAAAATTTGGTGCAGCTGAGCCCATGACTACATAACCTAAACTAGTCTCAATAGCTGATAGAGAATCTTCGCATGACACTCTATTACAACCAATGATATTTGAAAAGACAGATAAGCCTAAAATACCATCTATCTTGCCAGGAAAAAAGAAATTCGGGTCAGCTAATTTCAAGTGTTCTATACTGTTAATACAGTCTTTGTCAACTGGTTGATCTGGCAACTTATTAGAGATTGTGTCTATAAGCAACACTTCTATAGGATATTGTATTTTTTTATCAAAATGGGAAAAGATAACAATGTTGGTTTTACCTACTATCGGGGTGGTTGATCCTCCTATACCAGAAACTGTCAAATTTAATTTCGAATAACTTAGGCCTAATTTTCGGGAACAATCAAAAGTAAGAAAATTAGCAGAAGAACCACTATCTAACAAAAATCTAACCTTGTGAGCACTACCCCATTTATCAACAACTTTAACCATTATTGTCCCAAACAGACTAACAGAACTCGATTCTGATTCATTTGGGATATTTTTAGAATGGCGGACATGTAAACTAGAAGGATTATCAGAAGAACCAGAGGTAGGCTCAGTACTAGTGGAGGGAAATGGAACATTCTCATTAGGCCGAGTAGTATTTGGATTATGCAACTTGGAATGGTGCCTAGCTTTGCACACAACACAAGAAAATTTTGACGGACAATTGGATACTCGATGCTTTGAAGAAAAACAATTTAAACATAAATTATTTTCCTTCACTAATTTAAATCTGGATTCAAATGGTAGCCCTAAAAAGTGCTTACAGTCTTTAATTAAATGTGGGCCTTTTTTACAAACAACACAATCTATGGAGGAATACGTATTCTGTTCTTGCAAATGAAACGATTTGTTCGGTTTTTGAAACGAAAAATTATTTTTGGAATTCCTTGATCTATCATTTTTAATAAGAGATTTACTACGTTGGCGTAAAAATTTCAATAAATCATCATAAGCGGGTAAATCATTATTATTTCTTATTAAATCAAATGAATCTATGGTATCTTGTGGTAATTTTAACATAGCTAAATAAGTTAAAATATGATCATCTAAATTATCGAGATTTAATCGTTTTAGTGCAGAAACATTAGTATCAAACTTTTCCAAAAATATTTCCAAATATGATGGATTATTAGATTGCAAACCGCGAAAATTAACAATTCGATCCATATAGAGATTAAACAAATATTTTTTATCATTATATCTTTCAACAAGCATATTCCAAATAATGTCATAATTATTAGGAATGGGTTCTATTGAGCTACAGCTTTTCAAGGCTTTCCCGGAAATACAACTCAACAAATACTGTAGCTTATCGGACTTGGGATATTCTATTTTGTTATGAACAAATTGTTTGAAATTTTCATAGAAAACAGGCCACAGAGATATATCTTCACCATCAAACTTAACTAATTCAAATTTGGGCATTTTAATAGTAGAATTATTAGTACTATTGGGATTATTACTCAAAACAGCAGGTTTATTTATTAATAATGAAGCTAAATATTCAATATTGGAGTAGAGATCATAAAATGCATCTAAATGCGTATGGTATGCAACGCCAGCATCTGGCTCCATCTCTTGTTTTAATATAACGATATCTTGAACAATTTCCTCATATTCTGATAGAGTTTTTTCGAAAGTACTATATCTAACTGCAAAGTTACGCATTTTTGAGGCATTTTCTGGATCTTTTTCTAAGGCCGACTCGGCATCGTAACATAATTGAGCCCTACGAAAGATAGTTTCACGTTTAGAGCATAATCGCTCCAATTTTAGTTCGTTTTGACTTTTAGGCATGTTTAATAATAAATATTGAAATTCTTTCAAAAAATTATCAATGATGAAGAAATAAAATGGAACAAAACCCAAAATATGTCAAAAATAGTAGTTAGGTGTATATATTTTTTCAACAATTACTAAAATTTTATTAAACTAAATCCAAACAAATTATTTTTAGGTTTGCAAAATATCCAAATCAAATATATTTACTTAATCAAAATCGATTTCACTAAGCGATGGGTTCAGAACCAAAAACACGAATTCAATGTTCCAACTATAGTCGACCGAAGAACAAGGTTTTTCGATACACGACAAAAAAAGGGTACACTACGATTTAATTAGATTTTAACACGACAAATATACTATGCCGATTACAATTATAATTTTAAATAAATTTATCCAATGCGAAAAATACGATAGATCAGATCTTGAACCGGCAAAGCAACAACGAAATTGATTCAAGACGATCCGGCTAGAAGGCCAAACTTATGGGGTGGCGATTGGGCTATGCTGGTCTATTACGCAATCGAATTTAAAGCGGACTGTATGGAAATAATAACAAAAAAATTCTTACCTTATTTTAACTGGTAGGTCGAGAAGTCTTCAGTTATTAGTAAGGTGAAGGAAGGAGGGAGAAAGGGTTAATTTATTTTTTACTATAACTGAAACCGGCGTTTTTTGGCGACACTTGATAACTACAGGAAACGACTTAACAATTCAATTTGTTCTTACTTACTGACGACCACGACTAGTTAGTACTAACGAAAGGTAATTAAAGAGAAAACAAAAAATTTAGTACAATATCTGGGCAAGAAAATAGGCCAGGTACTTCGAATGAAATAAATTTAATGAGGCCAAAACATGTTAAATAAACGTATTGATTAGTCTGATGCAAGTAGAACTAGAACTGTTATATGGAGCTAATCTGGATCGGTATAAATTAGATGAGAAAGAAAAAAAATCTAATAAACAGTTTCTTTGAGAGCAGGAAGAGAAAGAGTATGAAGAATAATCATCGATAAAGAAGTAAAAAAGGAAACGTGATAACGATATCTAGAACAATTGTTTTATCTGATAAGACACGAAGAAAAGCCAGAAATTGCTATCAAAACAAAAAATATAGTAAAGCAGTGTGGATTGTTTGTGTGCTTGGAAAAAGGTTATAGGTTTTTATGAGCTTCCCCGGACGGGTTAGTAGGTGATAATAAGATTGTGGAAGTTAAGTGACTGTATTCAGCCCGAGAATATACACCTCTAGAGACAGCCAAATCCATAAAACATGTAGCTTGTTAAGTGAATGTCCCTAAAGAAAACAATAACTACTTCTTTAGCCTGTTTGCATCCACTCCTGAACAAAGGCCTCCCATGAGTTCTCCACTCTTCTCTGTTTTGTGCTATTTGGTATCAGTTTCTCCCCACTTTTGCTTTGAAGTCATCTAGCCATCGTTTTTGTGGTCTTCCTCTCCTACTACTATGCTCGCGTTGTCTCCAATGTACAATGTTCTCGTCCACCTTTCGATGTTTTGCCGTGCCACGTGTCCTATCCAGTTCTATTTCATTTGCGCAATTCTTCCAATTACATATTCCACCTTCGTTCTGTTTCGTACGTCCCATTTCGAATATGTTCTGTTAGAGATACTCCTAACATAGCTCGTTCGATGGCCCTCCGTGTTCTTAATCTATTGGCTGATAACCCTGTAAGTGTCACGGTATCCACTCCATCGGTCATAACGTAGAATACGACTGTTGAATACCCTTTTTTCTAGATATACGAAGCAAGTTTTCAATCCTAATAGCAAATAATTAATATTGAAAAATATCAAAAATTACTAAAAGATTTTTAAATTGAAAACTTACTGGTACACACATTTTTATTTTATTTCCTTTTTTCTAGATTTATTGGTATCTTTTTGTTTTTCAACACATCACTGAGTCTTGCAACTGCTGCCCAAGTAATTCGGATTCTTCTAGTTATCTCTGCCGTTTGATTCTGTTTGCCTAGCTTGCTCGTGTGACTCTTCGACAGTTTAGATCTCACTTGCATCTAAGTCGATTCTGATATTTTGATTTGTCATCACTTTTGTTTTATTTAAATTTATTTTTAAACCGCTTTTCTCAGATTCCTGTTTAAGCAACTTTAGTATGTAGATTAGTGCTTCTGTATTGTTGCTTATGAGCACTATGTTATCGGCAAATCGCAAATCCTAGATGACTTAAAAATTTAAGTGACAATTTAACTTTTTCTTCTAAGACATAAGGCATCTTCTAATGCAAGAGTAAATAATTCTATATTCTATTGTCTTAATATTCTAACTTATTTTTCGAGTTTGTGTTTGCCTCCTTTATTTTGTAGTAGAAGTAGCTGCGCATTTTGCCAAGTTGTTGGAATAGCAATATCAAAGAGGCACTTCTTCATTAGGATTTTAACTGCCTTTAAGGTAGTTTGACCTCCATCTCTAATAATCTCTTTTGTTATTCCGTCGTCTCTATATTTTCCATTTTTCATTTGATTTAAGGCATTTATAACTTCCTCGTTATTAATAAACCATACCATAATAATAACATTAGTAATAAACTATACCATTTATACTACAGCCAACGATCAAATGTATAATTTGGAAGAGAAGTGTCAGAAAAAATGGAGATAAGGAGAGGGGCCAGGCAAGGTTACATACTGTCACCGTTATTGTTTAGTGCTTATTCGGAAGAAATCACACAAGAAGCTTTGGTAAACGAGACAGTCGGCATAAAAGTGAATGAAAATTTAATTAATAACATTAGGTATGCCGACGATACAGTCATAATATCAGACAACTTGGAAGACTTAAAAAGAATAATGAACAAAATATTAAGATATATGTAGTGGAGAATACGGACTCTCTCTTAACATCAAAAAACCCAAATTTATGAAAAATAGCAAGAACAACAATACAAATGAAATATTAACGGTAGGCGGCCAGCCGTCTGAGAGAGTAAAAAAATATACTTACTTGGGAACGATAATCACAGAAAATAACGATTAGACTGCAGAAATAAGAAAGAGAATTGAAAAAGCACGTGCCAACTTCGTGAAAATAAAAAAGATTTTATGCAGCAAAGATCTGATACTGGCCCTCAGAATAAGGCTAATTAAATGTTATGTACACAGCGTGCTTTACTATGGAGCTGAATCATGGACATTAAATCGAAATGCAATAAATCGACGGTTCTCTTAGCAAGACAGAGACGAACTAGTTTTGGTGTTAGTGAAATAGTTTTGAGTATTTTTTTCTGTTAACAGTCATTTTTAATATCTTTATTGTAACATTTTGGATCTTATTCTGCGGTATCTCATGAAACTGGTTAACGCAAAAAGATCTCATGGGAATATTTTTCCCAAGAAACGCGAGGTTTTCGCCTTGCTTAAACATTTTTGCTGAATTTAAAACAAAATCCTATTATTACATCTACAGATGCATATGAAATATGATACTACATCCATGGTCGTCGTCCACATGTTTACAAAAAACATATTGTTTCCATAAACTATAAGCGCTAAAACAAATTTAGCAATTTCCCTATTCTACTTTGCAAAATTCATATAGTGTCACAACACTTGATTATACTTTTGACGCACTGTCCGTCAACGTGTTAAAAGGTTTATGTGTATAAACAAAATTTGTGCAATGCAATACATTTTTACATGATTTGTCGACAGTGAATGGAAGAGGTCGTAAAATTTTATTACAATCTTTCAGTGTGAGATAAGATGAATGCCTGACAAACTGGAATATTTAGTTACGGAGAAACATAATATGTAATTAGTCTATATTGTGAGGGCGCTCCCGTCTGAAAAAAAATTCTGATTTGGTTTCTTTGCGGATTACTATTCAAAAATGTCCCCTTTAAATAAATCAGAAGTATGCCGGCGAAATTTTTGGACAGAAATTGTTTAAAAAATGTTTCTAAACAAATTCACCATTTTTTGTCCAGGAAAATATTTTTTCTTGTTTTTTTGGGTCATTCTAAGCAAGAAAGATATCTTGTCATTTTTCTCAAAAGTTGATAGTTTTTCGAGTTAGAGGTGAATTAAAATCTGAAAAATGCGAAAATACACATTTTCGAGGCGTAAAAACTCTTATTTAAATTATTATATTTAAGGTTGGCAAATCCTTAAAGTGAAGTTTAAACATTCATTTTTGAAATTCTGAGTAGTAATCGGGTCTAACTTCAATTTATACTGTTGTTTTTTAATTGTTAATTATGCGCGTCCATCCGATTTTAATGCCAATGCGGCAGGCTCTATTTCAACAATCTCCTATTTTGCCCTGTAATTTTTTAGGTTTTTTGGCTCCTTCTAAACAAAAAAGATATCTTCTCATTTTTCTGAGAAGTTAACAGTTTTCGAGTTACAAGGGATTTAAAATCTGAAAATCTCGAGAATACACATCGCTTGCTGAGAACATTAGTGACGTAACTTCAAAAACGTAGTTTGTAGCGCCGTAACTGTATCATGTATGGATATTTCACGGAGAATATAATATGTTTAAATGTAATACCGCAACATGTTGCGAGTTCTAGGGGTCTTTTACAGAAACGTTTGCACAATATTCCGAAGTATGGGAGAGTTGTAGAAGGAAGTAATAGGACAAACAATTTATGTTTTTATTTAACTATAAAGAAATTAAGGAGAAGAGCATGCAAAATGTTTTTATGAATACCCTTAATATTAGAGATCGATTTATTCGAACAAGTTGGGCTAAGTCAAAAGTTTATAACATCGTTCAGAAAGATAATAGAGGAAATCATCAAAAACGCACAACTATAGACGAGAAACTTAAGGAAACCGTCGTAAGAAAACACATAAATAGCTTTGAGCGCGTAGAGTCTCACTATTTAAGAGCTCAAACTCGTAGAGAATTGATCTTGATGGATCATTAACCTTAGCTCAGATGTATAGATACTACAAAGAGTAACGAGAAGAAAAGCAGTTGCCATCTGTCAAAAGATGTACATATGAAACATTTTTTAACACAGAATGTAATATCTCTTTTTTTAAACCGACGAAAGATCTGTGCGCAACTTATGAGATGTATAAACAATGCAATCAAGAAGAAAAATACAAAGGCCAAGAACAATACACACGTCACTTTCGTAGTAAAGAAAGAAGCCGAGAAGAAAAAGCAAAAGATATTACAAAGCCTACATAAAAAATAATAAACTCATAGTAACTTGCTTCGATTTGCAAGCAGTATTACCTGCACATTGCGGAGATATTTCT
This sequence comes from Diabrotica virgifera virgifera, assembly GCF_917563875.1. Classification (NCBI taxonomy): domain Eukaryota; kingdom Metazoa; phylum Arthropoda; class Insecta; order Coleoptera; family Chrysomelidae; genus Diabrotica; species Diabrotica virgifera. The sequence goes on along the minus strand of NC_065444.1, from coordinate 143,004,639 downwards.
ACATTTTTTTGTAAGTCCTGCCTCAATTGCTTTAATTTTACGATTTTCGAAGTAGCATCGCAAACGGTTCCTGCTTTTTTGGCACGAAGCCATTGCTATGCGAGGAGCAATTTATGAGGTGTATAAACAATGCAATCAAGAAGAAAAATACAAAGGCCAAGAACAATACACACGTCACTTTCGTAGTAAAGACAGAAGCCGAGAAGAAAAAGCAAAAGATATTACAAAGCCTACATAAAAAATAATAGACTCATAGTAACTTGCTTCGATTTGCAAGCAGTATTACCTACACATTGCGGAGATATTTCTACATTTTTTTGTAAGTCCTGCCTCAATTGCTTTAATTTTACGATTTTCGAAGTAGCATCGCAAACGGTTCCTGCTTTTTTGGCACGAAGCCATTGCTATGCGAAGAGCAAATTAAATTGCAACATGCCTCTCTAGCTATCGTGAATGAAATGACGCTGAAGACTTTTTTGACTTCAAGTACCTTTCAAAAATTTTTGGGCAAAAATTCGGATAACGAGAAAGTAATATGGAATAATATACAAATTCTTAAAGTAGAAAAAGTTTTTTACAAAACTAACTTTGACTATATAACCTATAAAACTATTGACCTTTCTACTCGTCGTTCTTCTGATAATAATAATATTTTAGAGCAATATAACTCAAAACCAGCCTACGAAAAGCTACTGTAGAAGAGAAAATAAAAGAGCATTTACTGGAATTATGCAAAAAATCTTATTGCAAATGTACACCAATCATTTTATTTCAATTTGTTGAGTTAATTTCTTGTAAGTGATTTATAATATACAATTATGATTATTAAATTTATCTAATAAACTACCATTTATAACTTTATCCGGTTTTTCATTGTTAATCTGTATAATCGTAGCAATTATGGTTGATGAGTTATTTAAAAAGATAATGCAATACGGTATTGCCAATACCGCCATATCTTACACATATTTATAACGGTTAAATATTGCTTGTTTTTGAAAAAAGATATCCAGTCGTGTGCTATTGAATTACTAATATTCTAGTATTCAATTACTTGTCTTAAAATATCTATTTTGTAGGAGAAGAAAACCGCAGTTGTATCGGTATTGACTGGGATGTGCGATATATTAATATAAATCTGAGCTTTTAAGCTCCGAAAATGCGTATTATCGCTTTTTTTAGATTTTAAATCGCCCCTAACTCGAAAACTATCAACTTTTGAGAAAAATGACAAGATACCTTTCTTGTTTAGAATGACCCAAAAAACCTAAAAAAATATTTTCCGGAGCAAAAAATGGTGATCTTTTAAATTTCTTTAAAAAAATTGTTTAAACAATTTCTGGCGAAAAATTTCGCCCTCAGATTTCCTTAAAGGGGACATTTTTGAATAGGAATCCGCAAAGAAACCGAAACATAATTTTCTTTCAGACGGGAGCGGCCTCATAACATAGACTAAATGTTTCTTGCTATTAACATTGTTATTAGGCGTTGATAAAATTAGTGTTTAAACAATTTGGCAACATAGCCAATTGAGCCGATGGGTGTAACGATAAAAAAGTGTTCAGGTCTCTACATATTACTGAGTCATCATGTAGAAATCTACAATTAAGTTGAAAATGTTACCACAATGGCATGCTACAGTGGAGCCATCTCTAGGACCAGAAACAAATTAATTAAGGGTTCATATCAACCTTAAATATCTTCTTTTTACGTCCCGCAGAAGCTATATACCAATTTTCAGACAAATCGGAGATCCAAATTTTTTTGCCTGAGTGATTTGACATGGAATGTACCTTTTACATTTTCGTTTAATTTACTTACGGTTTTTGTTCAGAATATTGAAGAAACGCTTGGTTTGACATAAAATTTGGGACACGCATAGCTAATATGTTAAAGAAAAAAAGTGATATTGTGCCGATATATGTGCTTTTGATCTGGAGGTGAGTTTCGTCCGTTATCGGGGATGAAAACAAATACGTTTAAATAAGTCAGGAATTGGATAAACTGACTAATTCTAAGCAACTTCTATTTTATAGAGTTTTTTCACTAAGTCAATAATTTTAGAGATATTTGCGAGTGAATATGTTCATTTTTCAACAACAAAAAAAACACGTTTTTAGACGGTTTTTCGCAAATAAATCAAAAAGTAGGTACCTACTTTATTGAAAAAAAAATTAGCAAATAGCAAATATAGCTTATAGAAAAGTGAAAAAATGGTATATGTGTCAGGTCTGTAGACCCAGTAGAAGCAGAGTTATTGCTAAGCTTTGTTTTAAAACCAAGAGGAGTAGGTAAACTAAAAAGACAGATTCACACCCAAGAAAGTCACTAGAAATATCTTCAGATACATCTTCTTTTTTGGTTGATCATATCGGCCTTTGACGGTAAT